>NC_091320.1:6884441-6999441 GCF_038502225.1 Cherax quadricarinatus
TCTTGCCACCTCAGCCAGTGTGTCCACCATCACCCTGTTGTTTTCTTCGTACTCCTCTCTTGGCCTCCTGCAGTTCTGTGGTGGGTTATACATCACTCCAATGACTACTTTATGTTCTTTGGACTGAATTGTACCTACAATGTATTCTCTTTCTCCAATCATGTCCATGCCTTCCATTTCCTCAAATCCCCATTGGTGTTTTATGAGCAGTGCAACCCCTCCTCCCCCTCTACTCCTATCTTTCCTCAGGATCTGATATCCTGTTGGGAAGATTGTGTCTGTTATTGTCTCAGCGAGTTTTGTTTCTGTGACTGCTATGATGTCTGGGGATTTTTCACTGATTCTTTCATTCCACTCATGTTTATTCGTTATTCCATCCGCGTTTGTGTACCAAACCTTTAGTTTCTTTTCTATCATTGTGGTCATGCAAGTATATTGGGGTTGGGGGAGCGAGAGCCTTGGTGGGGGCCTATATGGGGCTGTGGTGTAGGTGGGGTTTGTGTTGATGGGGGTGGGGTCAGAATGCCCATAAGGGACAGCTGTTGGGGTGAGGTTTGTGATATGGGGGTTGGTGGCAGAGGGAACAGTGAGTGGGTTGTAGTATAGGTTGCTCAGTTGCGTTGGGAATGTCGCGGGTGGAGTCTTTTGGTGGGAGATTCTGTGGGGTGTGTTTGCCCTTCCTCTTGTGTCTGGGTCCTGCTCATTTTCATTGCTTCTCGTTCCTCCTTGCGTCTCTGTACCCTCTATTTCAGTGTAGTCCTTTCTTCTTGTGTTCTGTCGCGGTCGAGGTATACTCTCTGGTACCCCTCTTTGTCCCTCAGTCTTGCTTTCTCTTGCAGAATCCTGGTTCGAACTGATTCTTCCTTGAAAGTTACTCTGACAGGCCGTATCCTTCCACTCGTAAACCACCCAATTCTCTGAAAATTTGTCACCTGGGTCATATTGCACGCGTGTGCGTGCGTGTGTGCGTGTGTGTGTGCGTGTGTGTGTGTGTGTGTGTGTGTGTGTGTGTGCGTGTGTGTGTGTGTGTGTGTGTGTGTAGAGAGAGAGTTTTTAAGAGGACAGGTCTGTGACCAGGCCTCCTAGTGGATCAGAGCCTGATCAACCAGGCTGTCACCATGATTGTTTAACATATTTATAGATGGGGTTGTAAAAGAAGTAAATGCTAGGGTGTTCGGGAGAGGGGTGGGATTAAATTATTGGGAATCAAATACAAAATGGGAATTGACACAGTTAGTTTTGCTGATGATACTGTGCTTATGAGAGATTTTAAAGAAAACTTGCAAAGGTTAGTGGATGAGTTTGGGAGTGTGTGTAAAGGTAGAAAGTTGAAAGTGAACATAGAAAAGAATAATGTGATGAGGGTATCAAATGATTTAGATAAAGAAAAATTGGATATCAAATTGGAGAGGAGGAGTATGGAAGAAGTGAACGTTTTCAGATATTTGTGAGTTGATGTGTCAGCGGATGGATTTATGAAGGATGAGGTTAATCATACTATTGATGATGGAAAAAAGGTGAGTGGTGCGTTGAGGTATATGTGGAGACAAAAAAAAATTAACTATGGAGGCAAAGGAGGGAATGTTTGAAAGTACAGTGGTACCAACACTCTTATATGGGTGTGAAGCTTGGGTTGTAAATGTTGCAGCGAGGAGACGGTTGGAGGCAGTGGAGATGTCCTGTCTAAGGGCAATGTGTGGTGTAAATGTTATGCAGAAAATTCGGAGTGTGGAAATTAGGAGAAGGTGTGGAGTTAATAAAAGTATTAGTCAGAGTGCAGAAGAGGAGCTGATTAGGTGGTTTGGTCATTTAGATAGAATGGGTCAAAGTGGAATGACATGGAGAGCGTATAAATCTGTAGGGGAAGGAAGGCGGGGTAGGGGTCGTCCTCGATAAGGTTGGAAGGAGGGGGTAAAGGAGGTTTTGTGGGCAAGGGGCTTGGACTTCCAGCAAGCATACGTGAGCATGTTAGATAGGATGGAATGGAGACGAATGGTATTTGGGACCTGACGAGCTGTTGGAGTGTGAGCAGGGTAATATTTAGTGAAGGGTTTCAGGGACACCGGTTGTTTTTATATAGCCGGACTTGAGTACTGGAAATGGGAAGTACAATGCCTGCACTCTAAATGAGGGGTTCGGGATATTGGCAGTTTGGAGGGATATGTTGTGTATCTTTATACGTATGTGCTTCTAAACTGTTGTATTCTGAGCACCTCTACAAAAACAGTGATTATGTGCGAGTGAGGTGAAAGTGTTGAATGATGATAAAAGTATTTTCTTTTTGGGGATTTTGTTTCTTTTTGGGTCACGCTGCCTCGGTGGGAGACGGTCGATTTGCTCTCTCTCTCTCTCTCTCATATATATATATATATATATATATATATATATATATATATATATATATATATATATATATATATATATATATATATATATGCAAAACAACCACTCTGAAAGAATAGAGAAATTCCAAGCGCTTTCGTGACTACTCACATTATCAAGGAACTATGAAAGTAAAGCATCCAAGGAAGATATATAAGGGGTCTGGCCAGCACCTCACTATCAGATCCCACAACGGTTAAACACCTGACGCGCACCGACCCAACTTGGATAGGTCCTTTGCACAACTCACCCCACAAACTATTCTACCCAAGAAAATTTAAAAATTATTTGTCCATTGTATTATTAAATTCTTCCCAAATTCTATTAATTATAAATGGATCTAATTTATATAAACCAAAGGAAATATTCATATTATTGTCAAAACTGCTTTTTATGAAACAAGATTCAATTATATTCCTATCGACCATGGACTTGATTGATACTACTTTCTCAACTTTTTGAAAATCAATTGGACGGTTAAAATCTCTTACATGAATAAATAGAGCATTGGAATCTTGTCCAGTTCTAATGCTATATTTATGTTGTTTTAATCTTAGTTCGAGATTTTTACCAGTTTAACCGTAATTAACTTTATCGCAAAATTTACAAGGAATCTTATAGACACATCCATCAGCATTTTGGGGGAAATTCTTTATCAAAAGTTTTTTTACTGTATCAAGATTTTTGAATACAACTTTAATATTAAAAGTCTTAAGAAGAGAAGGCATATCAACCAAGTTTTCATGGTAAGGGAGAACCAACTTATTTTTAGTTAAATAAGGCTGGTTGTCCCTTTTTGGATTGTAAAAAGTATTTCTAGCAACTTTAAAAGATTTATCAATTACATTTCTTGGGTATTTTAAATCATTACCTATTTCATAAATTTTGGATATTTCCTCATCTATGAACTCAGGACTACAAATTCGTAAAGCTCTCAAAAACATTGATGAGAAAATAGACAGTTTGACTCTATCTTGATGCGAGGAATAATAGTGGACATAGGAACAGTTATTTGTAGGTTTTCTGTAAATTTTAAATTTTAATTCATTATTACCCTTAATAATTAAAACATCTAGAAAAAGCAATGAGTTATTTTCTTCAAACTCAACAGTAAAGTTTATAGAATGGGCTAAGCTATTTAATTTTCCAAGGAAATGGTGTATATCTACATTTTTGGGCATAAGACACAAAATATCATCAACATATCTGAACACAGTCCTCCCTAATAGAGCTAAATGGTTCAGATATGTTGATGATATTTTGTGTCTTATGCCCAAAAATGTAGATATACACCATTTCCTAGGAAAATTAAATAGCTTAGCCCATTCTATAAGATTGATGGACTGAACACATCGACTCCAGGTTGAGGGACTGATTACCTCATTCTCCTCCTCTCCTTACGCCTTCCTCTTTGTATTGGACTGATGAAGCCACTGTGTGGCGAAACGTTTCCTGAATAAAGATTCTCATATGCCGCATAAGTGTCTCAATCTTCATCTAAGAGATTTTAACCATCCAATTGATTTTCAAAAAGTTGAGAAAGTAGTATCAAGCAAGTCCATGGTCGACAGGAATATAATTGAATCTTGTTTCATAAAAAGCAGTTTTGACAATAATATGAATATTTCCTTTGGTTTAATTAAATTAGTTCCATTTATAATTAATAGAATTTGGGAAGAATTTAATAATACACTGGACAAATAATTTTTAAATTTTCTTGGGTAGAATAGTTTGTGGGGTGAGTTGTGCAAAGGACCTATCCAAGTTGGGTCGGCGCGCGTCAGGTGTTTAACCGTTGTGGGATCTGATAGTGAGGTGCTGGCCAGACCCCTTACATAGCTTCCTTGGATGCTTTACTTTCATAGTTCCTTGATAATGTGAGTAGTCACGAAAGCGCTTGGAATTTCTCTATTCTTTCAGAGTGGTTGTTTTGCATATTCTGAAATCACCTGTTTACTATGATCTTATTGCATATATATATATATATATATATATATATATATATATATATATATATATATATATATATATATATATATATATATATATATATAGATATATATATACACACACATCATACACACACGGGGAAGGTGATGCTTAAATCGGACCCAGAGATGCTGAGGGAAAAACAATTGGAAGAGGAGATTGAGAGGGCAGGTTTTATCCGTGGGCTTCTGGAGTTCAAAGGGAGGACATTTGAAGACGAAAGGGAGTGGAAAAAGTGATTGAAATTATCACCAAACAGAAGAGGCTGGCATGACAGAGCTGATAAATTTTCAGAGAATCGGGGAATACTCGAGGGAAAAAAATCAACCAGTCAGATTGGTTTTCAGGACAGAAATAGTGTGAAACAGGATCCTGCAGCAAAAATCATGGCTAGAAGAAACAACAAAATACAAGCGGGTATTCCTATACCACGACAGAACACATACAGAATGACAGAAACAGAGGGAGAGGATACAAAGATATAAGAAGCAAGAGAGACAGGGCTAGGAACAGGCAGGATGACCAGCAAACACAGTCACCTAAAGAAACACCCTCAGAACACTGTAACCAAATAAATTAACCCAAATCATACCGCACTCTGCACTCACAGACCCCACCCCCCACCCCCAGCACAAACCCCACCTACACAGCAACCTCCTATAGTGTCATGTCAGGTTTCCCACTCTCCCAGCCCCCAGAAACCCCTTGAATACAATTTTTGAAAAGAAGCTGAAGGCATGAAACATCAGAGCAGATGGAATTATGAATAACTGTGAGGGGGTGGCACAAAAGAATCATGGAGGCATTACCAGATCTCATAGCACTCATGGAAACCAAGCTAATGGGAAAGATAACAGAAGCAATCTTTCCAACTGGATATCAGATCATGAGGACAGATAGAGGAACAGAAGAGGGAGGGAGGAGGAGTTGAACTGCTCGTCAAAACCAGTGGAATTTTGATGAGTTGGAAGGAGGGGACAGAAGGAAAGCAAGAGAGAACATAACAGGAACACTTCTAACTAGAGGCTCGAAGGTACTGATTGCAGTGATGTTCATCCCACCAATGAATAGCAGGAGGAGAACAACAGAGCAATGGTGGATACACTAGCGGAGGTTGCCAGAAGGGCCCACATGGACAGGGCAAAGTTACTAATTGTGGGTTATTTCAGTTACAAGGTGATTGACTATTAAACCTCATGTATCAACAAGTTACGGACACTACCAGAGAGAAAGATTAGAAAATGAGCCAGCAAGACTTTACTGCATATTCACCTTGAGTAGTTCAGACATTGGGAACATCATACATGAAAGACCCTCTGGAGCTAATGGTCACGTGGTTCTTAGCTTCAGTTACATTGTAGAGCTAAAAATGGAGAGGGAAGCAGCACGATGAGGGTATTACACAAGCATGAGGAATTTCCTGCATGAGGTACAGTAGGAAAGAGAACTGTTGGGAAAAACAGTGAAAGAAATGACGGAATACGTGACCACAAAATGCAAATGTGTGGTGTGAATATAATGCAGAGAATTCGTAGTTTGGAAGTTAGGAGGAGGTGCGGGATTACCAAAACTGTTGTCCAGAGGGCTGAGAAAGGGTTGTTGAGGTGGTTCGGACATGTAGAGAGAATGGAGCGAAACAAAATGACTTCAAGAGTGTATCAGTCTGTAGTGGAAGGAAGGCGGGGTAGGGGTCAGCCTACTAAAGGTTGGAGGGAGGGGGTAAAGGAGGTTTTGTGTGCGAGGGGCTTGGACTTCCAGCAGGCATGCGTGAGCGTGTTTGATAGGAGTGAATGGAGACAAATGGTTTTTAATACTTGACGTGCTGTTGGAGTGTGAGCAAAGTAACATTTATGAAGGGATTCAGGGAAACCGGCAGACCGGACTTGAGTCCTGGAGATGGGAAGTACAGTGCCTGCACTCTGAAGGAGGGGTGTTAATGTTGTAGTTTAAAAACTGTAATGTAAAGCGCCCTTCTGGCAAGACAGTGTTGAAGTGAATGATGGTGAAAGTTTTTCTTTTTCGGGCCACCCTGCCTTGGTGGGAATCGGCCAGTGTGATAATAAAAAAAATGCAAAGAGGCGGAGGAAAGGTTCGTACCGAGTACAACAGAATGAAAAGAAAACCTGAAATTTAGAAGATTAGCCGAAAAGATAGAAATGAATATGTATTACTAGAATGAGATAGGATCGAAAGTCAATTCTGAACCAATGCTGTTATACAGCCACATCAGGAGGAAATCAACAGTCAAGGACCAGGTAATCAGGCTGAGTAAGGAAGGAGGGAAAATCACAAGAAACGAGAAAGAAGTATGTGAAGAGCTAAACACGAGATTTAAGGAAGTATTTTCAGTGGAGACAGACTGGACTACGGTACACCAACAAGTGCTAGACACAATACACACAACTGAGGAGGACGTAAACAGACTGCTAGGTGAACTAGATACATCAAAGGCGGTGGGACCAGAAAACATCGCTCCGTGGGTCCTGCGAGAAGGAGCAGAGACGCTGTGTGTGCCCTTAACAAGAATCTTCAACACATCTATCGAAACAGGGCAACTGCCTGAGGTGTGGAATACAGCAAATGTAGTACCATTCTTTAAGAAAATAGACAGGCAGGTAGCATTAAACTACGGACCAGTGTGATTGACATGTATAGTTGCAAAGGCACAGAGAAGCTCATCAGGAAAAGAATGGCGGGGCACCTAGAAAGAAATTGAGCTTATACATGAATAACCAGCACGGTTTCTGGGAGGGGTGCTATTTCTTATATATGTGAGTGACATAACGTAAGGGATAAATTAAGTGGTGCCACTGTTCGCAGACGATGTGAAGCTAATGAGGAGAATACAAGTGGACCAGGATCAGGTAAGCCTACACAGGGATCTGAACAGGCTGCAAGCCTGGTTCGATATATGGCTCATAGAGTTTAATCCCACCAAGGGCAAAGTCATGAAGCTTGGGGAAGGACAAAGTAGGCCACAGGTGGAGTACACCCTAGAAGGTAAAAGGCTGCAAATCTCACTCTAGGAAAAGGACCTTGGAGTGAGCATCATACCGAGAACATCTGAGGCGCACATCAACCAAATAGCCACAGCAGCATAAGGTCGCCTGGCAAACCTAAGAATAGCATTTGGACATCTAAGTATTATTATTAAAATCAAAAAGAAGCGCTAAGCCACAAGGGCTATACGGCTGGACATCTAAGTAAGGAATCATTCACGACACTGGAATATGCATATTCCGTATTGGAATATGCGGTACCAGTATAGAACTCACATGTGGTCAAACATGTCAAGAAATTAGTGAAACTGCAAAGGTTTGCAACGCGACTAGTTCCGGAGGTAATGGGCGTGCCCTACGAGGAGAGGTTAAGGGAAGTCAACCTGACAACGCTGGAGAACAGGATGGATAGGGGAAGGACATGATAACGATATATAAAATACTGTGAGGAATTGACGTGGTGGATAGGAACAGAATGTTTCAGAGATGGGACACAGCAAAATAAGGGGTCACAGTTGGAGTTGAAAACTCGGATGAGTCACAGGAATGTTAGGAAGCATTTCTTCAGCCATAGAGATGTTAGGAAGTGGAACCATCTGGACAGTGATATAGTGGAGGCAGGATCCATGCTTAGGTTTAAGAGATTCAATAGAACCTCGTGGAGCAAGGAGAGAGCGGACCTAGTAGCGACCAGGGAAGAGGCGGGGCCAGGAGCTTTGACTTGACTCTTGCAGCCACAAATAGATGAATACACACAAATACACATACATACACCTACACCCTCAACCAACCACCCACCCACCCACACCCACGCGCACACACACACACAGGAGAGCAGTCGAAGAGCCAGAAATGAATATGCATAGGTATGAAGGGAGGCCCAAGGACAATACGAGTAGGGAAAGCCAGATATGACCCAAAGCTGTTGTACAGCCACATCAGAACAACAGTCAAGGACCGGTAATCAGGCTGAGGAAGGAAGGAGGGGAGATCACAGGAAACGACCGCGAAGTATGTGAGGAGCTCAATATGAGATTCAAAGAAGTGTTCACAGAAAGGAGTCCAGAAAGTAGGAGAGGTGGGTACACCACCCAGTGTTGGACACAATACAAGCAACCGAGGAAGAAGTGAAGAGGCTGCTAAGCGAGCTAGATACCTCAAAGGTCATGGGGCCAGATAACATCTCTCCATGGTTCCTGAGAGAGGGAGCAGAGGCTCTATGTGTACCACTAACAAAAGTCTTTAACACATCTATCGAAACAGGGCGACTACCTGAGGTATGGAAGACGGCAAACGTTGTCCCAATTTTTTAAAAAAGGAGACAGACACGAAGCATTAAACTACAGACCAGTGTCACAGATATGTATAGTATGCAAGGTCATAGAGAAGATTATCAGAAGAGTCGTGGAGCACCTAGAAAGGAATGAGCTTATCAACGACAGCCACCACGATTTCAGGGATGGGAAATTCTCTGTCGGAAACTTAAATGAGTTCTATGACAGGGTGACAGCAGTAAGACACGAGAGAGAGGGGTGGATATATTGCATTTTCTTGGACTGTAAGAAGACGTTTGACACAGTTCCACACAAGCGATTAGTGCAAAAGCTGGAGGACCAAGCAGGGATAACAAGGAAGGCACTACAATGGATCAGAGAATACCTGTCAGGAAGAAATGGTACGTGACGAGGTGTCAGAGTGGGCGCTTATAACGAACGGGGTGCCACAGGACCAGTGCTGTTTCTGGTACATGTGAACGACATGACGGAAAGAATAGATTTCGAAGTGTCTCTGTTTGCAGATGATGTGAAATTGATGAGAAGAATTCAGTCGGAAGACGACCAGGCACAACTAGAAAAGGATCTGGACAGGCTGCAGGCCTGGTCCAGCAACTGGCTCCTGGAGTTCAACCCCACCAAGTGCAAAGTCATGAAGATTGGGGAAGGGCAAAGAAGACCGCAGACGGAGTACAGTCTAGGGGGCCAGAGACTACAAACCTCACTCAAGGAAAAAGATCTTGGGGTGAGTATAACGCCAGGCACATGTCCTGAAGCGCACATCAACCAAATAACTGCTGCAGCATATGGGCGCCTAGCAAACCTCAGGACAGCATTCCGACATCTCAATAAGGAATCGTTCAGAACCCTGTACACCGTGTACGTTAGGCCCATATTGGAGTATGCGGCACCAGTTTGGAACCCACACCAAGCCAAGCACGTAAAGAATCTAGAGAAAGACCAAAGGTTTGCAACAAGACTAGTCCCAGAGCTAAGTGGTATGTCCTACGAGGAGAGGTTAAGGGAAATCGACTTGACAATACTGGAGGACAGGAGAGATAACGACATACAAAATACTGAGAGGAATTGACAAGGTGGACAAAGACGGGATGTTCCAGAGATGGGACACAGCAACAAGGGGACACAGTTGAAAGTTGAAGAAACAGATGAATCACAGGGATGTTAGGAAGTATTTCTTCAGCCACAGAGTAGTCAGGAAGTGGAATAGTTTGGGAAGCGATGTAGTGGAGGCAGGATGCATACATAGCTTTAAGCAAAGGTATGATAAAGCTCGCGGTTCAGGGAGAGTGACCTAGTAGCGACCAGTGAAGAGGAGGGGCCTGGAGCTCGGACTCGACCCCTGCAACCTCAACTAGGTGAGTACAATGAGAACACACACACACACGCGTGCGCACGCAATAGAGCGACGATGAGAGCAATAGAGCGATGGTTGACACACTGGCTGCAGTGGCCAGAAGAGCTCATGCATGTAGGGCAAAGCTCCTGATCATGTCCAAGGAAATCGATTGGGAGAACTTGGAGCCACATAGGGGCCAAGATACATGAAGGGCTAAGATGACGAAGGTGGTACTGGAAAACTTCATGTACCAACACGTAAGAGACACTACAAGAGAGAGAGATGAGAGGATGAACCAGCAAGACTGGACCTAGTATTCACATTGAGTAGTGCAGATATTGAGGACATCAAATATGAAAGACCACTTCGGGCCAGCGATCATGTGGTTTTAAGCTTCGAATACAGAGTAGAACTACAAGTGGAAAGGGAAGCAGGAAGGCCAGAGCGAATGAAGCCAAAATACAAGAAAGGGGACTACACGGGAATGAGGAACTTCCTCAATGGGATTCAGTGGGACAGAGAACTGGCAGGGAAGCCAGGTAATGATATGATGGAATACGTAACAACAATGTGCAAAGAGGTTGAGGAGAGGTTTGTACCCAAGGGTAACAGGAATAATGAAAAAGCCAGGATGAGCCGATGGTTCACCCAAAGGTGCAGGGAGGCAAAAACCAAGTGTGCTAGGGAATGGAAGAAGTATAGAAATCAAAGGACCCAGGAGAATAAGAAGAGCAGTCATGGAGCCAGAAATGAATATGCACAGATAAGAAGGGGGGCCCAACGACAATATGAAAACGACATAGCAGCGAAAGCCAAATCTGACCCGAAGCTGTTACATAGCCACATAGGGAGGAAAACAACAGTCAAGGACCAGGTAATCAGCCGAAGGAATGAAGGAGGATAGACAACAAGAAATGGCCGTGAAGTATGTGAGGAACTCAGTAAGAGATTCAAAGAAGTGTTCACAGAGGAGACAGAAGGAGTTCCAGAAAGATGGAGAGGTGGGGAACACCACCAAGTGCTGGACTCAGTACACACAACCGAGGAAGAAGTGAAGGGACTTCTGAGTGAGCTTGATACCTCAAAGGCAATGGGGCCGGATAACATCTCTCCACGGTTCCAGAGAGAGGGAGCAGAGGCTCTATGTGCACCCCTAACAACAATAATCAATACATCTATCGAAACACGGAGATTGCCTGAGGCATGGAAGACAGCAAATGTAGTCCCAATCTTTAAAAAAGGAGACAGACATGAAGCACTAATCTACAGACCAGTGTCACTGACATGTACAGTATGCAAAGTCATGGAGAAGATTCTCAAAAAAGTGGTGGAACACCTAGAAAGGAATGATCTCATCAACAGCAGCCAACATGGTTTCAGGGACGGGAAATCCTGTCACAAACCTACTGGAGTTCTATGACAAGGTAACAGCAGTAAGACAAGAGAGAGAGGGGTGGGTGGATTGCATTTACTTGGACTGCAAGAAGGCGTTTGACACAGTTCCAGACAAGAGATTAGTGCAAAAACTGGAGGACCAAGCAGGGATAACAGGGAAGGCACTACAATGGATCAGGGAATACTTGTCAGGAAGACAGCAGCGAGTCATGGTACGTGGCGAGGTGTCAGAGTGGGGGCCTGTGACCAGCGGGTTCCCACAGGGGTCAGTCCTAGGACCAGTGCTGTTTCTGGTATTTGCGAACGACATGACGGAAGGAATAAGCTCCGAAGTGTCCCTGTTTGCAGATGACGTGAAGTGGATGAGAAGAATTCATTCAATCGAAGACCAGACAGAACTACAAAGGGATCTGGACAGGTTGCAGACATGGTCCAGCAATTGGCTCCTGGAGTTCAACCCCACCAAGTGCAAAGTCATGAAGATTGGGGAAGCACAAAGAAGACCGCAGACGGAGTACAGTCTATGGGGCCAGAGACTACAAACCTGACTCAAGAAAAAAGATCTTGGGGTGAGTGTAACACCAGGCACATGTCCTGAAGCGCACGTCAACCAAATAACTGCTGCAGCATATGGGCGCCTAGCAAACCTCAGAACAGCATTACGGCATCTTAATTAGGAATCGTTCAGGACCCTGTACACCGTGTACGTTAGACCCATATTGGAGTATGCGGCACCAGTTTGGAACCCACACCTAGTCAAGCACGTAAAAAATAGAGAAAGTGCAAAGGTTTGCAACAAGACTAGTCCCAGAGCTAAGAGGTATGTCCTACGAGGAGAGGTTAAGGAAAATCAACCAGACGACACTGGAGGACAGGAGAGATAGGGGGGACATGATAACGACATACAAAATACTGAGAGGAATTGACAAGTTGGACAAAGACAGGATGTTCCAGAGATTGACACAGAAACATGGGGACACAGTTGGAAGTTGAAGACACAGATGAGTCAAAGGGATGTTAGAAAGTATTTCTTCAGACACAGAGTAGTCAGGAAGTGGAATAGCCTAGCAAGTGAGATAGTGGAGGTAGGAACCATACATAGCTTTAAGATGAGGTATGATAAAGCTCATGGAGCAGGGAGAGGACCTAGTAGCACTCAGTGAAGAGGTGTGGCCAGGAGCTGAGTCTCCACCCCTGCAACCACAATTAGGTGAGCACACACACACACACACACACACTCACACACACACACCACACACACACACCACACACTCACACACACACACACACACACACACCACACACTCACACACACCACACACACACACACACACACACACACACACACACACACACACACACACACACAGACACACACACACACAGACACCACACACACACACACGCACACACTCACACACCACACACACACACACACACACACACACACACACACACACACACACACCACACACACACACACACACACACACACACACACACACCACACACACACACACCACACACACACACACACCACACACTCACACACACCACACACTCACACACACCACACACTCACACACACCACACACTCACACACACCACACACTCACACACACAAACACACACACACACACACACACCACACACACACACACACCACACACTCACACACACCACACACTCACACACACCACACACTCACACACACCACACACTCACACACACCACACACTCACACACACCACACACTCACACACACCACACACTCACACACACCACACACTCACACACACCACACACTCACACACACCACACACTCACACACACAAACACACACACACACACACACACCTCACACACACACCACACACACACACACACACACCACACACACACACACACACACACACACACACACACACACACACACACACACACACACACACACACACACACACACCACACACTCACACACGCACACACACACACACACACACACACACACACACACACACACACACACACACACACACACACACACACACACACACACACACACACACACACACACACACACACACACACAGTCACACACACACACACACACACACACACACACACAGTGTAAGGCGAATAATTGACTGCAAAACAACACCAGAAAGTTTTACTTGATTGCAGGACACAAAAAACAGAGTCATTTAACTTAATTGAGAGTTGGAAATAGGAAACAAACCCAGGAGCTACTGATCTATTCTCGTAAAGGGAACATGATAAACCTAAATCAAACTTTACATTGTGCTTTAGTGGCACTCCGACTGAAAAATAAAAAATTATTTTGGAAAAGTTTTGAAAGTGATTCAGCATGAAAATTTTTAATGAAATTTGATATTTTTATTTTCTAATGAAATTTGATATTTGTAATTTCTGATGAAATTTGGTATCATTTCTAATTGCTAATGAAATCTGCAATTATTTGTAATTTCTAATGAAATTTGCTATTGTTTCTAATTTGTAATAAGATTTGCTATCATTTCTAATTTCTAATGAAATTTGCTATCATTTCTAATTTCTAATGAAATTTATTTCAAATATTAATGAAATTTGCTTTTATTTGAATTTGAATTTGAATTCAAAGTCTTCTTCAGTGTTGTAGGCTACCACTAGACGCGCTGCAGCCTACACCTCCAGTATGGTTCTATATCCTACCTTTTACTATTTTCTCAGAGAAATCTTGGACTGCTGCTAGATGTTAGTACGACCTGGGCAAACCATATTGATTTCAGTACTTGAAAGTCTCGTGTGACCCGCCCTGAAAGTCTTGTTGCCGGGTATCTCAAGTGATGTGAGGCGCTGACCACTTCCATGGCTGATTCCCACAAACTGCACTGGCAGTGGACATCACTGAACGAAACACAACTAGAGTTCTCCACATCCCAGCTCGTACGAAGAAGAAGAAGAAGAAGAAGAAGAAGAAGAAGAAGAAGAAGAAATACATTACGATCTCATATTGCAAGCCCCTCCCATGAAGCTAATCTCCTGTAATCCATTCTTAAATCACTTGCAAAGACAACTGCTCAAGAAGAAATGTCCAGCTTAACTGTTAGTATACACTGATAAATCTACACAGGAGTCTACTGGCAGGGGTGTATCTGCTTTTCATGACACCTTCCTAGTTAAGAGCATAAGAATATAAGAACATGAGAAAGAAGGAACACTACAACAGGCCTACTGACCCATGCGGAGCAGGTCCATGTCCCCCGTCGGATTAGGTCAATGACCCACCGAGTCTGGTCACTTCCACTTAAGTAAAGAGCACGGCATCAGACCTAGTAGCACAAGCTAGTCAGGTCCAACTCACACCCACCCACACCCACTCATGTATTTATTTAACCTATTTTTAAAACTACACAATGTTTTAGCCTCTATAACGGTACTCGTGAGTTTGTTCTACTCATCCACAACTCTATTACCAAACCAGTGTTTTCCTATATCCTTCCTGACTCTGAATTTTTCCAACTTGAAACCATTACTGCGAGTCCTGTCTTGGCTGGAAATTTTCAGCACGCTATTTACATCCCCTTTATTTATTCCTGTTTTCCATATATACACTTCTTTCATATCCCCCCTAATTCTATGCCTTTCGAGAGAGTGGAGATTCAGGGCCCTCAGTCTATCCTCATAGATAAGATTTCTGATACATGGGCTCAACTTTGTCATCCTCCTTTGTACGTTTTCCAGACCATTTATATCCATTCTATAATACGGTGACCAGAACTGAGCAGCATAATCTAAATGAGGCCTAACCAAGGATATATAGAGTTGAAGAACAACCTGGGGACTTCTGTTATTTATACTTCTAGATATGAAGCCAAGAATTCTGCTAGCTTTATTGCGAACACTAATGCACTGTTGTCTTGGTTTTAGATTACTGCTAACCAGAACTCCTAAATCCTTTTTGCAATCAGTAGTATTAAGATCTGCATTATTTAGTTTGTATGTCGCATGGTTATTTTCCTGTCCAACATTTAGAACTTTGCATTTGTCTATATTAAACTGCATCTGCCACTTCTCCGACCATTGCATCAGTCTATTCAAATCATCCTGGAGTGCTCTAGTGTCCTAATTAGAATGAATTGGACTGCCTATTTTGGTGTCATCAGCAAATTTGCTTATGTCGCTATTTATTCCCTCATCTATGTCGTTTATGTAAATTGTGAACAACAACTGGCCCAACACTGACCCCTGAGGAACACCGCTTGTGACGTGCCCCCATTCTGATTTCTCCACATTTATGCAAAAATCTCTGCTGCTTATTTGTCAGCCATGCCTCTACCTGATATATATGTCGTGCCGAAAAGGTAAAACTTGCGATTTTGGCTTAAATAGAGACGATCTTCTTGCTGAATAAGGCAAGCGAAAATTTGTGTTTGCAGTAATTTCGCAAAAATCATTCTGAACCTAACGAGAAAAAATATATTTCGCTGTATTTGTTTATTAAATTATCGTAAGCTTATCTAAAATATATTTAGTTGGATCAGGCTAAATTGCGCTTGTTATAATAAGGTTAGGCAAGTTTTCTAAGGTTCTTTTGGTACAAAATTATTGATTTTTACGTTAACATAAATGATAAAAATTATGTAGAAAGGACTTAATTTTAAATGAGTTCTTGCTAATTGATCAATTTTACCTATTTGGCACGACACATACACCCACACACACATATATAGCAATAAAACCACGAAACAAGTGGTTTTGAATCATTTACCAAACTGCGGCAGGCCAGGATTCGACCCCACGACACGTTGTCCCGCCTCAAGATGCCACATAACGTACATGTCACCTTACCATCTGAGCCATCGATCATGCAAACTTACACGAGCCTAGCGAACTAGGCTTGTTTTATGTTGCGAGGACACTTGTGGCAGATGTGTGCTCAAGAATTAATTTCAGCCTCCTCCTGTTTGAATACCCGCCACCAAAGCAGTCTATATAGCAATGAAATCACAAAACAAGTGGTTTTGAATCATTTATCAAACTGCGGCAGGCCAGGATTGACCCCACGACACACTGTCCAGCCTTAAGAGGTAAGACACATATGCAACAGTTAGGTATCTTTATTATGAAACGTTTCGCCTACACAGTAGGCTTCTTCAGTCAAGTACAGAAAAGTTGATAGAAGCAGAAGATACTTGAAGACGATGTAATCAGTCCATCACCCTTAAAGTTTTGAGGTGGTCAGTCCCTCAGTCTGGAGAAGAGCATTGTTCCATAGTATGAAACAATATGGAGATGAAGTGACAGGATGGAGCTTTTTATAGCGCCAAGAGGTGAGACGTAGGCCACTAGGAGAGGTAAGAACTCAGATGTTGAGAGGTCAGGTCCCTCTCAAATCCAGCCGCTCTCACCTGTCGGTATTTTATACCATTTTAATGTTCAGCCTTAAGAGGCCACATAACGTGTCAGGACAGTGTGTCGCGGGGTCGAATCCTGGCCTGCCACATTTCGGTAAATGATTCAAAACCACTTTTTCGTAGTTTCATTGCTATATAAACTGCTTGTGGAGGCTGGTATTCAAACAGAAGGAGGCTGCAATTAATTATTGAGCATACATCTGCAACGAGTGTCCTCGCAACATCAGACAAGCCTAGTTCGCTAGGCTCATGTTTGTAGGATCGATGGCTCAGATGCTAAGGTGACATGCACGTTGTAAGGCGACATGTATGAGTCAATCTGTCTTCTCTGCTGTATACTTTCTAAAAGTATTTCTGTGCCGAATCTGGAGGTTAGAAATAACTATCATTGCATGCGATTTTTTTTGCCATATATTAAACGCACTTATTTGTGCAGGTATATCTTTTCACAACAGTGTGTTGTTTAAACAGACTCTCAATCCTACCTTGGTCTTTTTTCACTAAAAGATCAATATCTCATTGTACCTTGGTAGGAAACATACTTTCAACTCCAACTTTTTTTTCATTTCTACACCGGGCTCGCTCGTTGTTATGCGATACCTCGATTCTTATGCACCAATTTTCGGAAATGAAATCGTTGATCGGGTTGAATATATTGCTCATACCTAGCCGGAGCTGGAATATCTGAAGTTGGATATAAATGAATTGGTTCCAGTGACAGGGTGGACTTCGCATCAATTCCGGCCGATGACAGGACTTCTGGGACTAGGGTTCTTATGGCAGAAGCCGTCGTACCTTCAGCATCATAAACAAAGATTTTTCTCCCTGTCTTTGACTGTTGTAAGAAGTCTACAGTGGATTAGGTTTATCGGATCGTCGGAACAGCAATAACATGACCGTAGATCTGCACTGTTAATAATAGTAAAATGTTTTTCCTACGAGAAACAGAAATACAGTGGACGACCCTGTCTTCATTAAACTACAGAATTAACCAGAATTATTTACAACTTAATTTCAGAATTGGGGCACCAATGGTATTATGTGAACATTTTACACAAGACTGTGCAGTGCTAGTGATTATCTGAATAACTATTAATTACATGGTCTTGAGACAGTTCATCTGTTTCAGGTGATTTGTGCAATTTGGTCAGAAACATTGACTAATTATGTGCGTAATTTACGTAAACTGATATACATGGAGTGACTTGCGTAACCTCAATCAACGAAACAGTTTCTAAATATCTACAGTGTTCCTCTCAATATAAACAACACCATATTATCATCAGGCGTAATAAAGACATATTCCTGAATAGTGGACACTCATCTCTTGAAGCCACTGGGAAAATACTCGAGAACAAAAATTAACTGAAGAATGAAGAGCATTTTGGGTTTCGGAGGCAGATGAAAACACAACAGTCTATTGAAGTCATTTATGATGTATTCGGCAGCCTACAAAAATAGGGCGCTTAACAGTCTGAATCGTGATGGGCTAATGTATAAGTCATTTAATTATTTTTTTTTATTTTATTATCACACCGGCCGATTCCCACCAAGGCAGGGTGGCCCGAAAAAGAAAAACTTTCACCATCATTCACTCCATCACTGTCTTGCCAGAAGGGTGCTTTACACTACAGTTTTTAAACTGCAACATTAACACCCCTCCTTCAGAGTGCAGGCACTGTACTTCCCATCTCCAGGACTCAAGTCCGGCCTGCCGGTTTCCCTGAATCCCTTCATAAATGTTACTTTGCTCACACTCCAACAGCACGTCAAGTATTAAAAACCATTTGTCTCCATTCACTCCTATCAAACACGCTCACGCATGCCTGCTGGAAGTCCAAGCCCCTCGCACACAAAACCTCCTTTACCCCCTCCCTCCAACCCTTCCTAGGCCGACCCCTACCCCGCCTTCCTTCCACTACAGACTGATACACTCTTGAAGTCATTCTGTTTCGCTCCATTCTCTCTACATGTCCGAACCACCTCAACAACCCTTCCTCAGCCCTCTGGACAACAGTTTTGGTAATCCCGCACCTCCTCCTAACTTCCAAACTACGAATTCTCTGCATTATATTCACACCACACATTGCCCTCAGACATGACATCTCCACTGCCTCCAGCCTTCTCCTCGCTGCAACATTCATCACCCACGCTTCACACCCATATAAGAGCGTTGGTAAAACTATACTCTCATACATTCCCCTCTTTGCCTCCAAGGACAAAGTTCTTTGTCTCCACAGACTCCTAAGTGCACCACTCACTCTTTTTCCCTCATCAATTCTATGATTCACCTCATCTTTCATAGACCCATCCGCTGACACGTCCACTCCCAAATATCTGAATACGTTCACCTCCTCCATACTCTCTCCCTCCAATCTGATATTCAATCTTTCATCACCTAATCTTTTTGTTATCCTCATAACCTTACTCTTTCCTGTATTCACCTTTAATTTTCTTCTTTTGCACACCCTACCAAATTCATCCACCAATCTCTGCAACTTCTCTTCAGAATCTCCCAAGAGCACAGTGTCATCGGCAAAGAGCAGCTGTGACAACTCCCACTTTGTGTGTGATTCTTTATCTTTTAACTCCACGCCTCTTGCCAAGACCCTCGCATTTACTTCTCTTACAACCCCATCTATAAATATATTAAACAACCACGGTGACATCACACATCCTTGTCTAAGGCCTACTTTTACTGGGAAAAAATTTCCCTCTTTCCTACATACTCTAACTTGAGCCTCACTATCCTCGTAAAAACTCTTCACTGCTTTCAGTAACCTACCTCCTACACCATACACTTGCAACATCTGCCACATTGCCCCCCTATCCACCCTGTCATACGCCTTTTCCAAATCCATAAATGCCACAAAGACCTCTTTAGCCTTATCTAAATACTGTTCACTTATATGTTTCACTGTAAACACCTGGTCCACACACCCCCTACCTTTCCTAAAGCCTCCTTGTTCATCTGCTATCCTATTCTCCGTCTTACTCTTAATTCTTTCAATTATAACTCTACCATACACTTTACCAGGTACACTCAACAGACTTATCCCCCTATAATTTTTGCACTCTCTTTTATCCCCTTTGCCTTTATACAAAGGAACTATGCATGCTCTCTGCCAATCCCTAGGTACCTTACCCTCTTCCATACATTTATTAAATAATTGCACCAACCACTCCAAAACTATATCCCCACCTGCTTTTAACATTTCTATCTTTATCCCATCAATCCCGGCTGCCTTACCCCCTTTCATTTTACCTACTGCCTCACGAACTTCCCCCACACTCACAACTGGCTCTTCCTCACTCCTACAAGATGTTATTCCTCCTTGCCCTATACACGAAATCACAGCTTCCCTATCTTCATCAACATTTAACAATTCCTCAAAATATTCCTTCCATCTTCCCAATACCTCTACCTCTCCATTTAATAACTCTCCTCTCCTATTTTTAACTGACAAATCCATTTGTTCTCTAGGCTTTCTTAACTTGTTAATCTCACTCCAAAACTTTTTCTTATTTTCAACAAAATTTGTTGATAACATCTCACCCACTCTCTCATTTGCTCTCTTTTTACATTGCTTCACCACTCTCTTAACTTCTCTCTTTTTCTCCATATACTCTTCCCTCCTTGCATCACTTCTACTTTGTAAAAACTTCTCATATGCTAACTTTTTCTCCCTTACTACTCTCTTTACATCATCATTCCACCAATCGCTCCTCTTCCCTCCTGCACCCACTTTCCTGTAACCACAAACTTCTGCTGAACACTCTAACACTACATTTTTAAACCTACCCCATACCTCTTCGACCCCATTGCCTATGCTCTCATTAGCCCATCTATCCTCCAATAGCTGTTTATATCTTACCCTAACTGCCTCCTCTTTTAGTTTATAAACCTTCACCTCTCTCTTCCCTGATGCTTCTATTCTCCTTGTATCCCATCTACCTTTTACTCTCAGTGTAGCTACAACTAGAAAGTGATCTGATATATCTGTGGCCCCTCTATAAACATGTACATCCTGAAGTCTACTCAACAGTCTTTTATCTACCAATACATAATCCAACAAACTACTGTCATTTCGCCCTACATCATATCGTGTATACTTATTTATCCTCTTTTTCTTAAAATATGTATTACCTATAACTAAACCCCTTTCTATACAAAGTTCAATCAAAGGGCTCCCATTATCATTTACACCTGGCACCCCAAACTTACCTACCACACCCTCTCTAAAAGTTTCTCCTACTTTAGCATTCAAGTCCCCTACCACAATTACTCTCTCACTTGGTTCAAAGGCTCCTATACATTCACTTAACATCTCCCAAAACCTCTCTCTCTCCTCTGCATTCCTCTCTTCTCCAGGTGCATACACGCTTATTATGACCCACTTCTCGCATCCAACCTTTACTTTAATCCACATAATTCTTGAATTTACACATTCATATTCTCTTTTCTCCTTCCATAACTGATCATTTAACATTACTGCTACCCCTTCCTTTGCTCTAACTCTCTCAGATACTCCAGATTTAATCCCATTTATTTCCCCCCACTGAAACTCTCCTACCCCCTTCAGCTTTGTTTCGCTTAGGGCCAGGACATCCAACTTCTTTTCATTCATAACATCAGCAATCATCTGTTTCTTGTCATCCGCACTACATCCACGCACATTTAAGCAACCCAGTTTTATAAAGTTTTTCTTCTTCTCTTTTTTAGTAATTGTATACAGGAGAAGGGGTTACTAGCCCATTGCTCCCGGCATTTTAGTCGCCTCATACGACACGCATGGCTTACGGAGGAAAGATTCTTTTCCACTTCCCCATGGACAATAGAAGAAATAAAAAAGAACAAGAGCTATTTAGAAAAAGGAGAAAAACCTAGATGTATGTATATATATATATGCATGTGCGTGTCTGTGAAGTGTGACCAAAGTGTAAGTAGGAGTAGCAAGATATCCCTGTTATCTTAGCGTGTTTATGAGACAGAAAAAGAAACCAGCAATCCTACCATCATGCAAAACAGTTACAGGTTTTTGTTTCACAGTCATCTGGCAGGACGGTAGTACTTCCCTGGGTGGTTGCTGTCTACCAACCTACTACCATAAATGGATATTTCTTAGATTTGTTTGTAACTACTTGTCCAACAATAGCGTCACTCTTACCTTTAACCAAATTTTGGCAGAAGCATTTACACCAACAGCAGAGGTACTCAAGGGTCCGGCATTAACCAGTTACTTTTCAATATAAATATATCTTTGAGCTCACATCAGAAACTACTGACTATACCTTCTCTTGTGCAAGAAACACACTCAGATACACACCCACACAAACTCCCAAACACACACACACACACACACACACACACACACAGGAGCTAGGATTCGACCCCTGCAACCTCAACTAGGTGAGTACAAGCGCAACAGAAATAATGGGAACACCATAACGAGCCTTTGATTAAAAAAAGTGTAGACATGCAAAAACTAAGTGAGTTAGAGAATGGAAAAAGATAGAACATGAACGACCACGGAAAATGAAGAGATTAGTCGAAGAGCCAGAAACAAATATGAGCAGATACGAGGGAAGCACAGTGGCAATACGAAAACGACAAAGCATCGAAAGCCAAGTCTGACCCTAAACTGTTATACAGGCCACATGAGGAGGAAAACAACAGTCAAGGACCACGTAATCAGGCTGAGGAAGGAAGGTGGGGAGTTCACAAGACACGACCGAGAAGTAAGTGAGGAGCTCAGCATGAGATTTAAAAAAGTATTTACAGTGGAGAGAAGGAGTCCAGAATAGAGGAATACACCAACGAGGACTACACAAGCAAGTGCTGGACGAAATAACACAACCGAGGAGGAGGCGGAGAAGCTGCTCAGCGAACTCTTTACCTCAAAGGCGGTGGGACCTGACATCTCTGAATGGTTCTTGAGAGAGGGAGCAGAGACGCTGTGTTCAACACATCCACTGAAACTGGGCAACTTCCTGAGGTTTGCAAATGTAGTCACAATTTTTAAAAAGGGAGATAGATACGTGGCATTAAACTGCAGACCACTGTCACTGACGTGTACATTATGCGAAGTCATGGAGAAGATTATCAGGAGGTGAGTGGTGGGGCACCCAGAAAGGAACAAGCTTATACACACCAACCAGCAAGGTTTCAGGGAAGGGAAATCTTGTGTCATAAACCTACTGGAATTTTATGACATGGTAACGGAAGTACGACAAGAGTGAGACTGGAAGAAGGCTTTCGACACAGTTCCACACAAGATATTAGTGCAAAAGCTAGAGGATCAGGCAGCATAAAAGGACAGGCGCTGCAATGAATGAGAGAATACTTGACAGAGGCAACTACGAGTCATGGTATGTGACGAGGTGTCATTGTGGGCGCCTGTGACGAGCAGGGTTACACAGGGGTAAATCCTAGGACCGGTGCTGTTTCTGGTATAAGTGAATGACATGACAAAAGGAGTAGACTCATAAGTATCCTTATTTGGAGACGATGTGAAGTTAATGAGGACAACTCAATCGGATGAGGCTCAGGCAGCACAATAGAGGGACCAGGACTGGCTGCAAGCCTGGTCCAGCAACTAGGTCCTGGAATTTAACCCCACCATATGCAAAGCCATGAAGATCGGGGAAAGGCAAAGAAGACCACGAAGTACAGGCTAGGGGGGGGGGCAAAGACTGCAAACCTTACTCAAGGAAAATGATTGGGGTGAGTATATTGCCAAGCACATCTCCTGAGGCGCACATCAGCCAGAAAACTGCTGCAGCATATGGGCGCCCAGCAAACCTAAGAATAGCGTTCCGATACCTCAGTAAGGAATCGTTCAAGACTCTTTACACCGTGTACGTCAGGCCCATACTGGAGTATGTAGCACCATTTTGGAACCCACACCTGTTCAAGCACGTCAAAAAATTAGATAAAGTGCAAAGGTTTGCAACAAGACTAGTTCCAGAGATAATAGGAATGACCTACGAAGAACGGTTATGGGAAATCGGCCTGACGACACTGGAGGATACAATGGTTAGGGGATACATAATAACAACATATAAAATACTGCGAGAAATTGACAAGGTGGACAGAGACAAGATGTTCCAGAGATAGGACACAGCAACGGGGGGTCACAAATGGAAGTTGAGACTCTAAAGAAATACTTCGAAACAACCCTTTGTCATATAGTTATCAAGAAGTGGAATAGTCTGGCATGTGACGTAGTGGAGGTAGGAACCATACATAGTTTTAAGACGAGGTTTGATGAAGTTCATGGAGCAGGGAGAGAGAGGACTTAGTAGTGATCAGTGAAGTGACGGGGCCAGGAGCTATGACTCTACCCCTGCAACCCCAAATAGGTGAGTACACACACACACACACACACACACACACACTTGTGATGTGTCACACAATTACCATCACTTTAAATGTGGTGACGAGGGAATTACAAAGCACAGTGGCGCTGTCTTGAAGCTCAGCAAATACATTATGTCGTCACTCTAATGTTTCCATGATTCGGTAATTACTTCCTGAGTGCATCTAGCCATCTTCAAGACGCTCAAAATGATCATACTAGAATGTTAATGATTTGCTGGAATTTTGTAATGCTGCAGACACTCCTTTTCATGACATTTTCATTGTTCTGAAAGGATTATGACATTTTCATTGTTCTGAAAGGATTATGACATTTTCATTGTTCTGAAAGGATTATGACATTTTCATTGTTCTGAAAGGATTATGACATTTTCATTGTTCTGAAAGGATCTTTGATGAATCTTCAGTCATTTTGTTCTAAATATACTGTGATGAGCAAACATATAAAGAGTCATTTTTTATAATCATTAGTAACTCTGATGAGTAGAAATACCTTATGATCCTTCGATTAAAATAATTCTTTAGGTGTGTCATCTGATACATTCTGTGATAATCCTTGAGGTGTTATGGATATCAGACAAGCACTGTGATGATCCTTGAGTTTAGTAGTATTCCTGAAGTATTCTGGTGATCTGAGAAGTACTCTGATGATCCTTAACATTTTCTGGTTATCTGTCGTATATACTGATGATCTTAACATTTTCTGGTTATCTGTCATATATACTGATGATCCTTAACATTTTCTGGTTATCTGTCATATATACTGATGATCCTCAAGGAACTCTAGTGATTGATCAGTAAACCTTATGATCATACGAACGACTGTTACGAGTCTCAACTCTTCCTCGAATCAATCTCCGAAATATGGAATTATTAATGGAATCTGTATTGCATTTTAGCCAGTCTCATATGAATTAATACCCATGTATTTCCGAATGAACGAATATTCAGCAAAAATTGTATATTTGTTAATCTTGGTTAGGTTAAATTTTGGTTGGATTAATTTACATCTTCTAATTCTATGCAACTATTCAACAGTTATGAAAAGTAGAGCTACGGGTATCCAGGCAGTACAATGCGAACAATAAAACTTTATTCGGGATTTTTCACACGCAAGGTAAGAAAGGTGGAAGATTGCTTAAAGGGGAATTACGTATAATTCGAACAGGTTTCCAATGCCTCTGGAACCAGACTTTCCAGTACCAGAACGATCTCACAAGACACTCACCAGCACGACGTCCAGTGTAACAAAACAGATCCATCCCTCTAATCTTACCTTTGTTAAAGTTGTGGTACAGTACTGTGTACTCTGATACATAGTTTGCAGGTTCGAGTACTGCTATGGGCGTAGATATAAAATGTTTATATATATGGGTGTGAAGCATGGGTGATGAATGTTGCAGCGAGGAGAAGGCTGGAGGCAGTAGAGATGTCATGTCTGAGGGCAATGTGTGGTGTGAATATAATGCAGAGAATTCGTAGTTTGGAAGTTAGGAGGAGGTGCGGGATTACCAAAACTGTTGTCCAGAGGGCTGAGGAAGGGTTGTTGAGGTGGTTCGGACATGTAGAGAGAATGGAGCGAAACAGAATGACTTCAAGAGTGTATCAGTCTGTAGTGGAAAGAAGGCGGGGTAGGGGTCGGCCTAGGAAAGGTTGGAGGGAGGGGGTAAAGGAGGTTTTGTGAGCGAGGGGCTTGGACTTCCAGCAGGCATGCGTGAGCGTGTTTGATAGGAGTGAATGGAGACAAATGGTTTTTAATACTTGACGTGCTGTTGGAGTGTGAGCAAAGTAACATTTATGAAGGGGTTCAGGGAAACCGGCAGGCCGGACTTGAGTCCTGGAGATGGGAAGTACAGTGCCTGCACTCTGAAGGAGGGGTGTTAATGTTGCAGTTTAAAAACTGTAGTGTAAAGCGCCCTTCTGGCAAGACAGTGATGGAGTGAATGATGGTGAAAGTTTTTCTTTTTCGGGCCACCCTGCCTAGGTGGGAATCGGCCAGTGTGATATATATATATATATATAATATATATATATATATATATATATATATATATATATATATATATATATATAATGTCGTGCCGATTAGGTAAAACTTGCTATTTTGGCTTAATTAAATAGCAACACTCTTCTTGCCGTATATGGCAAGCGAAAATTTGTGAATGCAATAATATCGCAAAAATCGTTTTGAACCTAACGAAAAAAAAATGCTTGAATGATGTTTTCTAGCAAAAGTTAAAAGAAAAAAATGTCTCCTTCATCCTACCTATTGCAGGTAACTAAAAAATAATTGTAATGTTTTACTATTGTGAAAAAATGTAATGATATTATGTGGATGAAACTAAAAATTTCCTCTGCTAAGCTTCTGATTTTATGGAAATCAGCTAAAACTATTGTATGTAGCTTTTAAATTGTAATATTTAACTGCAACAATTTTAAGATTTTTCAACATTTGTTGAGTGTTATAAAATTTATGTTTTTCTGCTCATAACTAAAAAGAAAAACTTTTTTTAAAGTCCTCCATACGAAATAAAATGTGTATATGTAAAAATCTACTATAAATAATAATTGTTATAATTCACCAAAAGAAAAAAATACAAAATATATTGTATGCATTTATAAAATTTAAACTTTTTTTTATGAAAGTTTCCTAATTTAGTTTTTTCTAAATTATTGTGAGTCTCGTAAAAAAATAATAAATTCCTTCTCATAAAAATCACTTCATATGTAAAGTTTTCTGTGATTAAGATTTTACTAAAAATACAAAGCTTTTTCTTAAAAAAGTCTTCGTAGTTAAAAATTGTGATGTTTTAATTAACTAAATTTACTCTGTTTTATCATTAAAACAGCAAGTTTAACTACAACTGGAAAGATTTTCGAAAAGTATAAAACGTTTTCTTCAAAAACTGCAACAGTGAAACAGGAAAGTTTTTCCTGAAGATACTGTATATCGGTGTAAAAGTACAGAATCGAACTAAAATTGAAAAAGTACTCGTGAAACTGCGTAATTGTTTCAAAGTAATTTTATTTACATATAACAATGTGCGATCTTCCTTCTAATTAAACGTTCACGTTTAATTATAAGTTCTTATGCAGAAATAACATTATTTTTCTAAATCTCAATAAAGTTCTAATGTCATTACGTTATGTAATGAAAATAATGTCTAAAAGCATAGGCTTCACTTTAATTTTTTTAAATATTTTTAACGCTTTCCAAAAACTATAGAGACAAAATGAACATCTCTCAACTGATACCTTTCAATACATGTTATATCTACGAAATAATATATGAACCTGTAAAAGTCTATTAAAATGATGAATGCAACATGAATGTTGTGAAAGTGGTGGTCAGTGTGTCGTTGTAGGGAGTATCGTACTGGGGAGTGTTGTATTGGACAGTGCTGTAACTAGGCATGTTGTGCTGGAGAATGTGGTAACGAGGAATGCTATGCTGGAGTGTGTCGTACAAATGAAGATCATACCAGGCAGTCATACTGGGGAGAATCGACTACTGGGGAGCTGGGGGGTATCGTACAGGGGAGTGATGTACAGGCGAGTGTAGTGGTGAGGAGTGCCATACTGGTGAATGTTCCATTGGGTATTGTCGTACTGGGGATTCTCGTACTGGTGAGGATTGTTCTGCGGAAAATCGTGTTAGCAAGTATTGTGCTAGGGACTAACATGCTAGGGAGTGTGCAGTAATGTGCTTTAATGCAGAGGGGTTGTCTGCTCAAGGGGTTACAGCGCCGTGGTAAAAGCAGTGGACATTATCCTCACCAGGACTGCCTCAGGGCTCCCCCGGTTTCTCCCAGGTGGGCAGACGGTCATTATTTGTTCGTCTTTATTTTACTTATTTAATTCTTTGTTTATATAACTTGTTTCTAAAATGTAGATCTTTCTTCCACAATCATATGCACCTCCACACACCCATCTCCACCACACCTCCATGCAAACCAACCACAAACAAATCTCTATTCAGTCCCCTGATTGCTCACCCATCCTTCTCTCTTAAACCAGTACCTCACACGCCACCATCCCTCCATTATAGCCGTTTCCACACACACACACACACACACACACACACACACACACACACACACACGAATAAGTGGGAGGAGTGGAACGAAAGAGTCAAAGAGAGATCACCGGACATCATAGCTTTCACAGGAACCAAGCTCACGCGGATGATAACAGATGCCATCTTTCCATCGGAATATCACATCCTGAGGAAAGACAGAGAGGAACAGAAGGGGTGGAGAAGTGGCAATGTTCATCAAACACCAATGGGATTTTGATGAGTTGGAGAGAGGAGACAGAGGAGAAGCAAGAGACTACATAATAGGAACGCTTCAGTCTGGAGGTCCCAAGGTGGTAATTGCAATGATGTATAACCCACTATAGAACAGCAGGAGGCCAAGGGAAGGGTATGATGAGAGCAATAGAGCGATGATTGACACACTGGCCAGAAGAGCTCATGCGAGCAGGGCTGATTATGAGCGATTTCAACCACAAGGAAATCGACTGGGAGAACCGGGAGCAACATGGGGGCCCAGAAACGTGGAGGGCTAAGATGATGGAGGCGGTACTGGAAAACTTCATGTACCAACACGTAAGGGACACTACCAGAGAGAGAGGTGAGGATGAACCATCAAGACTGGACCTAGTATTCACCTTGAGTAGTGCAGATATTGAGGACATCACATATGAAAGACCCCTTGGGGCCAGCGAGCATGTGGTTTTAAGCTTCGAATACACAGTAGAGTTGCAAGAGGAGAGGGAAGCAGGAAGGCCCGGGCAAATGAAGCCAAACTACAAGAAAGGGGACTATGCAAACATGAAGAACTTCCTGAATAGGGTTCAGTATACTAGAAGAAGTCAGTATCCTAGATGATGGAATATGTAACTACAATATGCAAGGAAGCTCAGAAGAGGTTTGTACCCAAGGGTAACAGGAATAATGAAAAAGCCAGGATGAGCCCATGGTTCACCCAAAGGTGCAGGGGGGCAAAAACCAAGTGTGCTAGGGAATGGAAGAAGTATAGAAGGCAAAGGACCCAGGAGAATAAGGAAAGCAGTCGTAGAGCCAGAAATAAATATGCACAGGTAAGAAGGGAGGCCCAACGATAGTATGAGAACGACGTAACAGCGAAAGCCAAATCTGACACGAAGATGTAATACAGCCACATCAGGAGGAAAACAACAGTCAAGGACCAGGTAATCAGGCTAAGGAAGGAAGGAGGAGAGACAACAAGAAACGACCGCAAAGTATGAGGAACTCAACATGAGATTCAAAGAAGTGTTCACAGAGGAGACAGAAGGGGCTCCAGAAAGACGGAGAGGTGGGGTACACCACCAAGTGCTGGACACAATACACACAACCGAGGAAGAAGTGAAGAGGCTGCTGAGTGAGCTAGATACCTCAAAGGCGATGGGGCCGGATAACATCTCTCCATGGGTACTGAGGGATCAGAGGCGCTAACAACAATATTCAACACATCTATCGAAACAGGGAGATTACCTGAGGTATGGAAGACAGCAAATTTTAAAAAAAGGAGACAGACATGAAGCACTAAACTACAGACCAGTGTCACTGACATGTATAGTATGCAAAGTCATGGAGAAGATTATCAGGAGAAGAGTGATGGAACACCTAGAAAGAAATGAGCTCATCAACAGCCATCACGGTTTCAGGGACAGGAAATCCTGTGTCACAAACCCTACTGGAGTTTTATGACATAGTGACAGCAGTAAGACAAGAGGGAGAGGGGTGGGTAGACTGCATTTTCTTGGACTGTAAAAAGGAACTACAACTGATCATTGAATACTTGTCAGGAAAACAGCAGCGAGTCATGGTACGTGGCGAGGTGTCAGAGTGGGCGCCTGTGACGAGTGGGGTTCCACAGGGGTCGGTCCTAGGACCAGTGCTGTTTCTGTTATTTGTTAACATGACGGAAGGAATAGACTCAGAGGTGTCCCTGCTTGCAGATGATGTGAAGTTGATGAGACTTCAATTGGACGAGGACCAGGCAGAACTACAAAGGGATCTGGACAGGCTGCAGAGATAGACCAGCAATTGGCTCCTGGAGTTCAACCCCACCAAGTACAAAGCTTGAAGATTGGGGGTGTTAGGAAGTATTTCTTCAGTCAGAGAGTAGTCAGGAAGTGGAATAGTTAGGGAAGCGATGTAGTGGAGGCAGGATCCATTTATAACTTTAAGAAAAGGTATCATAAATCTCATGGTGCAGGGAGAGTGATCCAGTAGCGGCCAGTGAAGAGACGGGGCCCGGAGCTATGTCTTGACCCCTGAAATCACAACTAGGTGAGTACACACACACACACACACACACACACACACACACACAGATAATTGCTGCAGCATATGGGCGCCTGGCAAACCTGAGAACTGGGTTCCGATACCTTAGTAAGGAATCGTTCAAAACACTGTACACCGTGTACGTCAGGCCCATACTGGAGTAAGCAGCACCTGTCTGGAACCCTCACTTGATCAAGCACGTCAAGAAATTAGAGAAAGTGCAAAGGTTTGCGGCAAGGTTAGTTCCGGAGCTAAGGGGAATGTTCTACGAAAAAAGGTTAAGGGAAATCGGTCTGACGACACTGAAGGGCAGGAAGGTTAGGGGAGACATTATAACGACATACAAAATACTGCGTGGAATAGACAAGGTGGACAGAGACAGGATGCTCCAGAGAAGGGTCTCAGAAACAAGGGGTGACAATTGGAAGTTCAAGACCCAGATGAGTCAAAGGGATGTTAGGAAGCATTTCTTCAATCATAGAGTAGTCGGGAAGTGGAATAGCCTATCAAGTGATGTAGTGGAGGCAAGAGTCATACATAGCTTTAAGATGAGGTATGATAAAGTTCCTGGAGCAGGGAGAGAGGATCTAGTAGTACGCAGTGAAGAGGCCTAGCCAGGAGCTGAGTCTCGACCCCTGCAACCACAATTAGATGAGTACACACCCACACCTCGACAAGGCCTTGATTTCATGTGACTGATATCTTACATTTAATTCTATTTACATCTGCTAAACGAATCGTGAGTTAAGTGAATAATAAATTAGGGTATCAGCACCATGTTGACTCTGCCACTGCTAGTTAATGTAAGTGGTGTGTAGGGATAGCAAGTGGAAAGGGGAGCAAAGTGGAATCTTGGATGAAATATTATACTGCCAGAGAAAGATGACTATGCAACAAGAAAGATTATATTACAGCGGTCAACATCTGGGTTATTATTAGTGTTATTGGTGTTGTTTTTAAGTTTTTATTATTATTTGTATTACAATAATTATTATTGTTCTTGTTATAATTATTATTGTTTACTATAATTATTTATATTATTTTATTATTGCTATTATTCTATTATTTTCATTTGTGTTATTATTGTTAAAGATTCGCCGGTATTCTCCCGGCCCGGGCCTTTTCCAAGTGGTGGCCCGGCCTTGGCTCCCTCTCTCGGGAGTGTCTGAGACCTAAGTCTCCAATGGGAGGAGGCACAAGTGCCTCCTCATCTTTGAGACCAACTGTCCCCAGGCCTAGCCACATTCCCCGCCCTCACGGGGCTCGTATGGAGAAGCTAGGCCTCTCTGGTCTGCCATCCCTGCCCCAGGGAGGTTAATGGGAATGACAGTCTTGTGAGCTGCAGCTCGGGCTCAGGCACCTACCCTACCCTAGAAGGGCTGGGCATGGTGTCGATCCTTATTTTGTTTTGTTATTATTGGCATTATGATTATAATTTTTATTTTTTGTTTTATAGTTGCTTGTAGTATTATTATTATTCTATTATTTTAATATGATTATAATGATTGAAATATTATTAATTTTATTTCACATGATTATCATTATTATTATTGTTAGGTAAGACACATATGCAACAGTTAGGTATCTTTATTGTGAAACGTTTCGCCTACACAGTAGGCTTCTTCAGTCAAGTACAGAAAAGTTGATAGAAGTAGAAGATACTTGAAGACGATGTAATCAGTCCATCACACTTAAAGTTTTGAGGTGGTCAGTCCCTCAGTCTGGAGAAGAGCATTGTTCCATGAAATAATGGAACAATGCTCTTCTCCAGACTGAGGGACTGACCACCTCAAAACTTTAAGTGTGATGGACTGATTACATCGTCTTCAAGTATCTTCTACTTCTATCAACTTTTCTGTACTTGACTGAAGAAGCCTACTGTGTAGGCGAAACGTTTCACAATAAAGATACCTAACTGTTGCATATGTGTCTTACCTAACAACCTGTCGGTATTTTATACCATTTTAATGTTCATTATTATTATTATTATTATCGGTAGTTGCTGTATTACCCTTATTTCTTTCATTGTTTTTATCATTACTCGCATTAAATTGATTATAATTTTCATTATTATTTAATGGAAATAATAATGGTGAAAGGTTGAAGGAGTAACTTTGGGATGCGAGAGACACAGAGCACTTTAGCAATGGTTGGCAATCAGGTTTGGTGCTAAGAAGAGGGTAGCTCCAATTGCTTTGTTGAAGAACCCATCCCTGGCATCAAAGGTGGCGAGGGGTTCCTGGAGTGAGAGGTGCTTCTAAATCACGCTGAATTATGCAGTTATTTATTCATGAGTGTAGTGCGCCAGCTTCAACTACACACTGCTTAATGACGCTCTCCAGAGACAATATCCCTTTGATGTGCTGTTCAGGTTTGTGAACACAACGTGTAGGTAGCTTCCACTCGTCTCTGGAATTAGTTGTCTCGAGGACTATTCCAGCATATGACCTTCAAAGACACACTCATAGTTCAGAATGACTCATGTTTTATGGCCACAATAGTCAAATAAGCTGAAAAGCCTAATTATATATATATATATATATATATATATATATATATATATATATATATATATATATATATATATATATATATATATATATATATATATTCTTTCTTCTTTCAACACACCGGCCGTATCCCAAAAGGAAAAACGAAAGTTTCTCCTTTTACATTTAGTAATATGTACAGGAAAAGAGGTTACTAGCCCCTTGCTCCCGGCATTTTAGTTGCCTCTTACAACACGCATGGCTTACGGAGGAAGAATTCTGTTCCACTTCCCCATGGAGGTAAGAGAAAATAAACAACAAGAACAAGAACTAGTAAGAAAATATTAGAAAACCCAGAGGGGCGTGTATATATATGCTTGTACATGTATGTGTAGTGTGACCTAAGTGTAAGTAGAAGTAGCAAGACGTACCTGAAATCTTGCATGTTTATGAGACAGAAAAATGGACACCAGCAATCCTACCATCGTGTAAAACAATTACAGGCTTCCGTTTTACACTCACTTGGCAGGACGGTAGTACCTCCCTGGGTAGTTGCTGTCTACCAACCTACTACATATATATATATATATATATATATATATATATATATATATATATATATATATATATATGTGTGTGTGTGTGTATGTGTGTGTGTGTGTGAGTGTGTGTGTGTGTGTGTGTGTGTGTGTGTGTGTGTGTGTGTGTGTGTGTGTGTACTCACATAGTTGAGGTTGCAGGGGTCGAGTCCAAGCTCCTGGCCCAGCCTCTTCACTGGTCACTACTAGGTCGCTCTCCCTGAACAGTGAGCTTTATCATACATCTGCTTAAAGCTATGTATGGATCCTGCCTCCACTACATCGCCTCCCAAACTATTCCACTTCCTGATTGCTCAGTGGGTGAAGAAGTACTTCCTAACATCCTTGTGATTCATCTGTGTCTTCAACTTCCAATGTGTACCCTTGTTATTGTGCCCCATCTCTGGAACATCCTGTCTTTGTCCACCTTGTCAATTCCTCTCAGTATTTTGTATGTCGTTATCATGTCCTCCTCCTGTCCTCCAGTGTCGTCAGGTTGATTTTCCTTAACCTCTCCTCGTAGGACATACCTCTTAGCTCTGGGACTATCCTTGTTGCAAACCTTTGCACTTCCTCTAGTTTCTTTACGTGCTTTACTAGGTGTGGGTTCCAGACTGGTGCCGCATACTCCAATATGGACCTAACGTACACGGTGTACAGGGTCCTGAACGATTCCTAATTAAGATGTTGGAATGTTGTTCTGAGGTTTGCTAGGCGCCCATATGCTACAACAGTTATTTGGTTGATATGCGCTTCAGGAAATGTGCCTGGTGTCATACTCACCCCAAGATCTTTTTCCTTGAGTGAGGTTTGTAGTCTCTGGCCCCCTAGACTGTATTCCGTCTGCGGTCTTCTTTTCCCTTCCCCAATCTTCATGACTTTGCACTTGGTGGGGTTGAACTCCAGGAGCTAATTGCTGGACCAGGTCTGCAGCCTGTCCAGATCCCTTTGTAGTTCTGCCTGGTCTTCGATCGAATGAATTCTTCATCAACTTCACGTCATCTGCAAACAGGGACACTTCGGAGTCTATGCCTTCCGTCATGTCGTTCACAAATACCAGAAACAGCACTGGTCCTAGGACTGACCCCTGTGGGAACCCGCTGGTCACAGGCGCCCACTCTGACACCTCACCACGTACCATGACTCGCTGCTGTCATCCTGACAAGTATTCCCTGATCCATTGTAGTGCCTTCTCTGTTATCCCTGCTTGGTCCTCCAATGTTTGAACTAATCTCTTGTGTGGAACTGTGTCAAACGCCTTCTTGCAGTCCAAGAAAATGCAATCCACCCACCCCCGTCTCTCTTGTCTTACTGCTGTCACCTTGTCATAGAACTCCAGTAGGTTTGTGACACAGGATTTCCCATCCCTGAAACCATGTTGGCTGCTGTTGATGAGATCATTCCTTTCTAGGTGTTCCACCACTCTTCTCCTGATAATCTTCTCGATGACTTTGCATACTATACATGTCAGTGACACTGGTCTGTAGTTTAGTGCTTCATGTCTGTCTCCTTTTTTAAAGATTGGGACTACATTTGCTGTCTTCGATGCCTCAGGCAATCTCCCTGTTTCGATAGATGTATTGAATATTGTTATTAAGGGCACACATAGCGCCTCTGCTCCCTCTCTCAGGACCCATGGAGAGATGTTATCCGGCCCCATTGCCTTTGAGGCATCTAGCTCACTCAGAAGCCTCATCACTTCTTCCTCGGTTGTGTGTACTGTGTCTAGCACTTGGTTGTGTGCCCCACCTCTCCATCTTTCTAGAGGCCCTTCTGTCTCCTCTGTGAACAGTTCTTTGAATCTCTTATTGAGTTCCTAACATACTTCATGGTCATTTCTTGTTGTCTCTCCTTCCTTCCTTAGCCTGATTACCTGGTCTTTGACTGTTGTTTTCCTCCCTATGTGGCTGTATAACAGCTTCGGGTCAGATTTGGCTTTCGCTGTTATGTCGTTTTCATATTGTCGTTGGGCCTCCCTTCTTATCAGTGCATATTCGTTTCTGGCTCTATGACTGCTCTTCTTATTCTCCTGGGTCCTTTGCTTTCTATACTTCTTCCATTCCCTGTCACACTTGGTTTTTGCCTCCCTGCACCTTTGGGTGAACCATAGGCTCATCCTGGTTTTTCATTATTCCTGTTACCCTTGGGTACAAACGTCTCCTCAGCCTCCTTGCACATTGTTGTTACATATTCCATCATCTCATTAGCTGGCTTCCCTGCCCGTTCTCTGTCCCACTGAACCCTATTCAGGAAGTTCCTCATTCCCGTGTAGTTCCCTTTCTTGTAGTTTGGCTTCATTCGCCCTGGCGAATGTGTGTGTACTCACCTATTTGTACTCACCTATTTGTGGTTGCAGGGGTCGAGTCTTAGCTCCTGGCCCCGCCTCTTCACCGGTTGCTACTGGGCCCTCTCTCTCCCTGCTCCATGAGCTTTATCAAACCTCGTCTTAAAACTGTGTATGGTTCCTGCCTCCACTACGTCATTCTACGTCATTTTCTAGGCTATTCCTCTGCCTTAACTCTATGACTGAAGAAATACTTCCTAATATCTCTCTGACTCATTTGTGTCTTCAACTTCCAATTGTGGCCTCTTGTTTCTGTGTCCCCTCCCTGGAACATCCTGTCTTTGTCCACCTTGTCTATTCCACGCAGTATTTTATATGTCGTTATCATGTCTCCCCTGACCCTCCTGTCCTCCAGTGTCGTCAGGCCGATTTCCCTTAATCTTTCTTCATAGGACATTTCCCTTAGCTCTGGAACTAACCTTGTGGCAAACCTTTGTACTTTCTCTAGTTTCTTGACGTGCTTTATCAAGTGCGGGTTCCAAACAGGTGCTGCATACTCCAGTATGGGCCTGACATACACGGTGTACAGTGTCTTGAACGATTCCTTACTAAGGTATCGGAATGCTGTTCTCAGGTTTGCCAGGCGCCCATATGCTGCAGCAGTTATCTGATTGATGTGTGCTTCCGGAGACATGCTCGGTGTTATACTCACCCCAAGATCTTTCTCCTTGAGTGAGGTTTGCAGTCTTTGGCCACCTAGCCTATACTCTGTCTGTGGTCTTCTGTGCCCTTCCCCTATCTTCATGACTTTACATTTGGCAGGATTAAATTCGAGAAGCCATTTGCTGGACCAGGTGTCCAGTCTGTCCAGGTCTCTTTGAAGTCCTGCCTGGTCCTCATCAGATTTAATTCTCCTCATTAACTTCACATCATCTGCAAACAGGGACACTTCTGAGTCTAACCCTTCCATCATGTCGTTCACATATACGAAAAATAGCACTGGTCCTAGGACCGACCCCTGTGGGACCCCGCTCGTCACAGGTGCCCACTGTGATACATCATTACGTACCATGACTCGTTGTTGCCTCCCTGTCAGGTATTCTCTGATCCATTGCAGTGCCCTTCCTGTTATATGCGCCTGATGCTCTAGCTTCTGCACTAATCTCTTGTGAGGAACTGTCAAAGGCCTTCTTGCAATCCAAGAAGATGCAATCAACCCACCCCTCTCTCTCGTGTCTTACTTCTGTTATTTTATCATAAAACTCCAGAAGGTTTGTCACACAGGATTTGCCTTTCTTGAATCCGTGCTGGTTGGCATTTATACTCTTGTTCCGTTCCAGGTGCTCCACCACTCTCCTCTTGATAATCTTCTCCATAATTTTGCATACTATACACGTCAATGACACAGGTCTATAGTTTAGTGCCTCTTTTCTGTCTCCTTTTTTAAAAATGGGAACTACATTTGCCGTCTTCCATACCTCAGGTAGTTGCCCAGTTTCCAGGGACGTGTTGAAGATTGTGGTAAGTGGCACGCACAACATATCCGCTCCCTCTCTAAGGACCCACGGGGAGATGTCCGGTCCCACTGCCTTTGAGGTATCGATGTCCCTTAGCAGTTTCTTCACCTCCTCCTCATCTGTATGTATGTTGTCCAACACTTGTTGGTGTATTCCTTGCTGGTGTCCCCATCTGGTCTGTCCCCCCCAGAGTCCTTCCTGTCTCTACTTTAAATACTTCCTTAAATCTCGTGTTGAGCTCCTCACATACCTCTTGATCGTTTCTTGTGAGTTCTCCACCTTCTTTCCTCAGCCTTATCACCTGGTCCTTGACTGTTGTCTTCCTCCTAATGTGGCTATACAGCAGTTTCGGGTCAGATTTGACTTTCGATGCTATGTCGTTTTCATACTGTCGCTGGGCCTCCCTCCTTATCTGTGCATACTCGTTTCTGGCTCTTCTACTAATCTCCTTGTTTTCCTGGGTCCTATGCCTCCTGTACCTTTTCCATTCTCTGTTGCACTTAGTTTTTGCCTCCCTACACCTTCGGGTAAACCAAGGACTCGTTTTGGTCTTCCTATTATTTCTGTTTCCCTTGGGAACAAAACTTTCCTCTGCCTCCTTGCACTTTGTTGCCACATATTCCATCATCTCGTTTACTGATTTTCCTACCATTTCTCTGTCCCACTGAACCTCCTGCAGGAAGTTTCTCATACCTGTGTAGTCCCCCTTTTATAGTTTGGCCTGTCCCCTTCAGTTCCTGTTACCTTCTCCACTTGTAACTCTACTATATAATCAAAACTCAGAACCACGTGATCGCTAGCTCCAAGGGGCCTCTCGTAAGTGATGTCCTCAATGTCTGAACTGCTCAGGGTGAACACAAGATCCAGTCCTGCTGGCTCATCCTCCCCTCTCTCTCTGGTTGTGTCCCTGACATGTTGATGCATGAGGTTTTCAAATACCACATCCATCATATTGGCTCTCCATGTTTCGGAACCCCCATGTGGCTCCAGGTTTACCCAGTCGATCTCCCTGTGGTTGAAATCGCCCATTACCAGTAACTTTGCTCTGCTCGAGTGAGCTCTTCTTGCCACCTCAGCCAGTGTGTCCACCATCACCCTGTTGTTTTCTTCGTACTCCTGTCTTGGCCTCCTGCAGTTCTGTGGTGGGTTATACATCACTCCAATGACTACTTTATGTTCTCTGGACTGAATTGTACCTACAATGTAGTCTCTTTCTCCAATCATGTCCATGCCTTCCATTTCCTCAAATCCCCATCGGTGTTTTATGAGCAGTGCAACCCCTCCTCCCCCTCTACTCCTTCTATCTTTCCTCAGGATCTGATATCCCGTTGGGAAGATTGTGTCTGTTATTGTCTCAGCGAGTTTTGTTTCTGTGACTGCTATGATGTCTGGGGATTTTTCACTGATTCTTTCGTTCCACTCCTCATGTTTATTCGTTATTCCATCCGCGTTTGTGTACCAAACTTTCAGTTTCTTTTCTATCATTGTGGTCATGCAAGAATATTGGGGTTGGGGGAGCGAGAGCCTTGGTGGGGGCCTATATGGGGCTGTGGTGTAGGTGGGGTTTGTGATGATGGGGGTGGGGTCAGAATGCCCATAAGGGACAACTGTTGGGGTGAGGTTTGTGATATTGGGGTTGGTGGCAGAGGGAACAGTGAGTGGGTTGTAGTATAGGTTGCTCAGTTTCGTTGGGAATGTCGCGGTTGGAGTCTTTTGGTGGGAGATTCTGTGGGGTGTGTTTGCCCTTCCTCCTGTGTCTGGGTCCTGCTCATTTTCGTCATTGCCTCTCGTTCCTCCTTGCGTCTCTGTACCCTCTCTTTCAGTGTTGTCCTTTCTTCTTGTGTTCTGTCGCAGTCGAGGTATACTCTCTGGTACCCCTGTTTGTCCCTCAGTCTTGCTTTCTCTTGCAGAATCCTGGTTCGAACTGATTCTTCCTTGAAAGTTACTCTGACAGGCCGTATCCTTCCACTCGCAAACCACCCAATTCTCTGAAAATTTGTCACCTGGGTCATATCGCCCTCACCTATTGTTTTCATGATGCCTTCAATCATTTTTTTCTCCTCCTGTTTTATTTCTTCAAAGTTGTCCCCCTTGGCTTCTTGGAGCCTGTACACAAAAACTGACCTCGCCCTTTCCTCCTCCCACTGAGTCTCCATCTGCTTCCTCTGAGGCATTTTATTTCCTTCCATTGACATGTTCTTGCCCTCAGTCCCTGTCATACCTGAAACTTCTGTTCTCAGTGAACTGTCTTTCATGACCAGCTGTCCCTTGCTACTGCAGTTGGCTGTTAGAATCTCTGCATATAGCATACCTTCATTGTCTTCGGACCTGTCATTTGATCTTAGTGTGCTCCTCGTCTTTACCCTGGCCCCACGTGGGTCTGATAGGGCCTTCGTGTACTGCATGTCTCTGTTGTTGTTTACCGTCCCCTTGTCTGCGCCTGACATTGAATTTCCTGATGTCACATCTGAATTGTCATTTGTCTCTCTAATCTGTTTCAGGCTTTGCAGTTTCACTTCTAAGCACTGTATCCTAGCTTCTGCTGCTAAGACCTGTACTTCCCACTTCCTGCACTCTTCAGCTATCCGCTCCTCTATTTTCTTACCAAGCTCTACTATCTTCCTTCCCCACTCTTCCTCCCTTTTTTGGAGCTCTGACTCCCAGTCTTTCCTCCCTGGTTCGTCTACCAGATCTCTGGTTTTCCGTCCTCTAGAGCCACCCATTTTTTTTTTTACCACAGACAGAAGGCTAGAGGAGGGAGAGGGTGCGAGGGGGAGAGAGAAAGGGTAGAAAGAGGGAGAGAGAGGAGAGTGAAAGGGTAGAAAGAGGGAGAGAGAGGAGAGAGTATGGGGGTGAGGGATAAGACCAAGGGGGAGAGAGAGAGAAATGTGAGGGGGGAGAGAAAGGGTAGAGAGAGGGAGAAAGAGAGGGAGAGGGAGAGAGAGAGAGAGAGAGGGAGAAAGGAGGGTGAGGGAAAAGGCTATGAGAGAGAGAAATGGAGAGATGGAGAGAGAAGCCTATAGAGAGAGAGGAGGGTGAGAGAGAGAGAGAGAGAGAGAGAGAGAGAGAGAGAGAGAGAGAGAGAGAGAGAGAGAGAGAGAGAGAGAGAGAGAGAAAGTAGGGGGGAGGGGAGGGAAAAAGGCTATGAGAGAGAGTAACACGAGGGAGGGGGAGAGGGAAAGATAGGAGGGAGGAGGGAGTGAAGGAAAGAACGGGGGAGGGGAAAGGTCTGTGGGGGAGGGAAAGGTGTGTGGGGGGTGAGGGGACGCGGTCAAATTCCAAGGATCAGCTGTGTATACTCACCTAGTTGTGGTTTCAGGGGTCGAGACTCAGCTCCTGGCCCCGAGTGTATGTGTGTGCGCGCGTGTGTGTGTGAGCAGCACGTCAGTTGTTTATATGTCCCAGAAATACAATTCACCTCTGTGTATCCGTAATACTAATAAGATACCATTAACACTGGGAGTAATGCTAATAATTATAATACTAGCGTGTGTTAACAAGTCATTCTTTCACCCAGTTATGTACTACCTTTTACTACATGTGTACCCAATACTTGCTTCTCAGATTGTACTGTCTTTGTGTCCTGAAACATTATCTCTCGAAACTGTTGTCAGGGCTGTAGTCCCATTAGCCACGACTTAATCCTCCTGCCTATTCCTTGCTTCTACAAATTTTATCTTCCTACTACTGCTAGGTGTTGTGTGTATGATAATCGCTCTGGAGCAGGGTTTGTGATAGCCAGCTACCAGTGATCGTAGGGCTGCTCTACCACTCAAAACTTCCCGCCAACCACAAACAGGTGATTTGTACATTACAACTCAGAGGGGACGTCCATCCAGATGCCTGATGTACGATGCTCGCTGTACGATGCTCGCTGTACGATGCTCGCTGTACGATGACTCGTGCACCTCGCCCTTCCGCCGCTGACTTCTTCAGCTATTCTCTTCTCGTTGCCCTTTTGAGTCCTCATTTACCACACTTATCACTTGTATACTGCTACTTTTATAATTTACACTTCACTTTTGGTAAGTACACTTCTAATTTGTGATGACACCCAACCTGTTATGGCGGCGCTACTTCCTCAGGTGTGTGTGTGTGTGTGTGTGTGTGTGTGTGTAAATATTTTATTTTTTTTATTAACATATCGGCCGTCTCCCACCAAGGCAGGGTGGCCCGAAAAAGAAAAACTTTCATCATTCACTCCATCCTTGTCTTGCCAGAGGCGTGCTTATACTATAGTTATAAAACTGCAACATTAACACCCGTCCTTCAGAATCCTGGTACTGTACTTCCCATCTCCAGGACTCAAGTCTGGCCTGCCGGTTTCCCTGAATCCCTTCATAAATGTTACTTTGCTCACACTCCAACAGCACGTCAAGTCCTAAAAAAACATTTGTCTCCATTCGCTCCTATCTAACACGCTCACGCATGCCTGCTGGAAGCCAAAGCCACTTGCACACAAAACCTCCTTTACCCCCTCTCTCCAACCTTTCCTAGGCCGACCCCTACCCCGCCCTCCCTCCACTACAGATTTATACACTCTCGAAGTCATTCTATTTTGTTCCATCCTCTTAACATGTCCACACCACCTCAACAACCTTTCCTTAGCCCTCTGAACAGTTTTGGTAATCCCGCACCTCCTCCTAATTTCCAAACTACGAATTCTCTTCATTGCATTCACACCACACATTGCCCTCAGACATGACATATCCACTGCCTCCAGTCTTCTCCTTGTTGCAACATTCATCACTCACGTTTCACACCCATACAAGAGCATTGGTATATCTATACTCTCATACATTCCCCTCATACATGCACCACTCACCTTTTTCCCCTCATCAGATATGATTCACCTCATTTTTCATAGACCCATCTGCTGACACATCCTCCCCTAAATATCTGAACAGATTCATCCCCTCCATACTCTAACCCTCCAATCTGATATCCAGTCTTTCGTTACCTATTTTTTTTTATCCTCATCACCTTACTCTTTCCTATATTCACTTTTAATTTTCTTCTTTTACATACCCTACCAAACTCATCCACGAACCTGTGCAACTTCTCTTCAGAATCTCCCAAAAGCACAGTGTCATCAGCAAAGAGCAACTGTGAAAACTCCCACTTTGTGTTAGATTCCTTATCTTTTAACCCCACACTTCTTGCCAACACCCACGCATTCACTTCTCTTACAACCCCATCTGTACACGATGATAGGGATGCTGTGATTTTGTGTATAGGGCAAGGAGGAATAACATCTTATAGGAGTGACGAAGAGCCAGTTATGAGTGTGGGGGAAGTTCGTGAGGTAGTGGGTAGAATAAAAGGGGGGTAAGGCAGCTGGTATTGATGGGACAAAGGTAGAAATATTAAAATCTGGTGGGGATATAGTTTTGGAGTGGTTGGTGCTATTATTTAACAAATATATGGAAGAAGGCAAGGTACCTAGGGACTGGCAGAGAGCATGCATAGTTCCTTTATATAAAGGCAATGGGAATAAGTCTGTTGAGTATACATGGTAAAGTGTATGGTAGAGTTATTATTGAAAGAATTAAGAGTGAAACAGAGATTAGGATAGCAGATGAACAAGGAAGCTTTAGGAAGGGTAGGGGGCGTGTAGGTCAAGTGTTTACAGTGAAACATAGGTGAACAGTATTTAGATAAGGGTAAAGAGGTTTTTGTGGCATTTATGGATTTGGAAAAGGCGTATGACAGGGTGGATAGGGGGGGCAATGTGAAAGATGTTTCAAATGCATAGAATAGCAGGTACGTTACTGGAAGTAGTAAAGAGTTTTTACGAGGATAGTAAGGCTCAAGTTAGAGTATGTAGCCACCCACACCACCATATGTCCTAGGCCTGCTGGGTAAATCAAACTTGGCATGCACTTTAGTGCACCGGTTGGCCACTAGGAGTCTCGCTCTTCACTCTGTTTTGTCCTAGCTATCTTGTGTATGGCACCAAAGAGGGCCAGGAATGTGCTTACTCTAGAAAAAAAGAGGGAAATACTGTCGCACGTGGATGCAGGTTGGTCAAAGACTGCGATAAAACTACAGAAGACGACGTTCAGGTCTGGCTAGACTGTGACGAAGACGACCCTGGTGTGCAATATCTGACTGATGCGGAGATTGCAGACTCAGTGTTGCACCAGAAACATTCCGAAAGTGACGACAATGACGACAATGCCTCCAAGACCAGAAACTTCAGCATCAAGGGCAGGTGTTGAAACACTTTTGGAGTATTTGGAACATCCACTGTCCACAGAGTGTTTGAAAAGTTATGGTCTTGTTGTCCATGAAATCCGGGAGGCTGTTATTCGAGCCCAGAGTGTCTCGTCCCACCGCCACACAACGTCGGACTCGTTTTTTAACCTACAATGCCGTCCCCGATGACGATATGACGGAGTACGGATGGCGATATGACGGGGTACGGATGGCGATATAACAAAATACGGATGTCGATATGACGGGGTACGGATGCACATTTTTTCCCCTCACGTATCCGGAACCTCAAGTGTTTCCGAACCGGTCTCGGCCCATATAGTTTGGATATGAGAGGTATCGCTGTATCTTAAATTCTTCCCAAATTTTATTAATTATAAATGAATGCAGTCTATGTAAACGAAAAAAAATATTCGTGAGAAGTCAGGAAAGTGCTTGGAATTTCAATTTTTTATACAGTGGTTGTTCTGCATATTGTGATATCACTTGTTTGCTGTGATCTTATTGCTTATATATATATATATATATATATATATATATATATATATATATATATATATATATATATATATATATATATATATATAACTTAACAATTTCTGCAATGATAAAGTATGGTGTTAAGTGGAAAAAAATATAAGAAAATAAGAAAGAAGGAACACTGCAGCAAGCCTATTGACCCATGCGAAGCAGGTCCATGTCCCCACTGATAAGCTCAATGACCCACCTAGTCAGGTCACTTCCACTTAAGGAAGGAGCACGGCATCAGACCTTGTAGCACAAGGTAGTCAGGTCCAACTCACACCCACCCACACCCACCTATTTTTAAAACTACACAACGTTTTATCCTCTATAACTGTACTGGGGAGTTTGTTCCACTCATCCACAACTCTTACCAAACCAGTGCTTTCCTATATCCTTCCTGAATCTGAATTTTTCCAACTTGAAACCATTGCTGCGAGTCCTGTCTTGGCTAGATATTTTCAGCACGCTATTTACATCCCCTTTATTTATTCCTGTTTTCCATTTATACACCTCGATCATATCCCCCTTAATTCTACACCATACGATAGAGTACAGATTCAGGGCCCTCAGTCTATCCTCATAGGGAAGATTTCTGATACATGGGATCATCTTTGTCATCCTCCTCTGTACGTTTTCCAGTGCATATATATCCATTCTGTAATACGGTGACCAGAACTGAGCAGCATAATCTAAATGAGGCCTAACCAAGGATATACAGAGCTGAAGAACAACCTGAGGACTTATATTATTTATACTTCTACATATGAAGCCAAGGATTCTGTTAGCTTTATTGCGAACACTAATGCACTGTTGTCTTGGTTTTAGATTACTGCTAACCAGAACTCCTAAATCCTTTTCACAATCAGTAGTATTAAGATCTACATTATTTAGTTTATATGTCACATGGTTATTTTCCTGCCCAACATTTAGAACTTTGCATTTGTCTATATTAAACTGCATTTGCCACTTCCCAGACCATTGCATCAGTCTATTCAAATCATCCTGGAGTGCTTTAGTGTCCTCATTAGAATGAATTGGACGGCCTATTTTGGTGTCATCAGCAAATTTGTTTATGTCGCTATTTATTCCCTCATCTATGTCGTTTATGTAAATTGTGAACAACAACGGGCCCAGCACTGACCCCTGAGGAACACAGCTTGTGACGTGCCCCCATTCTGATTTCTTCCCATTTATGCAAACTCTCTGCTGCTTATTTGTCGGCCATGCCTCTACCCAGGAAAAAATTTCTCCTCCTCTTCCGTGTGCCTTAGGTTTCCTCAATAGCCTCTAATGTGGAACTCTATCGAAAGCCTTACTGAAGTCCATATACACAATATCATATTCATTACCATGATCTACCTCCTCAAACACCTTAGTGAAAATAGTTAGTAAATTCGTAAGACAGGAACGCCCCTTTGTAAAACCGTGTTGAGATTCATTAATCAATTTATGCCTTTCGAGATGGCTACGAATTGCTTCGGCAATTACTGATTCCATAAATTTTCCCACTACGGAGGTAAGGCTTATTGGTCTATAGTTCGAAGCTAAGGACCTGTCACCTGCCTTGTAAATAGGTATTACATTTGCCATTTTCCACTTATCACTACAAACTGGCATAGTGCCTGATATGTTAAAATGATTAGCCAAAGGTATGCTAAGTTCCTCTTTACATTCCTTTAACACCCTTGCAAACAGTTCATCAGCAACTGGGGATTTGTTAGGTTTTAATTTGTCTATTTGCCTGAGGACCATGTCACTAGTTACCGCAATCGTGCATAGTTTATTATCGTCCTGTTCTATATAATCTGTTTCAGGAATATCGCTAGTATTTTCCTGGGTAAAACTGAGGGGAAGTAGGTATTGAGAATTTCACACATATCCTTATCACTGAGTGATCTGACCAGAGTTACTCTTAAGTGGGCCTATCTTATCCCTAATCTTACTTCTGTATACCTGAAAGAACCCTTTTGGGTTAGTCTTCGAATCCCTTGCAACCTTAGCCTCATAATCCCTTTTTGCTTTTCTTATTCCTTTTTTCTATTTCTCTCTTTAATTGAATATATTGATTTCTTAACTGCCCATCCCCTCTTTTGATACGCCTATATATGCCTCTCTTTTGACCATTGAGATGTTTTAATCTATTGTTCATCCATTTGGGATAATTTTTGTTAGATCTAATTTCCCTATTCAGAACAAAAGTTGTCTGGGCAGCTAGAACTATGCTCTGGAAAACGTCATATTGGCAACCAAGATCACCTACCGGACCCATAGTCAGGTCATCCCAATTTAGCCCACCCAGGTAATTTTTCAGTCCCATGAAGTCGGCCAAGCGAAAGTCTGGGACAGAGATTTGATTGCAGTTATCTGGGTAATTTCATGATATATTGAAACTAAGTGATTTGTGATCACTTTCCCCAAGCTCCTCATTAACCTCAAGATGATTAGTGATTCTTTGTTGGCAAGAACCAAGTCAAGCATGTTTCCTCTAGTTGGTTCTGTCACAAACTGTTTTAAAAAGCAGTCTTGAACCGTATCAAGAAAGTCAGATTCGATTTCCTGTCACATTGTTCCAATCAATTTGTCTGAAGTTAAAATCTCCCATTATTACAGCATTTTCATATCTAGATGCCTTATGAATTTCGTCCCATACCAGCTTACCGCACTCTGTATCAAGGTTTGGGGGGCCTATAAATCACACCCAAAATTAATTTGTCACGACCCTCGAGAAACTGTAGCCAAACAGATTCTGTGTTCGATGTTTCTAATCTTATATCATGTCTAAGACAACAATAAAAATTTTCTCTGACATACATCGCCATTCCACCACCCTTCCTGTTGACCCTATCAGTGTGGAATAGTTATAACCCTGTATATTGCATTCAGAAGGCATTTCTCTACCTTTTGGGTTGAACCAGGTCTCTGTTATACCAATAATATCTATGTTACCTGCACTTGCAAGTAATCTAAGCTCATCTAACTTATTTCTTAGACTCCTACTATTTGTATAGTAAACCTTAAGGGAGCTAGTCACTTGTTGCCCTCTTCCATTTCTCTCTGTTTGTTGATCAATTGATTTGCCATTACTAGCAACTTTATTTTGAATATTGTCTTTTAAACATATCCCTGAGGTATCCTGGTAATAACTGCTGTTTTTAACTCTAATACCACAGCCTGATTGTTTCCCACAAACACCCATACCTCTATAATCTATCAGTTTAAATTCCTGGACAAGTCATCAATTACCCCCTCAATCGAATTGGCTAATGCAACCACTCCATCCCCAGAGAGATGAACCCCATCCCTAGCATACATATCACGTTTGCCATAGAATATGTCCCAGTTATCAATTAATGGGATTGCAAGTTTTTTACAGTACCTGTCTAGCCAGCAATTTATACCTATTGCTCTAGACATCCATTCATTACCCACTCCCTTTCTAGGCAAGATGCTACATATGACTGGGATCCCTCCCTTAGACCTAACTACTTCTATGGCTGACCTGTACTTATCCAGCAGCTCCTATCTCCTGCCCTTCCCAATTTCATTACCCCCCTGCACTAAGACAGATAATGGGCTTGTTCCCATTACCTGCCATAATATTATCCAACCTGCTGACTGTCATCAACACCAGCTCCAGGAAGACACACACTCTTTCTGACTTTTTTGTCTCTTTTACAAAATGCATAAAAGGCATTCAGCATGAAGTTATAAATAAAGACAATAGATCAGGTCAGCAAACAAAGGGGGACAGCAGAGGGCAGCAAGGGACTAGCTCCCTTAAGGTTTACTATACTATTAGCAGGAGTGTAAGAAATAAGATGAGCTAAGGTTAATTGCAAGTGCAGGAAACATAGATATTATTGCTATAACAGAGACCTGGCTCAATCTGAAAGATAGAGAGATGCCGTCTGAATGTCACATACAAGGCTATAAATTATTCCACACTGACAGGGTCAACAGGAAAGGTGGTGGAGTAGCGATGTATGTCAGAGACAATTTAAATTGTTGTGTTAGACAAGATATAAAATTAGAAGCGTCGGCCACTGAATCTGTTTGGTTACAGCTTCTCGAGGGCCGAGAAAAACTAATTTTGGGTGTGATTTACAGGGCCCCAAATCTTGATAGGGAGTGCAGTAAACTTCTATGGGACGAAATGTTATGCTAATGGGAGATTTCAACTACAGACAGATTGACTGGATCAATTTGACAGGAAATTTAGAGTCAGGTGACTTTCTTGATACGATCCAGGATTGTTTTTTAAAACAGTTTGTGACAGAGCCAACTAGGGGAAATAACCTCCTTGACTTGGTTCTTGCCGGTAGGGAAACACTAATTAATAATCTTGAGGTTAATGATGAGCTTGGGGAAAGTGATCACAAATCGCTCAGTTTTAATATATCATGGAATTCCTCTAATAATGGCAATCAAGTCTCCGTCCCTGACTTCATAGGATTTCATAGGACTGAAAAATTACTTAGGTGGGCTGAACTGGAATGACCTGACTATGGGTCAGGTAGGTGGTGATGCTTGCCGATATGACGCTTTCCAGGGCATAGTTCTAGCTGCTCAGTCAAATTATGTTCCAAATAAGGAAATCAGATCAAACAAAAATTATCCTACATGGATGAACAATAGATTAAAATATCTGATTGGTCAAAAGAGAGGCATATATAGGCAAATCAAAAGAGGAGAGGGGCAATTAAGAAATCGATATATTCAGTTAAAGAGAGAAATAAAAAAGGGAATTAGAAAAGCAAAAAGAGATTATGAGGTTAAAGTTGCAAGAGAATCGAAGACTAACCCAAAAGGATTCTTTCAGGTATACAGAAGTAAGATCAGGGACAAGATAGGCCCACTCAAAAGTTCCTCGGGTCAGCTCACTGACAGTGATAAGGAAATGTGTAGAATTTTTAACACATACTTCCTCTCAGTTTTACACAGGAGGATACCAGCGATATTCCAGAAATGATAAATTATGTAGAACAGGACGATAATAAACTGTGCACGATTAGGGTCACAAGTGACATGGTCCTTAGACAAATAGATAAATTAAAACCTAACAAATCCCCAGGCCCTGATGAACTGTGTGCAAGAGTTCTAAAGGAATGTAAAGAGGAGCTTAGCAATCCTTTGGCTAATCTTTTCAACATATCACTACAAACTGGCATGGTGCCAGATAAGTGGAAAATTGCAAATGTGATACCTATTTTCAAAGCAGGTGACAGGTCCTTAGCTTCGAACTATAGACCAATAAGCCTAACCTCCGTAGTGGGAAAATTTATGGAATCAATAATTGCCGAGGCAGTTCGTAGCCACCTTGAAAAGCATAAATTAATCAACGAATCTCAGCATGGTTTTACAAAGGGGCGTTCCTGCCTTACGAATTTATTAACTTTTTTCACTAAGGTATTTGAGGAGGTAGATCATGGTAATGAATATGATATTGTGTACATGGACTTCTGTAAGGCTTTTGACAGGGTCCCACATCAGAGACTATTGAGGAAAATTAAGGCACATGGAATAGAAGGAGAAATTTTTTCCTGGATAGATGCATGGTTGGCAAATAGGCAGCAGAGAGTTTGCATAAATGGGGAGAAATCAGAGTGGGGAAGCGTCACGAGCGGTGTTCCACAGGTGTCAGTGTTGGGCCCCCTGCTGTTCACAATCTACATAAACGACATAGATAAGGGCATAAAGAGCGACATCAGCAAGTTTGCCGATGACACCAAAATAGGCCGTCGAATTCATTCTGACGAGGACATTAGAGCACTCCAGGAAGATTTGAGTAGACTGATGCAGTGGTCGGAGAAGTGGCAGATGCAGTTTAGTATAGACAAATGCAAAGTTCTAAATGTTGGACAGGACAATAACCATGCCACATATAAACTAAATAATGTAGATCTTAATATTACGGATTGCGAAAAAGATTTAGGAGTTCTGGTTAGCAGTAATCTGAAACCAAGACAACAGTGCATAAGTGTTCACAATAAAGCTAATAGAATCCTTGGCTTCATATCAAGAAGCATAAATAATAGGAGTCCTCAGGTTGTTCTTCAACTCTATACATCCTTGGTTAGGCCTCATTTAGATTATGCTGCACAGTTTTGGTCACCGTATTACAGAATGGATATAAATGCTCTGGAAAATGTACAAAGGAGGATTACAAAGTTGATCCCATGTATCAGAAACCTTCCCTATGAGGATAGACTAAGGGCCCTGAATCTGCACTCTCTAGAAAGACGTAGAATTAAGGGGGATATGACTGAGGTGTATAAATGGAAGACAGGAATAAATAAAGGGGATGTAAATAGTGTGCTGAAAATATCTAGCCTAGACAGGACTCGCAGCAATGGTTTTAAGTTGGAAAAATTCAGATTCAGGAAGGATATAGGAAAGTACTGGTTTGGTAATAGAGTTGTGGATGAGTGGAACAAACTCCCAAGTACCGTTATAGAGGCCAGAACGTTGTGTAGCTTTAAAAATAGGTTGGATAAATACATGAGTGGATGTGGGTGGGTGTGAGTTGGACCTGATAGCTTGTGCTACCAGGTCGGTTGCCGTGTTCCTCCCTTAAGTCAATGTGACCTGACCTGACTAGGTTGGTGCATTGGCTTAAGCCGGTAGGAGACTTGGACCTGCCTCGCATGGGCCAGTAGGCCTGCTGCAGTGTTCCTTCGTTCTTATGTTCTTATGTTCTTATATTTTACCTGAGAATCGCCTACTATTAAAATATTCTTACCTTGATTAGCAGGGGAATCAGTGGTACCTTCAGCCTCACTAACCACTGAAGTGCATTCGTCCTGGAGAACAGAGAATCGATTTCCTACCTTCACATCTTGTCTGTTAACCCTCATTATCTTCCTTCTTCCTGAACTGTGAACCACTTGCCACTTAAAGCAGCTGCCACTCTCATTGCTGGTGACCATTTCTTCCTTACCAGCTAAATCCTTTTCACACTCACTCCCAAACTCATCTAGGCGAAGCTTCAGCCTCTTATTTTCTACCTGAAGTAGAACCTTGTTCTTCATCACCTGAACCTGAGATTCCAACACACTACAACAAGCCATGGTGCTTGGTAACACCCCATGCTAACTCCCAAGAGCTTAGGCAGGTATGAGCGTACTGACCACTGACACTAACCCTCTACTCACGTGAGTACTCGTGTCCGTGCTTGCACTCGCTCACAGTAACAAATTATATTTACCACAAAAAGTGAGTGCAGTTTTTATATTACCACCGATAGATTGCTAAATACTTGTATATTTCATACCGTTTCTTCCATCAGCATGACTGTTGGTTTCCCCAGATGTGGTTGATTCTACCGCCCCCCCTATGTGGGTGATGCAACCACCAGCATGAATGTTGCTACTAAATATGTGGGTGCTGCTACCACCAGTGTTGGTGCTGCTCAGCATTCTACCCACCACGCAGCCTTCCTCAACCACGTCAAATTTTCCAAATTGGATCATGGGCGAGAGAGTAGGGAGGGAGGGAGGGAGGGAGGAAGGAAGGGATGTGGTCAGGAGTATTAAAGGAGTGAGGAAACGAGAAAGGATGATAGGGATGGGAGGAGGGCAAAAAATAGAGATGAAGGGAATATCGTACAGTGTTGCAGTGAGAAGGCATGGATGAAAGGAGCACAAGTGGAATTTGGGGAAGAAGAACTAGAGAGAGAGGAGGGAGGGAAATGAGGGGAGAGTGAACGGAATGGGAAGAGTGGTAAGGAGGGAAGGTGTTCTCGTGAGAGCGGTGAGAGGTGATGAGGGAAAAAACACGTTAAAGGAGAGATGAAGGAAGGAACTAAACGAGTTTTCTCAGCTAGTTGACCAACACCAGTGTTACTCAGCCTCTTGTACTCTCCCATATGTACTTACCCAGGTGTACTCATCGCAGTGTACTGTCCACCCAGCTGAATACGTAAAGATGTACTTACCCAGGTGTACTCATCCCAGTGTACTGACCCAGTTGTATACGCAAATTTGTACTTGCACAGGTGTACTCGTCCTAGTGTTCTCATCCTGTACTCAGTTCTACATACCCAGCAATACTCAGCCAAATGTACGGTCCCTGTCCTAATCATCAAGTTGTACTAATCGAGGAGAGTTCATCTAGATTTATTCATTTTCTAAGAAAATCGATCCTCTTTGAGCTCTGTCGCAAACACGTGTAGCTTTGTTTCGAGTGACAGTTGAAGCCATCACCTCCAGCTGACAGTTGAAGCCAGCACCTCCAGCTGACAGTTGAAGACAGTATCTTCAACTGGCAGTTGAAGCCAGCAACACCAGCTGACAGTTGAAGCCAGCAACACCAACTGACAGTTGAAGCCAGCAACATCAACTGACAGTTGAAGCCAGCAACATCAACTGACAGTTGAAGCCAGCAACATCAACTGACAGTTGAAGCCAGCACCTCCAGCTGACAGTTGAAGCCAGCACCTCCAGCTGACAGTTGAAGCCAGCACCTCCACCTGACAGTTGAAGCCAGCACCTCCACCTGACAGTTGAAGCCAGCAACACCAACTGACAGTTGAAGCCAGCAACACCAACTGACAGTTGAAGCCAGCAACACCAACTGACAGTTGAAGTCAGCACCTCTGACAGTTACAGCCAATATCTCCAACTGACATTTTAAGCCAGTATTTCTATTTGACAGTTAAAGCCAACACCTCCAGTGACAGTTTTCTGAGACAGCTCACAGATTACGCTTCTGATAATCTAAGGATTCAGTCAATGTCTTTCATCTCTTGTTCCAACATCTGCATCTTCTTAGGAAACTTCCCGTGGACGACATACTCACCTTCCCAGATGTACTCACCCAGGAGTTCTCATCCAGGTGTACTTCTCTAGGTGTACTCACAAGTGTATTCACCCTGCTGTTCTGAAAAATGTGAACTCAGCTGTACTCAGGAGTATTCATCAGACTGTAATGTACTTTCTCAGATGTATTCACTCATGTGCCTTTATCCACTTGTACTCTCTAAGTATACTAATGGTAGAAATTTGTATTCCTCTCCAAGCATGCACCTTCCGTGCGAATTCTTTTGTTGATCCCAAACTGAGAGAACTTCACAGAGATCAGAGTAACATTATTTCCTGACTGCTTGGCTCAGTTCATGATTGCTTGGGTCAGTTTATGAGTCAGTTTATGGGTCACTCACTGACCTGCTGACATTCTACTTGTTCACATAAGTCACCCGTAGACCTCTTGGTCAGTGCTCATCTTCTCCATGCTTGACCTTATTGAACAGAACTCCAGTAAAGTACAACATGCAGTGGTGTTTCGTGTCAACCCGCTCTGCAACCTGCAACGCTACCAGTCGACGCTCTGCAGAACTGACAAGCTGGATTTGCGAGGAGATATGCTCTTCAAACCCAATATCTTTAGTGGTTAAGTGTTCCAAATCAGCGTTTGTTAGGCCAAGACAGGGGGATTAGATTTTTAGATTTTGCTCCAAAGGAGGCTAGTTTATTGTTCACCCCATGTCTATCCTGTGGACGATAGCACAAGAGCATACGGATACCTAGGAACTAGGCCCCAATAGGCTTTACAGGAGTACATCTGGATTTATATCTATAGTTCACTTAACTGTTGCAGGCAAATATAGAAAATATGCGTAATATGTCTGGTATCTTATTTTCATTAATACATTTTTTTTAGCATATCACATAGGTTATTATACCGCTTATCTCTATATTCCTGAATAAGTGAATAATTAAGCCAAGCCTAAGGCCGGCTGCTACATCATCAATCTGTTCACATTACAAGTTGTTCCATAAACGTCTTATTTATGTTCATGTTATTATGAGTTATATATCTACTCAGGCTTTTAACTGCATTCCTGTACCATTCAGTTTCATTATTTACTTCTCTCCTAACATTATTCCTGAAGCCAGACACAGACACACACACACACACACACACACACACACACACACACACACACACACACACACACACACACACACACACACACACACACACACACCAAAGTTATGTTCAACATTTTTTTTCAGGGTGCTTTGCTAACGCATCAACTTTATCACGAAGGAGTAATCCAGTGTGTGATGGAATTCATAACTGTACATTAGTTCCTTTTCACACACAACATACCGAGAACTGTAGCTAATGATTATTGGATTGCCTGAAAAAACAACCATCCACAGCCTCACGGTGTCTAGAATTTTCCAAGAAAGACGCCTGAGGAATCTGTTTTCTAGTCATAATTCTATTGTTGGACATAATTTGTCAGCACGCCGTCACCCGACAAGCATCCTGGTTACTGTGCAGTGACGCTAAACACAGTACACCAGTCTGAGTCTAATTGCAAGTTTTTTTACCGTTTTCAGCCACAAGTCTTCTAGCTACTGTAGTAAGAGGAGAGATTTTGTACATTTATCTGTGTTACATGTGCTATTTTATGCAACAAAACTCTATCCTTGCTTCCTACGTCTGACAGCAGCGTAACTCAGGCTCTGAAGTTCTGCGCCCTGTACCCCAGCATGCATAACACACCCATTCTGTAATAATAATAATAATAATAATAATAATAATAATAATAATAAGAATCCTTATTTCTACAAGTACATGCACAAGAAATACAGGACAAGCTGACATCAGTGATATACTTCTATATAAAAAGCCCTTTGTTATGCAGAGCATTTCAGAAAAAGTAGGTCAATTTTGTCCCAGGATGCGACTCACACTAGTAGACTAATACCCAGGTACCTATTTTACTGATAAATATGGACATCAGGTGTCGTTAGCAAACACGTCTTAATGTTTCCACCCCAGACCTCAGTGTGTGAGGTGAGTGCGTTAGCATTCAAGCTCCTGCACATCTTTTTCTACTCTTCTGATGCTCAGCTCTACAATTAAACCACAAATCTCTGCTTGTCATTAGTTTTCTTACACTGTTGAGTTTCAAATGTATTCTACCCTAAAGCCAGGCCCCAAGCAGTTTCAAACAATAACAGCAAGCTGGGACACTTGGTCACTATCATGAAGCATCATCTACATCCCAGCCTCTAACGATCATTAGCCTCATTGTGGATTTCTTACAAAAGGTTTCCAGCAAATTTCTTGGTTAGGTAGGTTAGGTAAGGCTGTCTTCAGAAAATAATTAATTTAAAAAACAAAGGCACTGCCACTAAAACAGAAAATTAGGCCCCATCTAAGCGCAGTATAATTAACTACGTAAGATTTTGACTGTTTAATATGCTTTAATTAATCAATCTCTCATTTGGCTGTCTTTTCAACGGTGAAATGATGCCTGTGATTATAAAGACGGGCTGTCTTTTACTGCAACCTGTTTTGGTGCATGTATGGCATACACCACTGACAGGAAGAATTAGGCACATGTACATCTGGGTATCTTTATTGTAGACGCTTCGCAATCCAGTGGCTTTGTCAAAACAAATTCAAGGACATAATTGGAAGACAGTAAAACTATATGTAAATGACGAGGTAATCAGTTCTTCAGCCTTGGAGTTGGTGACGAGTACCGGAGTCGTGGAGAGTCTGAAGAACAGGCATGAAAATTGGCGCTTATATACTGGCATCAGGTGAAGGACGTGTTGCAGACGATGACATTGTCACTGTTAAGCGGGATTTCCCAGTGGAAGTACATCATAGGCAGGGGACGGGCCAGTAGTACATAGTTCTACTGTCTTCCGATTATGTTCTTGAACTTGTATTGATAAAGCCACTGGATGGCGAAACGTCTACACTAATGATACCCAGATGTTGTACATGTGTCTCATTCTTCATCTTGTCGGTATTGTATACCGTGCATATACAACTTGTCAGACACTGCAACATCATGAAATTTTAGTTCAAAGGGCATCTCTACAACCTTATTCACTACCACTGACCCGTCCCTCGCGTCAGTGGTAGTTAATCACTGCTTACAATGAATTCGTCTGCTACACGTTACTCACCTGACGCCAATTTATAAGCGCCAATTTTCATGCCTATTCTTCAAATTCTCCACGACTACGGTACTCTTCAGGGACTAATTACCTCACCATGTGTATATAGTTCTGCTTTCTAATGATGTCCTTGAATTTTTATTGATAAAGCCACTGGATGGCGAAACATCTACAAGATACCCAGATGTTGCACATGTGTTTAATTCATCAAGTCTGTAATTCACCACCCAGCATCATCTCAGTGCAGTGGGATAATGTTCTTTGCGTCTCAAAGTGTTTCATTATCTCATGAGCCAGTTAATATATTTGCAATGATCAATATCCAAAAGTTATTCGCTCATGTTCTCATATGTAGTCGTTATAAAATGTGCTCACGTGAGTTTTCCAGCTCAGTAGTAATTGAAATGTATTTATAGAAACACTGTACGCCCTAGTAAAGCCACACCGGGTGCTTCGTACAGCATAAACCAAAACATTTCTCTTCCTTCCTTTGACTGAAACCCGAGTTTTGTTGCAGAAGTTATCTATAAAGTTGGTTTTGTCGTTGTGTTTACATTTTTTCCTAGTTAGCCACATTTCTTTGTCTAGTGCCTGTGCAACAGCAGAAACAGCGGCCTCAAGACCCTTGTACAGCTCTTAACCTGTAAAACTGATGACTTACTTAAGCCTTCAGGGCCCACTGAACCAGCCGGAAGCGTCAGGAATCCAAGGCAGCATAGATATACAGCATCTGCACACTCTTCAAGTTACTATAATAATGTTGGTAGAGTTACCGACAACTTGTAAAGTAAAAGGACACAAGTGCAACTAATGTGACATTTTATTGTGGCAACGTTTCGCTCTCCAGGAGCTTTGACAAAGCTCCTGGAGAGCGAAACGTTGCCACAATAAAATGTCACATTAGTTGCACTTGTGTCCTTTTACTTTACATAAGTTACCATAAGAATAGTACTGATTAACTGACCTTCCTAGAAGAAACTGTGGCAAATGTTCAGTTGCATGTTCCTTTGAACTATAAATTAGGTGTCATCTTTATCACACCCTGCGGGTTCGCAGGCAACAATTAGGCATCTTTAATCCGAAACGTTTCGCCTACACAGCAGGCTTCTTCATTCGAGTAGAGAAAGTAGGCAGAGACGTGAAGACGATGTAAACAGTCCACCACTGAAGACGTAGATTTGAGGCTGTCAGTCCCTCAGCCTGGAGAAGAGTTCTGTTCAATAGTCTGGAACAATGTGAAGATCAAGAGACAGTTTGGAGACTTATATACTATCGGAAGGAGACGTGTGTAGTATAAGAATGTAATCACTGAGAGGTCACGTCCCTCTCAGATCCAACCATTCTCACTCGACTGAAAAAGCCTACTGTGTAGACGAAACATTTCGAATTAAAGATGTCTAACTGTAGCCTACGTGTCTACTATTTTCATATTCACCCTTGTGTATATCTGTATTAAGCCTTATTTCAAAAATTTTACTTATGTTCTTTGAAGTTAAGACATGTTGCAACATCTGGGTATCTTTATTGTAGACGTTTCGCCATCCAGTGGCTTTATCAATACAAATTCTAGGACATAACTTGAAGACAGTAGAACTATGTACATAAGATGAGGTAATCAGTCCCTCAACCTAGGAGTAGGTGCGAACAGCACCATAGTCGTGGAGATTCTGAAGCAGAAGAAAGGAGCCTGGCTCTTATATAGTAACGTCAGGTGTAGCAGACGAGGGCATAGTCACTGGTAGGCGGGATTCCCCAGTGGAAGTAGGTCCTTCCCAAAGAGATGGGTTAGTTGTAGTAGTAGAAGGACCTACTTCCACTGGGGAATCCCGCCTACCAGTGACTATGCCCTCGTCTGCTACACCTGACGTTACTATATAAGCGCCAGGCTCCTTTCTTCTGCTTCAGAATCTCCACGACTATGGTGCTCTTCGCACCTACTCCAAGGTTGAGGGACTGATTACCTCATCTTATGTACATAGTTCTACTGTCTTCAAGTTATGTCCTAGAATTTGTATTGATAAAGCCACTGGATGGCGAAACGTCTACAAAAAAGATACCCAGATGAAAGTTAAGACACATGTGCAACATCTGGATATCTTTATTGTAGACGTTTCGCCAACCAGTGGCTTTATCAATACAGATTCTAGGACATAATAGGAAGACAGTAGAACTATATACAAAACGAGGTAATCAGTCCCTCGGCCTTGGAGTTAGTGTTCACAGCATACCTTTCTTGCACAATTTGTCAGACACTCCAACATCATGGAATCTTGGTTCAGAGGACATCTACAAGACCTTCTTCACGGCTTCTGCAACTAACCCATCTCTTTGGGAAGGACCTACTTCCACTGGGGAATCCCGCCTACCAGTGACTGCCCTCGTCTGCTGCCCGTCCCTATCCACTGACGCCTATATAACCGCCAGTCTTCTTGCCTTTTCTCCAGATTCTCCTCCACCACGATGCTGTGAACACTAACTCCAAGGCCGAGGGACTGATTACCTCGTTTTGTATATAGTTCTACTGTCTTCCTATTATGTCCTAGAATCTGTATTGATAAAGCCACTGGTTGGCGAAACGTCTACAATAAAGATATCCAGATGTTGCACATGTGTCTTAACTTTCATATTGTCGGTATTTTATACCTTTCTTGCACAAAGATACCCAGATGTTGCAACATGTGTCTTAATCTCATCTTGTCGGTATTATATACCATTCTTACACAACTTATGTTCTTTACACAAACAGTTCGTGCCTTTGTGCTGTTGAATTTTCAACAATTTCATAATTTTTTTGCTTTGTCCTGTAAAGCAAACCAGAATTTTTTTCCAGTAGACTTTACCACATATTATCTTCAATATTGTATCATCTTTTATATATTTTCAGTCATATTCCAAGCATTGAGCATGTATTTTTTTAAGCTCCGATTTTCAGCGTATATTTAGCAAAACTGCGGTGTGTTGTTTTTGCAAACATTTATATACGTTAGTGTCAAAAGATTATTTTGAAAAGCAATTCTGTGAGCAAATTTTTGGCTCGCTTGTTTCTAAGTCAAGATGTAATTCGGTTCTTTAATGCAAAATCTTGATTTTAGCAGTCTGTGCATAATTTTGCAATTTTGCCTATACCTAAGTACAAATTATTATCATTTTCTTGGTTTTAGCACACACTCTTGTAATTCTCTTGCATTATTTTTCCATTATTGCCTACAATCAGTTTTGTATTCAAATCCCAGTGTTAAAACTTTCGTATTTACAGTAAGTACAGTCGGGGAGGAATATTTTCTGACTCTGTTGGGTAGAAGTGATATCTAGGAATTATAAATGAATCCAATTTATATAAACCAAAAGAAATATTCACATTATTTTCAAAACTACTTTATGAAACATGATTCAGTTATATTCCTGTCGACCATGGACTTGCTTGATTAATTTCTCAACCTTTCGAAAATCAAGTGGATGGTTTAAATCTCTCACATTAATAAACAGAGCATTAAAATCTTGTCCAGTTCTAATGCTATATTTATGTTGTTTTAGCCTAAGTTCAAGACTTCTACCAGTTTGACCGTAATAAACTTTGTCACATATTTAACAAGGAATCTTATAGACTCACCTGTCAACATTTTGGGGGATAATTTATCAAAAGTTTTTTAACTATCAAGATTTATTTAAATACAACTTTGGCATTAAAAATCTTAAGGAGAGAAGGCATATCAACCAAGTTTTATTGGTAAGAGAGAATCAACATATTTTTAGTTGAATAAGGTTGATTGTCCCTTTTTAAATTGTAACAAGTTTTCTAACTGTTTTAAAGGATTTATCAGTTAAGTTTCTTGGGTATATTAGATCATTAGCTATTTCATAAATTTTAGGTATTTCTTCACCTATGAACTCTGGACTACAAATACGCAAAGCTCTCATTGATGAGAAAACAGACAGTTTAGCTCTATCTTGATGTGAAGAATAATAGTGTACATAGGAGCAGTTATTTGTTGGTTTTCTGTAAATTTAAAATTTAAAATCATGGTTCCCTTTAATAATTAAAACATCCGCTAAAGACAATGAGTTATATTCTTCGAACTCAGTAAAATTTACAGAATGAGCTAAGCTATTTAACTAAACCAGAAATGGTTTATATCTACATTCATAGACATAAGACACAAAATTTCATCACCATAGCTATACCACTTAGCTCTATTAGGAAGGATTGTGTTAAACAATCTCGTTAAAAAAATCCATATAGAAATTACTAACAAGAGGTGAACGAGGATTTCCCATTGCCATACCAAATTTCTGAGCTAATTCTCATCATTAAACGCAAATTTTGCATCAACAAAACAAAGTTTAATAAGTTTAATGATAGGAACTGGTAATGGTAAATTGTAATTAACAAGTTCTTCAGATAAGAAACTTAATAAATCATCAACCGGAACTTTTGTAAACAATTAAGTAACATCAAAGCTAACAATGTTGAAATCATTAGAGTCAGTCAAGGTGCTTAATTTATCCACTAAATTAAGCACCTTCGTAATGTGAGAAGTCACAAAAGTGCTTGGAATTTTGCTATTTTTTCACGGTGGTTGTTCTCTCTCTCGCCAGAGGTGGTACCTCCATATATATATATATATATATATATATATATATATATATAGAGAGAGAGAGAGAGAGACTGCCCGTCTTCAGGCTGTGAGCGCACCTCACTCTGGGGACTTCCTCCAAACAGTTCCCATATCGGCAATGAGAATGTGACTCGATCCTAAGACCCTCCGTATTGCAGTGGCTCTGTGCCTTGCTGCCCCAACTCACGCAGAATATACGTGTATTTGCAGCAAAGCACAAGCAGACCAGTATGGTCTACATGGTCTTAACTGTTCCAAAACCAAGGGCTGGCATGCAAGGCACAATGAGGTCAACGACATCATAAAGAGAACCCTTGCTACAGCTGGATGCCCAGCCGAGAGGGAGCCCCGATCACTAACAGCCAACAATACCCACAACTCAGCAAACCGACCCGACGGGATCACAATCTATTCTTGGAAGAATGGCAAGCTCTTAGCATGGGACTATACCTGTGTGTCCACACTGACGGACACCTATATCCATCACAGTGTGGGGCGACAGGGAGGAGCTGCTGACCACAGGAAGGAGTACAAGATCAGCAAGTACAGGGACATAAGCCAACAGTATCAATTTGTCCCAGTGGGATCAGAGACCTTGGGATCATGGGGGAAAAAATACCATACGTTTCCTTAAAGAATTGGGTTCCAGACTCATCGACACCACCAGGGACCCAAGGGCAGCCACTGGATGGCCTCAGCGTGGCCATCCAGAGGGGAAATGCTTGCTGCATACTTGATTCACGTCCGGCTTCAGAGGAGATGGAGGAAATTCATGCTTTTTAATATATTGTACCATTGTATTCATGTTTATGTTTTCTGTAAATGTATTCTGTTTATTAATAAATGTTCACATAGAATATAATATATATGTTTATTTACCAAACATGGAATGCAGTTAAAAATCAAAATATTTTTTTTTGCTCACTGAGAGAATAACATGGTAAACTTCTTTTGTTTTGTTTTTTCCTGTATTTCTTGCGTGTGACATTTTTTTCATTTCTTTTGTGTAAACGTTTTTCACTTCTATCCTTGTCTCGTGTTTATTTAATTTTTTTGTTTCGCTATTTTTTTCTGGTCTTTTACACTCTCAGATGCATCTGACGTTTTCAGCAATCCATCTGATATATAAAGATTGATGATGCAAGCATTCTTCCTCTCTCTCTCTCTCTCTCTCTCTCTCTCTCTTTTACACTGGGTTTTACAAAGGTTAAGAGTTCTAAACTTTATTTACAAGCTAAAAGCTATTACCTACTTCAGCTCATTTTATTTTGATGTCATTATTCTGTAAAAACATGTTCCAGACACAAGTAATCCTTGGAATAAATGATCTCAGATGCAGTGATGCTCTTAAGAAGGGAACAGAACGAGTGTAGTTGGTGTTTGCTGCCCGTCTTGTTATCTAGTGAGAGGAGAAAAGTGTCGTACTTTGACAATATTGGTCATGTTCATAGCAGTAAGACCACCCATATCGCTTATTACAACCTAGGATTTCAAATGGCCTGTTATCCCAGGTGTAATGGGAGCAAATAAACACAGTAGAAAAAGTTTAGACTTATATTATCCTTCACCAATTATAACAGCAATATGTACACTATGTACAGTGATAAATATAGTGCACTCCACGGAAAGCAAGGCAGAAATAGAAGCCACAAGATAGCAGACCGTGCTTCAACCAGCTCTAGAGTGGGAATGACAAGGGCAGACAGGAGAGCGGTATCCACATAACCTCTGCGATTGTCAATCCCACCTTCTTATTGGCTAGAACCTGGTCACTAGTTGAACGATGGGGCCCCATCATCAACTCTTAGCAACCTGGTTCGCTGGTTGGGGGAGATAGCCTGTAAATGAGGGTGTGTCCATGCGCCGAATAAAGGTTACGTACTCTTTGCATGCCACACCCCCACCCCCGAGAAGGCTCAGGATTAGGCTGCCACCTCCCAGTGGTAACCGTGCCGCCATGGCACAAAATAATGGGACCGCCTATCCTCTCCACCATCCAACTCTTAGATAGAGCTCAGCTTTCCTAGTGCCTGAAAGCCAAACCCTAAACTCAGAGTGAGACAGCAGTCAGATAAGCCAACATAGGTCCAAGATACAAGCGGACGGTAGCCCGTATCCCCTCACTAAAAAAAACCCCCACATCAGGGGATAAAAAAAAGAGCTTGAAAGGGGGGTTACCACAAATACATCCTAACCTAAATAAAATATTAAACTAGACTCTTGACAAAGAGTCTGCCAACACATTTTCTTTGCCGGCAATGTAACGAATTTTGAAGTTATAGGGCTGCAGCCTGAGCGTCCAACGCATAAGCCTTGTGTTGTGATTCTTCATGGCTTGGAGATAGACTAACGGGTTGTGATCACTGTAGACTGTGACCACCTGCGATGTCTGGCCCACATAAACATCGAAATGCTCCAAAGCCATTACCAGCGCGAGGGCTTCTTTTTCAATGGTAGAGTAAGCTCTCTGATGTGGCTGGAACTTAGCTGAAAAGTATGCTACAGGCTGCAACTCCTTGTTCCCGATTTGTAATAGTACCGCCCCAACCCCAGACTCACAAGCATCAACCTGTAATGAAAAAGGCTTGGAGAAGTCTGGAGACAAGAGAATGGGTGCAGAGCACAATAATCTTTTTGCTTTATTAAAAGCAGTGTTACAATCTGACGTCCAATTAAAGGGAACTTTATGACTGGTAAGAGAGGTAAGAGGGGCTACAATATCTGAGAAATTCTTACAGAATCTTCTGTAAAATCCTATCATGCCTAGGAAACGTTGAAGAGATTTCCTATCATGAGGAACTGGATAATCTTTAATCGAAAGAACTTTAGCAAGTTTAGGTGCAACATTACCACTACCTACTTCATGGCCTAGAAAAGTGATAGTGGCCTGGCCAAAGGAAGATTTAGATAAATTAACTGTTAATTGGGAATTCTTAAAGGTCTCAAACAGAGCTTTAAGTCTAAGTAGGTGTTGATCCCAAGTATCAGACACCACAACAATATCATCTAGGTATGCTGCCGTGCCTTCAAGTCCTTTAATAGCCTGATGGATGAGTTTCTGGAATGAAGAGGGGGAATTTTTCATTCCGAAGGGGGTAACTGTATACTGATAATGACCTCCTGGAATTACGAAGGCAGAGATTTCCTTCGCCTTATCTGTCAAAGGTACCTGATAGTAACCTTTAAGGAGATCTAATTTGGACACAAAAGTAGCCTTACCCACAAAGTCAATTACGTCATCCAGACGAGGAAGAGGGTAAGCATCTGTAATTGTGACCTCGTTCACTTTACGGTAGTCTGTGCACATACGAAACCCTCCATCAGCCTTCTTTACTAGGATGCACGGTGAAGCCCATGGACTAGATGACTCCTCCACTAAACCATGTTCTAACAAGAAGTCTACTTCCTGCTGAAGTAACCTTTGCTTTTCAGGATTAGCTCTGTAGGGGGAGAGTTTAATTGGTTTAGATTTTCCCACATCTACATCATGGTAACCTAACGTACATTTTTTCGGCACATCCGAAAAAATATTAGGATATGACTGTAGAAGCTCAGTTAAATTGGTTGCTTGTATTTCAGATAATCCATCCATTAACGGGCTAGGATCCTTGAGGAGGACAGAATTTGAAAGTTTAGTATTAATTTCAGAGATAGAGTGCAAAGAGTCAGAGTCGTCCTCAGAGGTAGAGGACAGAGTCATTACTGGGACTTTATCTGGTGTATGAAAGGCCTTGATTTGATTTATGTGGTAAGTTTTTGTTTTTGAGGTCTTATCAATGGGAGCTACCACATAATTTAAATCAGATAATCTACTTACTATCTGCATAGGTCCCGTAAATCTAGCTTTCAAGGTGTGGCCAGGTATAGGTTCCTGCACCAACACCTTGTCTCCTGGATGGAAGGAGCGGAATTGTGCACTTTTGTCATACCTCTGTTTCATCTTACTTTGAGCTATCTTTAGGTTAGCCGTGGCTAACTCACGTGCCACCTGCAACCTTGAAGACGGGTTGTAGAGTGCTGAGCTTACGTCTTCTCCCATCCATCCTTCTTTGAGCACCCGAAGAGGACCTCGTACATTGTGCCCAAAGATCAGCTCAAACGGACTATACCCTGTAGACTCTTGCACCGTCTCTCGTACTGAGAATAGCAACAACGGTAGAGATTCATCCCAATCTGTCGGAAAGTGCATGCAAAAACTTCTCATCATTGTTTTTAATGTTTGGTGGAATCTTTCCAAGGCGCCTTGGGACTGAGGGTGATAGGCAGTGGATAAGTTGTGAATTATCCCTAACCTAGTTAATACTTCCCTAAATGCTTTGGCAGTGAAGTTAGTACCTTGATCACTTTGTATAGTTTTAGGAATGCCAAAACAAGAAATGAATTTTGTTAAAGCTTTGAGAATAGCTTTAGTATTGATACTACGCATTGGGATCGCTTCAGGATATCTGGTTACTTTATCCATAATTGTAAATAAATACTGATTTCCAGACTTTGACTTAGGTAGTGGACCTACACAATCTATAATTAAATCTGCAAAAGGTTCTCCATCAGCAGGTATGGGTTGGAGAGGTGCAGGTTTAATAGAATGTCCAGGTTTTCCAACTTGCTGACATTCTCGGCAACACCTAATATGATTCTTCACATCTTTCTTTAATGTTGGCCAATAAAATTCTTTTGTGATTCTATACAAGGTTTTTGTAATTCCTAAGTGACCTCCTGATGACGTATTATGAGCTATATTTAATATCTGAGGTCTATACTTGGTTGGAACCACTAACCTGTCGTATAATTGCCGGCCCTCTATCTCCTTACCAGTCTCAGTGCATACCAAATAATCATTTTTAACTTCATACTTGACTGGATGACCCAAAGAGGATTTACCCATGGCTGCCTCAAAAGTGAATTTTAACGAAGGGTCCTTACGTTGTTCCTCCCGGAAGGACAGTCCCTCGGGCATGGAAACAGAGACATCTGGCAATCCTGCAACCTGGGAATAGGAAGGCTTGATCGGGGTCTGTTCACTTGATTTACGAGACTCCGGCCGGTGTGTCTCATAAAACAACGTGGCTATTCCGAGATCGGAGTCGTCCAAGGATAGGTCAACATTCTCCCCAGACAACCCTTGGGATGTTGCCCGAGTTATGGCCAACACTGGAGAAGCATTAATCATTATAGGTTCAGGACACGAAGTAACAGTAGTAATGTTATTACCCAGTAATAACATGGCATTTTTCATGGGAAATCCTTTTGAGATACCTACAGTCAAGTACCCAGTGTAATATTTGCACTGTACATAAATTTTATGCAAAGGAACTGAATATATAGCTCCTCCGTAAGCTTCCAATAAAACTGAGGAATTCAAGGAAGTATTCTCTGAAAGGGGTAATATTCCTTCTCTGACAAGTGAGCAATATGCTCCAGTATCTCTAAAGGTATTTACTTTAGTTGGTTCTGAGTGTTCCTGAAGGGAAATAAGACTTTCGCAATAATAAGGGGCCATACCTTTTTCTACTTCTCTAGGGGACATGTTACTAGGGATATTAGAGATTTTCCCGATGGGTTGAGGTTTTTGGGGGCAGTTGGAACTGATATGACCTACTTTATTACACCTGAAGCAGACGACAGGCTTGCCCTTTACTCCCTGATGACGTTGCAAGTGGTGTCGTTCTGGCTGGTGCCTCTCTGGATATTGTTGTCGAGATGCTCCATAAGTAGTTTGCCTCTCCGCAGGGGGACCATATGTTGAGAAGCGTGGCTCACCAGGTGACTTGGTTGGATGTCGTAGACGCTCTCCCTCCGGCTGGCACTTCATTCTCCAATGTTGTCGATCTCTGCTCACGCCAGACTGTTGAAAAGAGAGACGGGACCGCTCGGACAAGGAGCGGTTCGTTTCGAAGGTATCAGCCAACCTGGCCGCCTTTAATGCAGTGGTTAAGTCACGATCCTGCAGAAAGACACTAACCTCTGGTCCCACAGACTCCAGCAGGTTATCAATCAGAATAAGCTGCACCAGCTCCTCAAAGTTAGAGACACCACTCGCTTTATACCAGCTGGTAAAAGCTTTGGTTTGCTGTCTCACAAAGTCCACCAGGGATTGACCAAGCTGCCGCCTGTTCAATTTGAAGGTCTTACGATATTTAGCTGGGATACATGTATATGCTCCCAACACTGTGGTCTTCACTACTTGATAATCAGAGAATTCAGCGTCAGTTAATACCGACGTAAATTCCTGTGCCTTACCCAATAATGCTGTATGAACCAACGCTGCCCAGTGCTGTTCCGGCCACCTCAAGGCTCGAGCCTGATTTTCGAAGCTTTCGAAAAATTGCTCTGGTTCGGCCTCATTGAAGCGGGGAACAAGCTGTACTGCTTTTTGTAAACTGAAATCGTTTACAGAATGCGAAAACTGCCTCCTTTCTCTTTCCCTATCAAATTCTTCCCTTGCGAATGCTCTCTGTTCCCTAGTTTGCTCAAGATTGATTTTTGCCAGCTGAAGTGCCAACGACGCTGATTCACCCTGAGACAACCCATGTACACTATACTGACCATTTTGCTCCGTAGGTGTATCATCTTCCTCCTGCGAGAACATAGTAGTTTTTTCCCTAGCTCCCGTAAAGGGAGGAGTTTGATGTGCCATCTCTTCTTCAATAAGTATGTCAGCAATAAGTGAACGCAGTTGCGCAGCTGTAAGAGTGCGTTTATAGGGAATGCCAATGGAACGAGCAATTTGCCAACAACGCTGTAGAGACAATTTAGGTAGGTTATGCAAAGTATATGCCGACACCAGGCGTCTGACTCGTCTAGGTGGCATAAGTTATTCGCTATGCACAGTACGAATACCCCAACGTAACACGTTAATTTGCAGAACACGCTTAGCTATGCACAGTACGATTGCAGAATACCCATACAAGCAAAGCCGACTGCACACAAGATTGACCGTAGCGAAGCGAGCACACTGAACAAGCTAGTAGCGAGCTGTTGAACGATCACACAATAGCAAGGCTGATCATAAGCAACTGACACGCAAAATTTGTAAAGCGAAGCGAAACAGCAAGCTACACAATGTTCCTGCTACAAGCTTCACCCTAAGCTCAACCGTTTCTCTAAGTCCAGCTCTCGGACAGGCTACCCATATTACAACCTAGGATTTCAAATGGCCTGTTATCCCAGGTGTAATGGGAGCAAATAAACACAGTAGAAAAAGTTTAGACTTATATTATCCTTCACCAATTATAACAGCAATATGTACACTATGTACAGTGATAAATATAGTGCACTCCACGGAAAGCAAGGCAGAAATAGAAGCCACAAGATAGCAGACCGTGCTTCAACCAGCTCTAGAGTGGGAATGACAAGGGCAGACAGGAGAGCGGTATCCACATAACCTCTGCGATTGTCAATCCCACCTTCTTATTGGCTAGAACCTGGTCACTAGTTGAACGATGGGGCCCCATCATCAACTCTTAGCAACCTGGTTCGCTGGTTGGGGGAGATAGCCTGTAAATGAGGGTGTGTCCATGCGCCGAATAAAGGTTACGTACTCTTTGCATGCCACATCGCTCCTGTGTTGAAGGAGAGAAATGTGTCGTCTCTATTGTGTCAAAAAGTCGCCCATGAGACGGGGGATCGGGTGAGGGGAGGCATACTTAAGGTGTAAACATACTTGTGATTTGAATAGAATTTTGCAACCTCTACTGTCGAACAGATACGAGGTACGTCTTATCGCTGTAAGTTTCCTGACCACTTTGTTTAGAAGATTTACAACATGGTTCTTCAGAGTCAGTTTGGAGTCAAATTTCATTCCATGGATATTAACACTCTCCTATTCATTCTAGCCACTGCTCCATAATAACCATCATGGTGCCTAGACACCATCATCATTTGTGTTTTCTCAGAAGCAAATGTGACCTGCAATCGTTTTCCTCAGGCTGATATAGCTGTAAACCGGTGATTGATGTAACTTAGAGCAGCTAGCAGAGGACAGTCGTCTGCATATGCAAGTGATTTTGGGATGAGATGAAAAAGGTCAGTGACAGACATTCTATAACAATGGCCCAAGCACACTTCCCCGTGGAACATTTGCAACAATAGGATATTTTGTTGACTCTGTATAGTTGATAAGTACTCTTAGAAATCTTGAAAGCAATCATGAGGAGGAATAGTATCGAGTCGCTGATTCCCAGTGCTTGCAGTTTTGCCAAGAGTCCTGCTGCCATACTCGGTCGAAAGCACCAGCAATGTTTAGTGCTACTACACAGTTGACTTTGGATTCATCCAAACTTTACCAATTACTGGAGAGCTTTAACTGGAGATCAGCAGCAGAGTGACCTTTCCTGAAGCCATATTGACCGTCACAAAGCAGTGAGTGGCAGTCGGTGAACGCTGTCATCTGTCGTGAGATTATCTTCTCAAGAATCTAAGAACCCTAGCAGTGATTGACAGGAGTGACACTGAACTTCTCCAGGCCGAGGGACTGACAACCTCAAATTCTACGACTTCAAGGGTGATGGACTGATTACATCGTCTTCACATCTCTACTGTTCCTGCCTACTTTCTGTATTCGACTGAAGAAGCCTACTGTGTAGGCGAAACGTTTCGGAATAAAGTTGCCTAACTGTTGCCTATGTGTCTTACCTACATACTCAAGAGTTGCACATGTGTCTAATTTATCAACATATATATATATATGTATATGCAATAAGATCACAGTAAACAGGTGATTTCAGAATATGCAAAACAACCACTCTGAAAGAATAGAGAAATTCCAAGCGCTTTCGTGACTACTCACATTATCAAGGAACTATGAAAGTAAAGCATCCAAGGAAGCTATATAAGGGGTCTGGCCAGCACCTCACTATCAGATCCCACAACGGTTAAACACCTGACGCGCGCCGACCCAACTTGGATAGGTCCTTTGCACAACTCACCCACAAACTATTCTACCCAAGAAAATTTAAAAATTATTATTTGTCCAGTGTATTATTAAATTCTTCCCAAATTCTATTAATTATAAATGGATCTAATTTATATAAACCAAAGGAAATATTCATATTATTGTCAAAACTGCTTTTTATGAAACAAGATTCAATTATATTCCTGTCGACCATGAAAGTAGTATCAAGCAAGTCCATGGTCGACAGGAATATAATTGAATCTTGTTTCATAAAAAGCAGTTTTGACAATAATATGAATATTTCCTTTGGTTTATATAAATTAGATCCATTTATAATTAATAGAATTTGGGAAGAATTTAATAATACACTGGACAAATAATAATTTTTAAATTTTCTTGGGTAGAATAGTTTGTGGGTGAGTTGTGCAAAGGACCTATCCAAGTTGGGTCGGCGCGCGTCAGGTGTTTAACTGTTGTGGGATCTGATAGTGAGGTGCTGGCCAGACCCCTTATATAGCTTCCTTGGATGCTTTACTTTCATAGTTCCTTGATAATGTGAGTAGTCACGAAAGCGCTTGGAATTTCTCTATTCTTTCAGAGTGGTTGTTTTGCATATATATATATATATATATATATATACATATATATACATATATATATATATATATATACATATATATATATATATATATATATTTATATACATATATATATATTTATATATATTTATATACATATATATATATAATATATTTATATATATATATATTTATATATTTATATATATATATTTATATTTTTATATATATATATGTATATATTTTTATATATATATATTTATATATATATATATATATGTATATATGTATATATATATATATATATATATATATATTTATATATATATATATATATTTATATATATATATATATATATATTTATATATATATATATTATATATTTATATATATATATATATATTATATATTTATATATATATATTATATATTTATATATATATATTATATATTTATATATATATTTATATATATATATATTATATATATATATATATATATATATATATATATATATATATATATTATATATATATATATATATATATATATATATATATATATATATATATATATATATATATTATATATATATATATATATATATATATATATATATATATATATATATATATATATATATATATATGCAACACACAGGTCGAGACCATGTAGACCATATTGGTCGGCTCACACATCGCCGCAAATACACGTATATTCCGTGTGAATTAGGGCAGCAAGACGGAGATCCACTGCAATAAGGAGAGTCTTAGGATCTAGGCGTGTTCCCATTACGGAAATGGGAACTGTTTTGAAGTCTCCAGAGTGATGTGCACTCATAGCTTGGGAACGGGCAGTCTCCCTGTTTGATGTTACATCCCTAACCATTTTGGGAAGCATCTTTTCAGCAATGGGACAATCCCAGCTTGACTGTAGGCTAGTACTGCGAAAGGTTTTGGTGCTGGGGTAGCGAGTCTCCCCCCTTCAGTGATGACACTGGCGTAGCTATGGTCCTTTATTCCTGCTGAGTCACCGAGGTTGTCCAGGATAATTTGTTTTAACAATTTTGATGCTATGGAAGAGGATAGGAAAGTTGATGCGGCATTCTGGGAGATTTGCGTACTCATAGGCCCACAAGCGGCTTGCAACCACTGTCCATCTTCAAGGGAAAGATTCAACATACTCTAGCATGGTCTTAAGGAGGTAGTCATTCCTTGAGTTTCGGACTGCTGAAGGCTGGGGAGCATCTCAGGAGTAGGATAGACAGACACCTTTTGAGTAGTTAGAAGGCATCATGTGTATCATTGTCTTTCATCCTGCCTTTCATCGTCCTGAGGTCTGAGATTTTCTTTTCTAGGATCAGATTAATGTCATTGGGCCTAAGAGGAGCACAAAGGAGAGTGCTGTTGGCTGGATCAATGGCTCGTGCTCCTGGTAAAACAACACTAATATTCTGGATCATCTGTCAACTGGTAGAAACTATTTCACATTTGGTGGGGAGGGCTCTCTCCCATGTCTTTAATATTTTTGATGTCCTTTAGGGGAGATTCTTAAGTACCATCTTAGGGTACCATCATCAAGAACCAGATATTGAGCTCACTGGAGAGCGCTTCCGTGACCACCTTGATGATCAGACAATAGAAAGGGAGCGAGAGGGTCCCCTTGTTGCACACCCCTCACAGAGTCAATTCCATGTCTCCCAAATAATAGTTTAGAAGTCACACTATGAGACGATTGTATGGAGGGATAGAGGGAAGAGAAGTGTCTAGAAACTGATTGGAGAGCAGCATCCCTTCTGACTAAGTTGAAAGCATTAACAAAATTCAAATTGGTCAAGGCTTTTTCATCTGACAAAGTCGATGTATACACCTGCTACATAGGCAGCTGCTTCACAGCCTGGTTGAACAACAAAACCGAGCTGAGTTTCTTTCAACATTGCAGCAGCCTCTTGACTCACCATTCTTATTCCAGCCGTGGCGACAAGGCGCCGAAGGGTGTTGCTCACTATAACGGGCCTAATTTCTCCATCCTTCATCTGGAGGGTACACAGTGAGGCACCAATGAAAAGGGGTCCAATGGCCTCTGGGACACTGCCAGCCAGGCACACATTGGAAAATTTGGTGATTTCAGACAGAAATCTCTCTGAAACATCACCAAATGCTGGACACCGCATTTGTTTTAAGTGCTGAAAAGCCCTGCTGAACCCTGTGGAAATGACATAGCAGCTTTATACACATCAACGTCCTGTAGGGTTAAATGTTCTTCACGAGGCCCAGTGTTAGGGAGGTTAGTGTTGGTACTGGGAGCCCACACTCACTCATGTATTTAACTAACCCTCGCTGTATTTATCACTGTTACACACAAACATGTCTGTCTATATATATCTCTCTCTCTCTCTCATTATATGTATATATATATATATATATATATATATATATATATATATATATGTGTGTGTGTGTGTGTGTGTGTGTGTGTGTGTGTGTGTGTGTGTGTGTGTGTGTGTGTGTGTGTCTACTCGCCCCTAATTGTGGTTGCAGGGGTCGAGACTCAGCTCCTGGCCCTGCCTTTTCACTGACCGCTACTGGGCCCTCCCTCTCCCTGCTCCATTAGCTTTATCTACCTCGTCTTAAAACTATGCATAGTTCCTGCCTCCACTACATCGCTTGCCAGACTATTCCACTTCCTAACAACTCTGTGGCTGAAGAAATACTTCCTAACATCTTTGACTCATCCGAGTCTTCAGCTTTCAATTGTGACCCCTTGTTTCCGTGTCCCATCTCTGGAACTTCCTGTCTCTGTCAACCTTGTCTATTCCACGCAGTATTTTGTATGTCGTTATCATGTCTTCCCTAACCTTGCTGTCCTCCAGTGTCATCAGTCCGATTTCCCTTAACCTTTCTTCATAAGACATTCCCATTAGCTCTGGAACTAGCCTTGTTGCAAACCTTTGCATTTTCTCTAATTTCTTGACTTGTTTGACCAGGTGTGGTTTCCAAACTGGTGCTGCGTACTCCAGAGAGAGAGAGAGAGAGAGAGAGAGAGAGAGAGAGAGAGAGAGAGAGAGAGAGTGTGTGTGTGTGTGTGTGTGTGTGTGAGAGTGTGTGTGTGTGTGTGTGTGTGTGTGTGTGTGTGTGTGTGTGTGTGTGTGTGTGTGTGTGCGTGCGTGCGTGCGTGCGTGTGTGCGTGCGTGTGTGCGTGTGTGCGTGTGTGTGTGTGTGTGCGTGTGCGTGTGTGCGCGCGCGCTTAGAATTCGAAAGAACAGGCGAAATATTCAAAAACACTGATCTCTGGTCGAAGGAGACTCGAACCTACGAACCTTGGAACAAGGTACGCAGTGTTTTACCGACCGTAGGTGTTGTGATGAAAAGCTGTCAGCCACCTGCCTGGAAGCTGGCTGCCTTGAATCAAAACGTCTGGCGTGAGCTGGACGCCAAGGTATTGGTCCAGTGTGGTAAGGTCGGTAAAGCACTGCGTAACTTGTTCCAAGGTTCGTAGGTTCGAGTCTCCTTCGGCCAGAGATCAGGGTTTGTGTGTATATATATATATATATATATATATATATATATATATATATATATATATATATATATATATATATATATATATGCAATAAGATCACAGTAAACAGGTGATTTCAGAATATGCAAAACAACCACTCTGAAAGAATAGAGAAATTCCAAGCGCTTTCGTGACTACTCACATTATCAAGGAACTTATCAAGTTCCTTGATAATGTGAGTAGTCACGAAAGCGCTTGGAATTTCTCTATTCTTTCAGAGTGGTTGTTTTGCATATATATATATATATATATATATATCGTGCCGAATAGGTAAAACTGGTAAATTAGCAAGAACTCATTTAAAATTAAGTCCTTTCTAAAAAAAATTCTTATTCGTTTAGAGAAATATTTTTTTCATTTATGTTAGTGTAAAAAAATGATAATTTTGTACCAAGACAACTTTTAAAACTTACCTAACCTTATTATAACAAGCGCAATTTATTTTAGCCTAATCAAGCTAAATATATTTCAGATAAGTTTACTATGATTTTTGAGAAGTTATTCCATACACAAATGTTCACTAGCCTTATTCGGCAATAAGAGAGTTGCTATTTAAGCCAAAATCTCAAGATTTACCTATTCGGAGTAGAGACAAATGGTATTTGGGACCTGACGATCTGGAGTGTGAGCAGGGTAATATTTAGTGAAGGGATTCAGGGAAACCGGTTATTTTATATAACCGGACTTGAGTCCTGGAAATGGGAAGTACAATGCCTGCACTCTAAAGGAGGGGTTCGGGATATTGGCAGTTTGGAGGGATATGTTGTGTATCTTTATACGTATATGCTTCTAAACTGTTGTGTTCTGAGCACCTCTGCAAAAACAGTGATTATGTGTGAGTGTGGTGAAAGTGTTGAATGATGGTGAAAATATTTTCCTTTTGGGAATTTTCTTTCTTTTTGAGCCACCCTGCCTCGGTGGGAGACGGCCGAGAGATCAGTGTTTGTGTATATTTCGCATGCTCTTGCGAATTCCTTGCATATATATATATATATATATATATATATATATATATATATATATATATATATATATATATATATATATATATATATATATATATATATAGTTGATCTTGCAACCTAGCAAGACCACCACAATGTTGATCCTGCAACTTGGCAAGACCACCACAATGTTGATCCTGCAACCTGGCAAGACCACCACAATGTTGATCCTGCAACCTGGCAAGACCACCACAATGTTGATCCTGCAACCTGGCAAGACCACCACAATGTTGATCCTGCAACTTGGCAAGACCACCACAATGTTGATCCTGCAACCTGGCAAGACCACCACAATGTTGATCCTGCAACCTGGCAAGACCACCACAATGTTGATCCTGCAACCTGGCAAGACCACCACAATGTTGATCCTGCAACCTGGCAAGACCACCACAATCTTGATCCTGCAACCTGGCAAGACCACCACAATGTTGATCCTGCAACCTGGCAAGACCACCACAATGTTGATCCTGCAACCTGGCAAGACCACCACAATGTTGATCCTGCAACCTGGCAAGACCACCACAATGTTGATCCTGCAACCTGGCAAGACCACCACAATGTTGATCCTGCAACCTGGCAAGACCACCACAATGTTGATCCTGCAACCTGGCAAGACCACCACAATGTTGATCCTGCAACCTGGCAAGACCACCACAATGTTGATCCTGCAACCTGGCAAGACCACCACAATGTTGATCCTGCAACCTGGCAAGACCACCACAATGTTGATCCTGCAACCTGGCAAGACCACCACAATGTTGATCCTGCAACCTGGCAAGACCACCACAATGTTGATCCTGCAACCTGGCAAGACCACCACAATGTTGATCCTGCAACCTGGCAAGACCACCACAATGTTGATCCTGCAACCTGGCAAGACCACCACAATGTTGATCCTGCAACCTGGCAAGACCACCACAATGTTGATCCTGCAACCTGGCAAGACCACCACAATGTTGATCCTGCAACCTGGCAAGACCACCACAATGTTGATCCTGCAACCTAGCAAGACCACCACAATGTTGATCCTGCAACCTGGCAAGACCACCACAATGTTGATCCTGCAACCTGGCAAGACCACCACAATGTTGATCCTGCAACCTGGCAAGACCACCACAATGTTGATCCTGCAACCTGGCAAGACCACCACAATGTTGATCCTGCAACCTGGCAAGACCACCACAATGTTGATCCTGCAACCTGGCAAGACCACCACAATGTTGATCCTGCAACCTGGCAAGACCACCACAATGTTGATCCTGCAACCTGGCAAGACCACCACAATGTTGATCCTGCATCCTGGCAAGACCACCACAATCTTGATCCTGCAACCTGGCAAGACCACCACAATCTTGATCCTGCAACCTGGCAAGACCACCACAATCTTGATCCTGCAACCTGGCAAGACCACCACAATCTTGATCCTGCAACCTGGCAAGACCACCACAATCTTGATCCTGCAACCTGGCAAGACCACCACAATGTTGATCCTGCAACCTGGCAAGACCACCACAATGTTGATCCTGCAACCTGGCAAGACCACCACAATCTTGATCCTGCAACCTGGCAAGACCACCACAATCTTGATCCTGCAACCTGGCAAGACCACCACAATCTTGATCCTGCAACCTGGCAAGACCACCACAATCTTGATCCTGCAACCTGGCAAGACCACCACAATCTTGATCCTGCAACCTGGCAAGACCACCACAATCTTGATCCTGCAACCTGGCAAGACCACCACAATCTTGATCCTGCAACCTGGCAAGACCACCACAATCTTGATCCTGCAACCTGGCAAGACCACCACAATCTTGATCCTGCAACCTGGCAAGACCACCACAATCTTGATCCTGCAACCTGGCAAGACCACCACAATCTTGATCCTGCAACCTGGCAAGACCACCACAATCTTGATCCTGCAACCTGGCAAGACCACCACAATCTTGATCCTGCAACCTGGCAAGACCACCACAATCTTGATCCTGCAACCTGGCAAGACCACCACAATCTTGATCCTGCAACCTGGCAAGACCACCACAATGTTGATCCTGCAACCTGGCAAGACCACCACAATGTTGATCCTGCAACCTGGCAAGACCACCACAATGTTGATCCTGCAACCTGGCAAGACCACCACAATGTTGATCCTGCAACCTGGCAAGACCACCACAATGTTGATCCTGCAACCTGGCAAGACCACCACAATGTTGATCCTGCAACCTGGCAAGACCACCACAATGTTGATCCTGCAACCTGGCAAGACCACCACAATGTTGATCCTGCAACCTGGCAAGACCACCACAATGTTGATCCTGCAACCTGGCAAGACCACCACAATGTTGATCCTGCAACTTGGCAAGACCACCACAATGTTGATCCTGCAACCTGGCAAGACCACCACAATCTTGATCCTGCAACCTGGCAAGACCACCACAATGTTGATCCTGCAACCTGGCAAGACCACCACAATGTTGATCCTGCAACCTGGCAAGACCACCACAATGTTGATCCTGCAACCTGGCAAGACCACCACAATGTTGATCCTGCAACCTGGCAAGACCACCACAATGTTGATCCTGCAACTTGGCAAGACCACCACAATGTTGATCCTGCAACCTGGCAAGACCACCACAATGTTGATCCTGCAACCTGGCAAGACCACCACAATGTTGATCCTGCAACCTGGCAAGACCACCACAATGTTGATCCTGCAACCTGGCAAGACCACCACAATGTTGATCCTGCAACCTGGCAAGACCACCACAATGTTGATCCTGCAACCTGGCAAGACCACCACAATGTTGATCCTGCAACCTGGCAAGACCACCACAATGTTGATCCTGCAACCTGGCAAGACCACCACAATGTTGATCCTGCAACCTGGCAAGACCACCACAATGTTGATCCTGCAACCTGGCAAGACCACCACAATGTTGATCCTGCAACCTGGCAAGACCACCACAATGTTGATCCTGCAACCTGGCAAGACCACCACAATGTTGATCCTGCAACCTGGCAAGACCACCACAATGTTGATCCTGCAACCTGGCAAGACCACCACAATGTTGATCCTGCAACCTGGCAAGACCACCACAATGTTGATCCTGCAACCTGGCAAGACCACCACAATGTTGATCCTGCAACCTGGCAAGTCTGTTTTATACAATTTCTTATTGCTATACTGTTAAATTATATTGTTTTATGGGAACACTTACCTTTCACTGTGAGTCACAATTCTGAGTTGCACTGTTTCACAAAGTGGGACACAGAATCTGCTTTAGTTTTAAATATTACTTTCCTAAAGTAATATCTGCGTTTTACATCGTTTAACGTTGTCCTTGTCCTTGTGTCATCACCTTCACTCTGTCCTGATCTCACGCAATCTATTGTCAGCTCACTCACCCTGCTGTCAGCTCTGTCACCCTGCAGTCATCTCGCTCACCCTGCTGTCAGCTCTCCCACCCTGCAGTCATCTCGCTCACCCTGCAGTCATCTCGCTCACCCTGCAGTCATCTCGCTCACCCTGCTGTTAGTTCTGTCACCCTGCAGTCAGCTCTCTCACCCTGCAGTCATCTCGCTCACCCTGCAGTCATCTCGCTCACCCTGCTGTTAGTTCTGTCACCCTGCAGTCATCTCTCTCACCCTGCTGTCAGCTCTCTCACCCTGCAGTCATCTCACTCACCCTGCAGTCATCTCACTCACCCTGCAGTCAGCTCTCTCACCCTGCAGTCAGCTCTCTCACCCTGCAGTCAGCTCTCTCACCCTGCTCTCAGCTCTCTCACCCTGCTCTCAGCCCTCTCACCCTGCTCTCAGCCCTCTCACCCTGCTCTCAGCCCTCTCACCCTGCTCTCAGCCCTCTCACCCTGCTCTCAGCCCTCTCACCCTGCTCTCAGCCCTCTCAACCTGCTCTCAGCCCTCTCACCCTGCTCTCAGCCCTCTCACCCTGCTCTCAGCCCTCTCACCCTGCTCTCAGCCCTCTCACCCTGCTCTCAGCCCTCTCACCCTGCTCTCAGCCCTCTCACCCTGCTCTCAGCCCTCTCACCCTGCTCTCAGCCCTCTCACCCTGCTCTCAGCCCTCTCACCCTGCTCTCAGCCCTCTCACCCTGCTCTCAGCCCTCTCACCCTGCTCTCAGCCCTCTCACCCTGCTCTCAGCCCTCTCACCCTGCTCTCAGCTCTCTCACCCTGCTCTCAGCTCTCTCACCCTGCTCTCAGCTCTCTCACCCTGCTCTCAGCTCTCTCACCCTGCTCTCAGCTCTCTCACCCTGCTCTCAGCTCTCACCCTGCTCTCAGCTCTCTCACCCCTTTTAACTACTCAATAACCCTACCACCTCCTTCATCCTGTTCATCTCTCTCTGATCCAGGCTTCTCAGTCTTCATTATCTATCTATTGTGTGCACTCCCTGCTCTATGAGCATTAACGAACCTCTTCTTAAAGCTTTTTATGGATCCTACCTCCATTAAGTCACTCTCCACTTCCTGACAACTCAGTGACTGAAGAAATACTTCCTAACATCCCTGTGATCCATCTGAGTCTTCAACTTCCGGGTGGGACCCCTTGTTGCTGTGTCCCATCTCTCAAACATCCTGTCCCTATCCACCTTGTCACCTCTCAGTATTTTATGCATGAGAAAAGTTTGTGACCTTGAGTTTCCAGATTCTGCCACGTGGAGGCCAGTGGTTCGTCTTAAGGGTTCCCTCTCTTTTCTCTACCATCCTGGGGCTTCCCTCAGGTCCATATATCCAGGAGTCCATCTGTGTTCCCACAAGTATTCTCCCTTTCCCACTTTTCCAAGGTATGCCCCTCATTCTCCTGCCTTCTCTCTGCCTACCTTCTGGATCATGTTTTTAGGTCTCAATACGTGGGCTGCCAGATGTCGACCCTTCCACACTTCCATTTTCTTGGTGCTTTCCCTAGTCCCGTGTCCTCTCACATAAACTTCCTTAATCACTTCCCCAGGAAGGTGCATCTCGACCGCGACAGAACACGAGAAGAAAGGCAGAAACAGAGAGATGGTACAAAGGCGAAAGGAGGAAAGAGAGGGGATGGAGGAGACAGACAGGAGATCCCAGACCCAGGAAGAAGATCAAATACAACCTCCCTCACAACTTCCTATAGAAACCCCCCCAACCAGGTCAACCCCAGTGCAACCAAACATTCTAAACCAAAACACCCATGCCATATCCAATGCCCCCACCCACTGCATTACAAACTCCACCCCCACAGCAACCACCCATAGTTCCTTATCAGGTCTCCCACTTCCCCAACCCCAATATACCTCCCAGACCACAGTCTTAGAAAAGAAGTTGAAGGTGTGTTATACAAATGCAGATGGAATAACAAATAATTGTGAGGAGTGGCATGAAAGAATCAAGGAGACATCCCCAGACATAATAGCACTCACAGAAACAAAACTCACCAGAATAATAACAGATGCAATCTTCCCATCCAGATATCAAATCTTCAGGAAAGACAGAGGGAGGAGAGGGAGAGGAGGAGTTGCACTGCTCATTAAAAACCAATGGGATTTTGAGAAAATGGAAGGAATGGATGGCACGGGCGAAAGGGACTACTTAGTAGGAACAATCCAGTCTGAGGGACATAAGGTGATAATTGCAGTAATGTACAACCCACCACAAAACTGCAGGAGGCCAAGAGAAGAATATGATGAGAGCAACAGAGCAATGATCGACACACTAGCCGAGGTGGCCAGAAGAGCACACATGGGGGGAGCAAAGTTATTAGTTATGGGTGATTTCAATCACAAGGAGATTGACTGGGAAAGCCTGGAGCCCCATGGGGGTCCCGAAACATGGAGAGCCAAGATGATGGATGTGGTACTGGAAAACCTCATGCATCAACATGCTAGTGACACTACCAGAGAGAGAGGTGAGGATGATCCAGCAAGACTGGACCTTGTATTCACCTTGAGTAGCTCGGACATCGAGGATATCATGTAGGAAAGGCCCCTGGGAGCTAGTGATCATGTGGTTCTGTGCTTTGACTACATAGTTGAGCTTCAAGTGGAGAGAGTAGCAGGAATAGGTTGGGAAAAACCAAACTACAAAAGGAGGAACTACTCAGGCATGAGGAACTTCCTGCAGGACATTCAGTGGGAGAGGAACTGACAGGAAAACCAGTACAGGAAATGATGGACTATGTGGTAACAAAATGCAAGGAGGCAGAGGAGAGGTTAGTTCCCAAGGGAAACAAATAATGGGAAGAACAGAACGAGTCCTTGGTTCACCCAAAGGTGTAGGGAGGCAAAAACTAGGTGTACTAGAGAATGGAAAAGGCACAGAAGACAGAAAACTCAAGAAAATAGAGAGATTAGCCGAAGAGCCAGAAACGAATATGTACAGATAAGAAGGGAGGCTCAGCAACAATATGAAAATGACGTAGCATCGAAAGTCAAGCCTGACCCGAAGCTGTTGTATAGCCACATCAGGAGGAAAACAACAGTCAAGGACCAGGTAATCAGACTGAGGAAGGGTGATGGAGAGTTCACAAGAAACGACCGAGAGGTATGCGAGGAGCTCAACACGGGATTTAAAAGGAGTATTTACAGTGGAAACCAGTAGGACTCCAGGAAATCAGAACAGGGGGGTACACCAACAAGTGCTGGATGAGGTACACATAACCAAGGAGGTGGTGAATAAGCTATGTGAACTTGACACCTCAAAGGTGGTGGGACCAGACATCTCTCCGTGGGTCCTTAGAGAGGGAGCAGAGATGCTGTGTGTGCCATTAACAAAGATCTTCAACACATCCATTGAAACTGGGCATCTTCTTGAGGTATGGAAGATGGCAAATGTAGTCCCAATTTTTAAAAAGGGAGGCAGACATGAGGCACTAAACTACAGACCTGTATCATTAACGTGTATAGTATGCACAGTCATGGAGAAGATCAGGAGGAAAGTGGTGAAGCACCTGGAAAAAAACAAGTGTATAATTGACAACCAGCACGGTTTCAGGGAAGTAAAATCCTGTGTCTCAAACTTACTGGAGTTGTATGACAAGGTGACAGAAGTAGGACAAGAGAGAGAGGGGTGGATCGACTGCATTTTTTTGGACTGCAAGAAGGCCTTCGACACAGTTCCTCACAAGAGGTTACTGCAAAAGCTAGAGGATCAGACACACATAACAGGAAAGGCACTGCAATGGATCAGACAATACCTGACAGGGAGGCAACAACGAGTCATGGTACGTGACAAGGTGTCAGAGTGGGCGCCTGTGACAAGAGGGGTTCCACAGGGGTCGGTCCTAGGACCTGTGCTGTTTCTGGTATATGTGAATAACATAACGGAAGGGATAGACTCAGAAGTGTCCTTGTTTGCAGATGATGTGAAGTTAATATGAATCAAATCGGACGAGGATCAGGCAGGACTACAAAGAGACCTGGACAGGCTACAAGCCTGGTCCAGCAACTGGCTCCTTGAGTTTAACCCTGCCAAATGCAATGTCATGAAGATTGGGGAAGGGCAAAGAAGACCACAGACACAATATAGTCTAGATGGCCAAAGACTGCAAACCTCACTAAAGGAAAAAGATCTGGAGGTGAGTATAACACCGAGCATATCTCCTGAGGCGCACATCAATCAGATAACTGCTGCAGCATACGGGCGGCTGGCAAACCTACGGATAGCGTTCCGATACCTCAGTAAGGAATCGTTCAAGACTCTGTATATCATTTACGTCAGGCCCATACTGGAGTATGCAGCACCAGTTTGGAATCCACACCTGGTCAAGCACGTCAAGAAATTAGAGAAAGTGCAAAGGTTTGCAACAAAACTAGTCCCAGAGCTAAGGGGGATTGTCCTACGAAGAAAGGTTGAGGGAAATCGGCCTGGCAACACTAGAGCACAGAAGGGTAAGGGGAGACATGATAACGACATACAAACTACTGAGCGAAATAGACAAGGTGGACAAAGACAGGATGTTCCAGAGATGGGACACAGAAACAAGAGGTCACAGTTGGAAGTTGAAGACTCAGATGAATCAAAGGGATGTTAGGAAGTATTTCTTCAGTCATAAAGTAGTCAAGCCGTGGAATAGCCAAGAAAGTGACGTAGTGGAGGCGGGAACCATACATAGTTTTAAGGCGAGGTATGATAAAGCTCATGGAGCAAGGAGAGAGAGGACCTAGTAGCAATCAGTGAAGAGGCGGGGCCAGGAGCTATGACTCGGCCCCTGCAGCCACAAATGGGTGAGTACAAACAGGCGAGTACACACACACACACACAATCACACACGCGCACACAATCACACACGGGCCGCGGGCGCGTTGATGCCCGGAATACCCTCCAGGTAGACTCCAGGTAGTACCCTAGCATTCACTTTTACAATCCCAGCTTTACATATACTGGAGTTGTGATAGCTACAACTCCTAGGCTTTTTCTCATCCAACGTGATTATGATCTACATTAGTTTCTAAAGTGCTGTATTTATTTCCATTTTCCAGGATTAGAGCCTTACATTAGTCTGTGTTAAGGACCGTTAAGAAGGGAAGAAGAGTGGAAGGAAGAGTGGAAGGGAGGAAGGAAGAGTGGAAGGGAGGAAGGAAGGGTGGAAGGAAGGGAGGAAGAGTGGAAGGTCAGCGGTCAAGAGTTTTCAATACATAAAAATATTAAACTTTGTATGCCTCTGCTCTTGTACGAGTGTACATATGTATTCAAATGCAAATGAATATGTGCATTTGTATGCATGCACATATATTTGCATATGCATATATGTACTTGTATGTACATTTGTGTTCGTATGTAAGTAGATCGCAGTATTTCGTGATCATACATAACTATACATTTCAAACTTCAAAAGAGCAAGTTTGGGAAAGTAAATAAAGACAGCTTCTCCTCAGCTTTCAAAAATTAGTTTCCCGGTATAAAGTGGGTATTTACCTTACTAATGGCGGGTCAACTATCCAATAATAGCTATCACTTCTCACTAACCTGCAAGGTAAAGAGTATTTATCAGAACACGAATTCTTGTCTTAGATATTTTATTCAATCTGCACCTTCATTAAGCACTCGGTTCATACCTCTTAACCTGCACCATCATCAAGCACTCAGGTCATACCTCTTAACCTGCACCTTTATTAAGCACTCAGGTCATGCCTCTTAACCTGCACCTTCATTAAGCACTCAGGTCATGCCTCTTAACCTGCACCTTCATTAAGCACCCAGGTCATGCCTCTTAACCTGCACCTTCATCAAGCACTCTGGTCATACCTTTTAACCTGCACCTTCAACAAGCACTCAGGTCATACCTCTTAACCTGCACCTTCTTTAATCATTCCCGATTATACCTTATAACTTACATCTTCAATCATTCCTGGTTATTACTTATAACCAAAACCTTCAATCATTCCACAGTTAAATGGGAATACTTTTAGAAAATGCGGGTTGAACAGTGCACCTGGGGATGCTTGCTGAATTACTTGGATGAATGGTATAACTAGGAATGCTTGCAGGCGTGTGTTAATTGGTAGGCGAGAATGATTGAAGGTGTAGGTTATAAGGTTTAAAGCCCTCAGCACGCACCTTCAACAAGCACCTACAGTTGTATTTTTCAGCACGGACCTTCTACAGATATTCACCCACACCTACAACTATCCTCAAAATACAAATTAGGTCTTAACTAATTAATCTAAAGTACAACTGGGGAATATAAACAACTCCCACGGTAGAGTTGAATTAAAATAAATGATATATTTGGAGAGTCGAACATGACACCCACCTTCCATGACGCCAGGATGACTGGAGTAACCTGGAGCATGTGGAGCCCAGGAAGACCTGGAACCCACGTGCAGCTGGAGCCTAAGTGGAGTTGAGACATCGATGCTGTTATTCATACACTTGTCAGCACTCTTATCAAACACACTTTTGTTAAATAACTCTCATCAAAACTTTTATAGCAACACTTGTGTGTTTAACTCTCGCTTTATCAACACTTCCAACACTCGCTTTACTAACACCTCTATCTTTACCAACACTGTGTTTACCAACAATATCTTTACCAACAATATCATCTTTGCCAACACTATCTTTACCAAAGCTTGCTTTCTCAGCATTTGCTTTGCCAACACTCGCTTTGCCAACACTCGCTTTGCCAACACTCGCTTTGCCAACACTCGCTTTGCCAACACTCGCTTTGCCAACACTCGCTTTGCCAACACTCGCTTTGCCAACACTCGCTTTGCCAACACTCGCTTTGCCAACACTCGCTTTGCCAACACTCGCTTTGCCAACACTCGCTTTGCCAACACTCGCTTTGCCAACACTCGCTTTGCCAACACTCGCTTTGCCAACACTCGCTTTGCCAACACTCGCTTTGCCAACACTCGCTTTACCAACACCCGCTTTACCAACACCCGCTTTACCAACACTCGCTTTACCAACACTCGCTTTACTAACACCCACTTTACCAACACCCGCTTTACCAACACCCGCTTTACCAACACTCGCTTTACCAACACTCGCTTTACCAACACTCGCTTTACCAACACCAACACTCTTACCAATGCTCCTGCCAACACTTTTTATAACCAGTGTTTACGACACTCGTGGTAACGACACTTACGTTAGCGACTCTCGCGCTGACGACACTTGTCAGCACGTGTATCATCGTTATTAACAACGCTGTTTTGCAACACTTGTCGGCAACTTTCTTGCTAGCAACACTCGCTATCAACATTTCTTATCAAATATGGGTTTTAACACTTGTCAAGAATGTGATTCTCAACACTCTCGCTCTCAGCCAGTGTTATCACTCGTTATCAACGTTATCAACACTTATTAACGCTCATATTTGTAATATTTTTATCAGCACTTTTTACCAACACTCGCTACAAACACTTTTGTTATCAATACTTATAATCATCACTTAAAGAACGTTATAAAATTAACAACATTGTTATGAGCTAAAACAACTTTGTCGGGAACTTTGCGAACACTTTCCTTGCTAACACTTCCCACGGACACTTTCCTCATCAGCGTTTTAAGTACAAGTCTAAACTGTGATTGCTTAAGTTAAAAATCCTGTCGACTACACGAGGGTCATTAAGGCTGTATGACACTAGTTCAACACCTGTCCAGGAGACTGCCATATCTAATATAGCAACTAAATTAATCTGTGTGTGTGTATAGTGAGAGAAATAGAGACACTTCCCAGTGTGTATACATAAATGAACATCTCACAGTATGTATAAGCGAAGGTATATTTACATCTCTTGAGGGTTAATCCACAGCTAAGAGGCCGCTGTTCAGTGTATGTGCCGCCAGACACACTCAAGCAATGTCTGAAAACGTCCCTTTCCGAGCTCTGGAGGTGGTCATGAACCACGGTACTGAGTCGAGACCTTCACCTCCGAGCTCTGGAGGTGGTCATGAACCACGGTACTCAGTCGAGACCTTCACCTCCGAGCTCTGGAGGTGATCATGAACCATGGTACTGAGTCGAGACCTTCACCTCCGAGCTCTGGAGGTGATCATGAACCATGGTACTGAGTCGAGACCTTCACCTCCGAGCTCTGGAGGTGATCATGAACCATGGTACTGAGTCGAGACGTCAATCTTCCTCTGAAACTTGTCGCTAATTATTAGATTAATTAACACAATAGACTATTTGGCATTCGTGTATTCGTGACGCATGACCAAAAAATAAAAAGCTACATAATTCATGTCTGGTGAGTTTGTCGTTTGTTGAAAATTTATATGCTCAACGAGTAAATAATTCAATGTCTTCGACTCCAGACTGATGGAGTTGGCGCTGAACTTACAACAAAAACGTTATTTTTTAGTTTGGTTAATTTTTCAGCCTCTGAACACTTTATTGATAAATAAAATCAATGAATCCTGGAAAAATATATACAAATTATATCCTCCCTTGCCAAGACGAGGCAATATTTACCTACTGTTAAGAAAGTCAAATGAGTGTCTCTCGAACGAACCTTAAGCAGAAACTGTCCGACTTAGACTTTTCTGGTGATCCGTTTCGGTCCCGTTTACCATTCACGAGTTAAATCTTTTTATTGCCTTTATCTCGTATTTCATTTATTCAGGTTCTGGTATCTATAAATGGTTAATATATCTTGATAGAGGATAATCTAACATACATAACTTAACGAAACCTATAATAAATAACGTAAATCGAGAAATTTGCTGCAACCCATTTGTAAGAAAGTCAATTGAAATTTACAGGGATGTGTTGCCTGGTGTCTGAGATGGTCACGTTCAGTGGGAGGGATGTGTTGCCTGGTGTCTGAGATGGTCACGTTCAGTAGGAGGGATGTGTTGCCTGATGTCTGAAATGGTCACGTTCAGTAGGAGGGATGTGTTGCCTGGTGTCTGAAATGGTCACGTTCAGTAGGAGGGATGTGTTGCCTGATGTCTGAAATGGTCACGTTCAGTGGGAGGGATGTGTTGCCTGGTGTCTGAGATGGTCACATTCAGTGGGAGGGATGTGTTGCCTGGTGTCTGAGATGGTCACGTTCAGTGGGAGGGATGTGTTGCCTGGTGTCTGAGATGGTCACGTTCAGTGGGAGGGATGTGTTGCCTGGTGTCTGAGATGGTCACGTTCAGTGGGAGGGATGTGTTGCCTGATGTCTGAGATGGTCACGTTCAGTAATAGGGATGTGTTGCCTGGTGTCTGAGATGGTCACGTTCAGTGGGAGGGATGTGTTGCCTGGTGTCTGAGATGGTCACGTTCAGTGGGAGGGATGTGTTGCCTGGTGTCTGAGATGGTCACGTTCAGTGGGAGGGATGTGCTGCAATGCAAATAATTTTGTAACATATATATATATATATATATATATATATATATATATATATATATATATATATATATATATATATATATATATATATATATATTTATATATATATATATATATATTGTGGCGAGGAGGGAGGTTGGCCCACACCACTGTCTAGCAGATGGATGCCAACCAGGAGGAAGCAAGCAGCCAGGGAAATGGCACGGTTGGCAATACTAGGAGAGGCAAGTGTCGGTCATGCTTACAGCTTCGTTGTCTCAACTCGAATGGTTTCCTCCGCAAACACGGTAGTTGCCCTGGTTCAGGATGTCCTCCTGTGGAAAGTGATGATCCAGAGCCACCTCAGGCACCTGAACCCTCTCCAACAGATTTCATCTCATCAGACAATCTCTTGGAAGCAATTAAAGCAACAGGTACCAGGACACTCACACATATTCCCAAAGCAGCCCGTCCACACGCAGCTGGAAAACTTACAGACCTCCTGAAAAAAGTAAACGATGGTTCCACTATCTTAAATGCTCCACCAACCATCAAGGCATGGCACAACTTGCTACTTTTTGGCAATGTCTGCTTAGCTGTGCCGGAAAGAAGGGGAAAGAGGCTAGCCTCAATGATAATTAAATCCTTAAGAGATTTTCCTAGAGTTGATAACCTCATTCGCCTTCCCCGTCAACACAAAAAAGGGAGAGGCAGAACCCCCACTCACTCTACTGACAGTGAAAAAGTCAGAGTCCAGGTGAGCAAGAAAATTGAAGAGGGCAACACAGTGGGGGCAATAAGAATTATTACCAGTGAAGATACTGTTGCTCCCAGGGATGCTGACACGGCTGAAGAACTTAGAAGGAAAGCACCCTGCCAGGGAAACCAGTGGCACCAACAGTTCCAACACCTCTGTCCCCACTATGGAACCATTGATAGTGGAAGACTCAGACATTTACAAAGCAATAATGTCGTTCCCATCTGGCTCTGCTGGGGGTTACACTGGAATAAGGCCACAGCATTTAAAGGAATTGGTTAATCCAGTTATTGGGGAAATTGCAGAGACACTGCTTTCAGAGATCACAAGGTTCGTCAACAATTCCTTGGCTGGTCTGATTCCTGATGAAATTAGACCTTTCTTTTTTGGTGCAACACTTTGTGCACTTAAAAAGAAGGATGGAGGAATTCGGCCAGTTGCAGTAGGCAACACATTACGCCGCCTCGTATCCAAAGCTGCTGTCCGAAGTATTCGTGCACAGGCAGCCATGATGCTTCAACCAAACCAGCTTGGCTTTGGGGTCTCTCAAGGAAGTGAAGCAGCGGTTCATGAAACAAGGGCGTATATCAACAACCTGCCTGAGGACAATGCAGTGGTAAAATTAGATTTCAAGAATGCGTTCAATCTCCTGAAAAGAGACGTGGTATTAGCAGCAGTACAAGAACATTTCCCTGGTCTCTTCCTTTTTGTTTCAGCTGGGTATAGCAAGGAATCAATGCTTCTCTTTGGAGAGCATGAAATCACATCATCGGAGGGTGTCCAACAAGGAGATCCTCTTGCACCATTTCTCTTCTGTATAGCAGTTAGGGAAATCACAGTCAGACTGACCAGCGAGCTAAACATCTGGTTCCTAGATGATGGCACACTAGCAGGTAGAAAAGAGTCCCTCCTACATGACCTTACACAGGTAATGACACGGGGACAGGAAATGGGTCTCATCCTGAATCCATCCAAATGTGAAATCATCTCAGTCAGTCAACAAGTGATAAATGCAGTGAGATCAAAACTACCAGGAGCAGCAGTCGTTGCCCCCACAAATAGTGTCTTGCTAGGAGCACCTCTGGGAAGCAATGCCATTGACACAATTCTCAGGAAGAAATTGGAAGAGTTAAGGAGAATGGAACAACGAATAGGCAATCTGGACACCCACGATGCCTTGTACCTTCTCACAAAGTGCTTGAGTCTGCCCAGGTTGACATATTTCCTAAGATGTGCACCTTCATATGATAACCCTATACTGCACGAATATGACAGTATTCTGAGGCAGATTTTTACGAAAGTACTTAACCTTACTCTAGAAGACGGGCAGTGGAACCAAGCTACACTTCCAGTCAGACTAGGAGGCATTGGTGTCCGCAAGTCATCACAGAATGCGTTACCTGCTTTTCTGTCCTCGTGTATTGCATCCAGAGAGCTTGTAGCAGCGATTCTCCCTGAACATCTTAGGTACAAGATTGGAGTCCAGGACCAAAAATTCACTGACGGAGCAATGATCTGGGATAATCTAACGGGCTCTGAAACCAGACCTGCCCCCCCCAACAACTACAAACAATCGCACTGGGATGGTCCAATAGTGGAAAATATTGCCTCAACAATGCTTCAGAGTGTGTCAGGGAAGGATAGAGCCCGCCTCCTGGCAGTGAGAGCCCCTCATGCTGGGGACTTTCTGTTGGCTGTTCCCAACTCCAGCCTTGGCACACGTATCGACCCACAGACCATCCGCATCGGTGTTGCCCTTCGACTTGCCGCCCCTCTTCTCGCCGAACACAGGTGTATTTGTGGCAGTGAAGCAGCAGACCGATTCGGGTACCACGGTCTTGTGTGCCGTAAATCCGAGGGAAAGATTGCAAGACATGAGGAGGTTAATAACATTATCAAGAGGAGCCTCACAACAGCTGGATGCCCAGCAGTAAGGGAGCCACCCCAACTATGCAGATCTGATGGCAGCCAGAAGCGTCCAGATGGTATCACCCTTCAAGCCTGGACAGATGGGAAGCAGGTGGTGTGGGACTATACATGTGCATCTACCTTGGCCGATACCTATCTCCAATACACCAGGGAGGAAGGAGGGGCAGCTGCCAGCTTCAGGGAGTCCCAAAAATCTAGAAAATATGGAGAACTTGCCCATCATTATATGTTTGTTCCCATAGGCTCAGAGACCCTTGGCTCATGGGGAAAGAGTGCATCTAAATTCCTTAAGGAGCTGGGAAAAAGACTCATCAGGGTAACTAGGGATCCCAGGGCAGCTAGTTTTCTGTTCCAGCGGCTCAGTGCGGCTGTTCAAAGGGGTAATGCCTGCTGTATTTTGGGCACACGCCCCAGCTCTGAAGAGCTGGATGAGATTTTCGCCTTATAATCGGTGATACACACGTAACAACATGTACCGTATATGCCACCTTTATATCAACAATGTATCTCTTAAATCTTCTGTACATATTATGTAATAATATATATATATATATATATATATATATATATATATATATATATATATATATACCTAACTGCGGCAGGCCAGGGTTCGACCCCACGACACATTGTCCCGCTTCAAGAGACAACAACAAAGTACGTGTCACCTTATCCATTCTGCCATCGATCTTACAAACAACATGAACCTAGCGAACTAGGCTTGTTTCATGTTGCGAAGACACTCGTGGCAATGGATGCTTTAGTATTAATTTCAGTCTCCTCCTGTTTGAGTACCCGCCTCAACAAGCAGTCTATATAGCAATAAAACCACGAAACAAGTGGTATTGCAACATTTACCAAAATGCGTAAATTATAGGTTGTAGAGGTATGGCAGGCTTATGTGTCTTAGGAAGGCCATAAAGGCGTTCTTGTTTTTGGTTGGCCTGGTAAAAGTTTTATTAGTTTCTTTCCTTGTTCTGAAATGCGTAAGATGTGAGGGGCTTTTTGAAGAAAAATTTGGGTGCTTATGAAGTATTGGCAACACTAAGAAGGTCCAAAACTTTAATACTGTAGTCATAGGTGGTAATAATGATATCATCGTTGTTAACCAAGTCCCTGAATTCTTGGATTTGCCTTCTGGGAATGACCGGTCTTGAAGGCTCATTAACGGCAGCAGTGATAATTCCTTGAACAAAACCCCTACCAAACTCGAAGTCCCGAAAAGGAGAGGAAATTCTTGGTTAACAAATGGTGTTTCTTGTTGATGCTGGACGTGAACTTGAGTCCAAGGGTGAGAGCTTCTGTTTCGGTGGCCGATAATGTGTAGGAAGATAAGTTGTTTAGGGTATCTGAGTGTCCCATTTTGCTCCATATACAGTGGGAACACAGGTCTTGTAGTGTTCGTGATAGATTCAACTTTGGTTGGCATACGTGATACCAACCAGGCAAAACCAACTCTGCCTAACCACCTAGGAATGACATGAGCTCATTGTCTACCTACATCATCTCGAATAAGCCACACTTGCATTTTACAGGTCACAATATATCACTCACATCTTACTTTCTGCATACACATATATATATATATTTTATTTTCAAACTCTATGTGTTAGAAGCGATCAAGGCGCCATGATCGTACATTTTCTAAAAAATATGACTGACCTATGTTTACTCACGTGTTTTTCTAAACCATTCAGGACTGTCTCCATTAAACTTGTACATTATTATGTTCCCACACAGACATACTTCACGTAAAAAAAAAAAAAAAAAAATTAAACCTCTGAGGCAGGCACGTCTTGCTCGGTTGCTCGAGTCAAATTGCTTGTCACTTGGGTACACAGCGTTACTAGTAGTTGGCTGGTGCTCTCTCTTCACTACACGACTTAATCCAATCTACATCTTATATGTAGGGCACAGCGAATCACCCTGAGTGGGATGGTGCACTCTTTCTATGACACGGCCGGCACAACTCACTGTCACTCTACTTCTTAAATGTCGAATCATGTACTTAATCATGCTATTTGAGATTAAAATTTCAGAATTTTTTTTTACTGCATTTCAGATAGCCTATGTGACACGGTACTGGCTTTTGTTTTATACACTGGTATGAATCTAACTAACCTGCGAGACATAGCATTGTAGTCCATGTACAAGCTAGTGTGATAACTTCTACGAAACAGTATTTGGTGAGTGCACGTACACACTAGAATGACCCAGCTAGCATCTCAAAGATTGTACCGGCTGTCCGTGTACTTTGCTGATATGATGCGGTTCAGAAGGTCTGTCGAGACCCTTTTTTTTGTCTCCTGTAAATTTACACACAGTGGCGTCAAGTAATGATTTTAACAATTATATCCCGGTTGGAACAAGTTATGTCATTGTGATATTATTAAGGGATGCGTAAACCCACTCATTTATATCCCAGTAAACTGTGACTTTTTAATATTTAATTATTTTCATTTATAAAGTAAATACTGTTAATGATAAATGAGACATTTATGTAACATGTCGGTATCTTTATTCTGGGAACGTTTCGTCAGTTAGTGTCTTCTTCAGTCCAATGCAGAGAACTGTGGAAGATGAGGAGGACTTTGAAGTAATCAGTTCCTCAGCCAAGGGCTGGTGCCCTAAGCACAGCCTAATAATGGTGCCCCCTCTGCCCTTCCATTGCTTACCTGGCAAGACATTAAGACCCAGTAAGTGCTGTACGTGAAATAACACATTAAAAATTCAGTTTACTTCAATGCCATCATCCCCCACACCAGAAGAGATAATGTGAGTTGGACCTGACTAGCTCGTGCTACTAGGTCAGATGCCGTGCTCCTCCCTTAAGTGAATGTGGCTGACCTGACTAGGTTAGAGAATTGGACCTGCCTCGCATGGGCCAGTAGGTCTGTTGCAGTGTTCCTTCTTTCTTATGTTCTTATGTTCTCATAAACTGTTTTTTTTATTATATTTAACACTAAATAGCAGCAATCATTGCAAGTTAATTACTTATTTATAATTAGGGCAACAGTACAAAATCCAAATTTTTATCACTGTTTTATGAACATTTTAATAAAACTTTTATAAGGGAAAAATGGAAATGCAAAAATTGGCTGAAAATTTTTTTTAATTAGCCTCCACTTCAATATACCTGAATCAAAGTATGCAAAGTAGTGCTTATTGTTGCCTACTTATAAATTTATTATTAAAAAATGTTTCTTCCTACTTTTTTATCCACAAAGTCTTTGGTCAAGTCTTCAAAACATCTCTGACATATCCAGTCTACTCCTATATTTAGTAGAGACAAGGCCACCAACCAGTCTTGACTCACAGTCGTTCTGTTAGGATTTTTATTACGCAATTTGTGACGAATAATGTTAAAAATATACGCAAGACAATTCTCTGCATTTGGAAACGCACACTTAAGTTTGTCTTCTGAATTTATTTTATGAAGCTCAGCATGACTGAATCTGGATTCAGCTGTTTGTGTTGCACTGAACTTCTGAGGACATGTGAGTGAAACTGCTGATGCTCTGTGTAGAGATTAGTGTCCAAATTCTCTGGGTAAGCATCAGTTAACTTTCCAGAATACTGAGAGTATCTTTTAGTCTCGGTACATGAATTTGCATTATTTTGTATATCACTTAGAAAAGAAAATCTCTCTGCTGTTTCTTTGTACACCTGGGATACATCTGAAGTATACATTGCATACACCTGCAGTACACCTGGAGTTTCCCTGGAGTTTACCTGGAGCACACTTCTCTTCTTCTCCTCTGGGTTTCTAGTTTGTCAGCAATAGTGTACAAGAGAAATTTCAACTACTCAGATATGTAAAACTTGAGGAAATTAAAACTGTATCAGGGTATACGACAAATTCTAACCATACAATAGAGCGAAAAAGTAATGTGAAGTACCTAGGAGTGATAATGTCGTAGGATCTCGCCTTCAAAGATCATAACAATGTATCTATCACATCTGCTAGGAAAATGATAGGATGCATATGAGAACCTTCAAAACTAGGGACGCCAAACCCATGATGATTCTCTTCAAATCGCTGGTGCTCTCTAGGCTGGAATACTGCTGTGCACTAACGGCCCCCTTCAAGGCTGGCGACATTGCGGACCTGGAGAGCGTACAATAAACTTTCACGGCACGGTCGAAGACCCTTGATTTGTATTCCCTGGAGCGCAGGAGAGATACTTGCACACGGAAATCACTCCCTATGTAAGGAAAAGACTCGGCAGGAGATGCAACATTCCCCCATTGAAAAGCAGAGGCGCCACGAGTACACTGAGAGACAACACAATAAGTCTTCGGGGCCCGAGACTGTTCGACTGCCTCCCAGCATACGTAAAGGGGATTACCAGTAGACCCCTGGCTGTCTTCAAGAAGGCACTGGACAGGCACCTAAAGTCAGTACCTGACCAGCCGGGCTGTGGTTCGTACGTCAGTTTGCGTGCGGCCAGCAGTAACAGCCTGGTGGTCAGACCCTGATCCACCACGATCTCCAGGTCTCCAGGTAAGGTGATGATAGGAAATTTATCTCTATCATTCAGATCTGCTGCTGAAGATCATTAATGACTTGCTTCAAATTGATATGTTACAACGTTTGAGTTGTACTGTAATTAACATCTGGTGGAATTTCCTTTGCAAGTGTTTCAGAATTCAAAGTCATCTTGATCACACCCCGCCCTACCCGTAGGTACATGGTCACACCCCACCCCTCCCGTAGGTACTTGGTCACACCCCACCCCTCCCGTAGGTACTTGGTTACACCCCACTCCTTCCGTAGGTACTTGGTTACACCCCACCCCTACCATAGGTACTTTGTCACATCCCACCCCTTCCGTAGGTACATGGTCACACCCCAACCTAGCCGTAGGTACTTGGTCACAGCCCACCCCTTCCGTAGGTACTTGGTTACAGCCCACCCCTTCCGTAGGTACTTGGTCACAGCCCACCCCTTCCGTAGGTACTTGGTCACACCCTGTCTCCATCACAGGTAGAGTAGGACACACTCCTCCATAAGTAGTGGTTCACCTCATACCTTCATACAAGTAGTGGGTCAACTTCTACCACAGGTAGTGGGCCACACACCATCTTCACCGCAACTAATGGGTCACACTCCACCTTCACAACTACTGGGTCACACTCCATCACAATTACTGGGTCACACTCCACCAACACCACAAATACTAGGTCATATTCATTCTTCACCGCAACTACTAGGTCACACTCCACCGATACCACAGCTATTGGGTCACATTACTTCTTCACCACAACTACTAGGTCACACTCCACCTTCATTATAACTACTGGGTCACACTAACCATTTATTACAGCTACTGGGACATACTCCATGTTTACCACAGCTACTTGGTCACAGTCCACCTTCACAACAGCTACTGGGCCACAGTCCACCTTTACAACAGCTACTGGGTCACACCACCATTACCACAGTATCTGGGTCACACTCCACCTCGACTGTAGCCACCAAGTCACACTACGCCACCAGAGCAACGGATTCACACTGCCTTCATCACAGCTACTGGGTCACACTCCACCTCCACCACAGGAACTAGGTCGCACTCCACATCCACTACAGCTACTGGGTCACACTCCACCTCCACCACAGGAACTAGGTCACACTCCGCATCCACTACAGCTACTGGGTCACACTTCACCTCCACCACAGCTACTGGGTCACAACCCGCCTCCACTACAGCTACTGGATCACACTCCACCTCTACCACAGTTACTGGGTCACACTCCACCTTCACCACAGCTACTGGGTCACACTCCGCCTCCACTACAGCTACTGGGTCACACTTCACCTCCACCACAGCTACTGGGTCACACTCCACCTCCACCACAGCTACTGGGTCACACTACACCTCCACAGCTACTGGGTCACACGCCACCTCCACCACAGCTACTGGGTCACACTACACCACCACAGCTACTGAGTCACACTCCACGTCCACCACAGCTACTGGGTCACACTCCACCTCCACCACAGCTATTGGGTCACACTACACCTACACCACAGCTACTGAGTCACACTCCACGTCCACCACAGCTACTGAGTCACACTCCACCTCCACCACAGCTACTTAGTCACACTCCACCTCCACCACAGCTACTGGGTCACACTCCACCTCCACCACAGATACTGGGTCACACTCCACCACCACAGCTACTGGGTTACACTCCACCTCCACAGCTACTGGGCCACACTCCACCTCCACAGCTACTGGGTCACACTCCACCTCCACAGCTACTGGGTCACACGCCACCTCCACCACAGCTACTGGGTCACACTACACCTCCAATACAGCTACTGAGTCACACTCCACCTCCACCACTGCTACTGGGTCACACTACACCTCCACCACAGCTACTGAGTCACACTCCGCCTCCACCACAGCTACTGGGACGCACTCCGCCTCCACCGCAGCTACTGGGTCACACTCCACCTCCACCACAGCTACTGGGTCACACTCCACCTCCACCACAGCTACTGGGTCACATTCCACCACTACAGCTACTGGGTCAACCTCCACCTCCACCACAGCTACTGGGTCACATTCCACCACCACAGCTACTGGGTCAACCTCCACCTCCACCACAGTTACTGGGTCAACCTCCACCTCCACCACAGTTACTGGGTCACACTCCACCATAGCTACTAGGTCACATTCCATCTCCACCACAGCTACTGGGTCACATTCCACCACCACAGCTACTGGGTCACACTCCACTTCCACCACAGCTACTGGGTCACATTCCACCTCCTCCACAGCTACTGAGCCACACTACACCACCAGAGCTACTGGGTCACACTCCACTTCCACCACAGCTACTGGGTCACGCTCCATCACAGCTACTGGGTTACACTCCACTTCCACCACAGCTGAGGGACTGACAACCTCCACCTCCACCACAGCTACTGGGTCACACTGCATCACAGCTACTGGGTCACACACTACCTCCACCACAGCTACTGGGTCACACACTACCTTCACCACAGCTACTGGGTCACGCACTGCCTCCACCACAGCTACTGGGTAACACACTGCCTTTACCACAGCTACTGGGTCAGGCACTGCCTCCACCAGAGCTACTGGGTCACACACTGCCTCCACCACAGCTACTGGTTCACACATTGCCTCCACCACAGCTACAGGGTCACACTACATCACAGCTACTGGGTCACACTCCACCTCCATCACAGCTACTGGGTCACACTCCACCTCCACCACAGCTACTGGGTCACACTCCACCTCCACCACAGCTACTGGGTCACACTCCACCTCCACCACAGCTACTGGGTCACACTCCACCTCCACCACAGCTACTGGGTCACACACCTTTGTTTATGTACCTCGGGCGAGGCACTGATGCAGGGGAATATTTTTTTTTCAAATATATGATATTTTCTTTTGTGAATTTTTACATTTTGGCGCGTGCACAGGTTGTAGTGCACAGGTTGAAGTGCACAGGTTGTAGTGCACAGGTTGTAGTGCACAGGTTGTAGTGCACAGGTTGTGGTGCACAGGTTGTGGTGCACAGGTTGTAGTGCACAGGTTGTGGTGCACAGGTTGTAGTGCACAGGTTGTAGTGCACAGGTTGTAGTGCACAGGTTGTGGTGCACAGGTTGTAGTGCACAGGTTGTAGTGCACAGGTTGTAGTGCACAGGTTGTAGTGCACAGGTTGTAGTGCACAGGTTGTGGTGCACAGGTTGTAGTGCACAGGTTGTAGTGCACAGGTTGTAGTGCACAGGTTGTAGTGCACAGGTTGTAGTGCACAGGTTGTGGTGCACAGGTTGTGGTGCACAGGTTGTGGTGCACAGGTTGTGATGCACAGGTTGTAGTGCACAGGTTGTGGTGCACAGGTTGTGATGCACAGGTTGTGGTGCACAGGTTGTGGTGCACAGGTTGTGGAGCACAGGTTGTAGTGCACAGGTTGTGGTGCACAGGTTGTGGTGCACAGGTTGTAGTGCACAGGTTGTAGTGCACAGGTTGTAGTGCACAGGTTGTGGTGCACAGGTTGTGGTGCACAGGTTGTAGTGCACAGGTTGTGGTGCACAGGTTGTGATGCACAGGTTGTGGTGCACAGGTTGTGGTGCACAGGTTGTGGTGCACAGGTTGTAGTGCACAGGTTGTGGTGCAAAGGTTGTGGTGCACAGGTTGTAGTGCACAGGTTGTGGTGCACAGGTTGTGGTGCACAGGTTGTGGTGCACAGGTTGTGGTGCACAGGTTGTAGTGCACAGGTTGTAGTGCACAGGTTGTAGTGCACAGGTTGTAGTGCACAGGTTGTGGTGCACAGGTTGTAGTGCACAGGTTGTAGTGCACAGGTTGTAGTGCACAAGTTGTAGTGCACAGGTTGTGGTGCACAGGTTGTGGAGCACAGGTTGTGGTGCACAGGTTGTAGTGCACAGGTTGTGGTGCACAGGTTGTGGTGCACAGGTTGTGGTGCACAGGTTGTAGTGCACAGGTTGTAGTGCACAGGTTGTAGTGCACAGGTTGTGGTGCACAGGTTGTGGTGCACAGGTTGTGGTGCACAGGTTGTGGTGCACAGGTTGTAGTGCACAGGTTGTAGTGCACAGGTTGTAGTGCACAGGTTGTAGTGCACAGGTTGTAGTGCACAGGTTGTAGTGCACAGGTTGTGGTGCACAGGTTGTGGTGCACAGGTTGTGGTGCACAGGGTGTGGTGCACAGGTTGTAGTGCACAGGTTGTAGTGCACAGGTTGTAGTGCACAGGTTGTAGTGCACAGGTTGTAGTGCACAGGTTGTGATGCACAGGTTGTAGTGCACAGGTTGTGGTGCACAGGTTGTAGTGCACAGGTTGTAGTGCACAGGTTGTAGTGCACAGGTTGTAGTGCACAGGATGTAGTGCACAGGTTGTAGTGCACAGGTTGTAGTGCACAGGTTGTAGTGCACAGGTTGTAGTGCACAGGTTGTAGTGCACAGGTTGTAGTGCACAGGTTGTAGTGCACAGGTTGTAGTGCACAGGTTGTAGTGCACAGGTTGTGATGCACAGGTTGTAGTGCACAGGTTGTGGTGCACAGGTTGTAGTGCACAGGTTGTGGTGCACAGGTTGTAGTGCACAGGTTGTAGTGCACAGGTTGTAGTGCACAGGTTGTGGTGCACAGGTTGTAGTGAACAGGTTGTGGTGCACAGGTTGTAGTGCACAGGTTGTAGTGCACAGGTTGTAGTGCACAGGTTGTAGTGCACAGGTTGTAGTGCACAGGTTGTGGTGCACAGGTTGTAATGCACAGGTTGTGGTGCAAAGGTTGTAGTGCACAGGTTGTAGTGCACAGGTTGTGGTGCACAGGTTGTAGTGCACAGGTTGTAGTGCACAGGTTGTAGTGCACAGGTTGTATTGCACAGGTTGTAGTGCACAGGTTGTAGTGCACAGGTTGTAGTGCACAGGTTGTGGTGCACAGGTTGTGGTGTACAGGTTGTGGTGAACAGGTTGTGGAGCACAGGTTGTAGTGCACAGGTTGTGGTGCACAGGTTGTAGTGCACAGGTTGTGGTGCACAGGTTGTAGTGAACAGGTTGTGGTGCACAGGTTGTAGTGCACAGGTTGTAGTGCACAGGTTGTAGTGCACAGGTTGTAGTGCACAGGTTGTAGTGCACAGGTTGTAGTGCACAGGTTGTAGTGCACAGGTTGTGGTGCACAGGTTGTAATGCACAGGTTGTGGTGCACAGGTTGTAGTGCACAGGTTGTAGTGCACAGGTTGTGGTGCACAGGTTGTAGTGCACAGGTTGTAGTGCACAGGTTGTAGTGCACAGGTTGTATTGCACAGGTTGTAGTGCACAGGTTGTAGTGCACAGGTTGTAGTGCACAGGTTGTGGTGCACAGGTTGTGGTGTACAGGTTGTGGTGCACAGGTTGTGGAGCACAGGTTGTAGTGCACAGGTTGTGGTGCACAGGTTGTAGTGCACAGGTTGTGCACAGGTTGTAGTGCACAGGTTGTGGTGCACAGGTTGTAGTGAACAGGTTGTGGTGCACAGGTTGTAGTGCACAGGTTGTGGTGCACAGGTTGTAGTGCACAGGTTGTGGTGCACAGGTTGTAGTGCACAGGTTGTGGAGCACAGGTTGTGGAGCACAGGTTGTGGTGCACAGGTTGTGGTGTACAGGTTGTGGTGCACAGGTTGTGGAGCACAGGTTGTGGAGCACAGGTTGTAGTGCACAGGTTGTGGTGCACAGGTTGTGGAGCACAGGTTGTGGTGCACAGGTTGTGGTGCACAGGTTGTGGTGCACAAGTTGTGGTGCACAGGTTATGGTGCACAGGTTGCGATGCACAGGTTGTGGTGCACAGGTTATGGTGCACAGGTTGTGGTGCGCAGGTTGTGGTGCACAGGTTGTGGTGCACAGGTTGTGGTGCACAGGTTGTGGTGGACAGGTTGTGGTGGACAGGTTTCAATGCACAGGTTGTGGTGTACAGGTTGTGGTGTACAGGTTGTGGTGCACAGGTTGTGGAGCACAGCTTGTAGTGCACAGGTTGTGGTGCACAGGTTGTGGTGTACAGGTTGTGGTGCACAGGTTGTGGAGCACAGGTTGTAGTGCACAGGTTGTGGTGCACAGGTTATGGTGCACAGGTTGTGGTGCACAGGTTGTAGTGCACAGGTTGTGGTGCACAGGTTGTAGTGAACAGGTTGTGGTGCACAGGTTGTAGTGCACAGGTTGTGGTGCACAGGTTGTAGTGCACAGGTTGTGGTGCACAGGTTGTAGTGCACAGGTTGTGGAGCACAGGTTGTGGAGCACAGGTTGTGGTGCACAGGTTGTGGTGTACAGGTTGTGGTGCACAGGTTGTAGTGCACAGGTTGTGGTGCACAGGTTGTGGTGCACAGGTTGTGGTGTACAGGTTGTGGTGCACATGTTGTGGATCACAGGTTGTAGTGCACAGGTTGTGGTGCACAGGTTGTAGTGCACAGGTTGTGGTGCACAGGTTGTAGTGAACAGGTTGTGGTGCACAGGTTGTAGTGCACAGGTTGTGGTGCACAGGTTGTAGTGCACAGGTTGTGGTGCACAGGTTGTAGTGCACAGGTTGTGGAGCACAGGTTGTGGAGCACAGGTTGTGGTGCACAGGTTGTGGTGTACAGGTTGTGGTGTACAGGTTGTGGAGCACAGGTTGTGGAGAACAGGTTGTAGTGCACAGGTTGTGGTGCACAGGTTGTGGAGCACAGGTTGTGGTGCACAGGTTGTGGTGCACAAGTTGTGGTGCACAAGTTGTGGTGCACAGGTTATGGTGCACAGGTTGTGATGCACAGGTTGTGGTGCACAGGTTATGTTGCACAGGTTGTGGTGCGCAGGTTGTGGTGCACAGGTTGTGGTGCACAGGTTGTGGTGCACAGGTTGTGGTGCACAGGTTGTGGTGCACAGGTTGTGGTGGACAGGTTTCAATGCACAGGTTGTGGTGTACAGGTTGTGGTGCACAGGTTATGGGTTGTAGATGAATGGTTCAGAGTACCGACGTGTTGATAAATTAGACACATGTGCAACTCTTGGGAATCTTTATTGAGGAAACGTTTCGCCACACAGTGGCTTCATCAGTCCATACCAAGGAGAATCTTGAAGAACAGGAGGTGAATGAGGTAATCAGTCCCTCAACCTTGAGTCGATGTGGTCTGTCCATCAATCTTGAATAGAATACGGCATATGGGCGGAGAAGGAGTTTGTAAACCGTAGGCAGGAGAGGTGCAACAGAGGTAGGTGGTGTCACATTTGGGATCTTAATACTTGGGAATTCTTCGCTTGCTTAACCCTTGGGCACGACCTACTTCCACATTGAACAAATGTGACACCACCTACAAGTGTTGCACCTCTCCTGCCTACGGTTTATAAGCTCCTTCTCCGCCCATATGCCGTATTCTATTCAAGATTGATGGACTGACCACATCGACTCGAGGTTGAGGGACTGATTACCTCATTCTCCTCCTGTTCTTCAAGATTCTCCTTGGTATGGACTGATGAAGCCACTGTGTGGCGAAACGTTTCCTCAATAAAGACACCCAAGAGTTGCGCATGTGTCTAATTTATCAACAGGTTATGGTGCACAGGTGGTGCACAGGTTGTGGTGCACAGGTTGTGGTGCACATGTTGTGGCGCACAGGTTGTGGTGCACAGGTTGTAGTGCACAGGCTATGGTGCACAGGCTATGGTGCACAGGTTGTGGAGCACAGGTTGTGGAGCACAAGTTGAGGTGCACAGGTTGTGGTGCACAGGTTGTGGAGCACAGATTGTGGAGCACAGGTTGTGGAGCACAGGCTGTGGTGCACAGGTTGTGGAGCACAGGTTGTGGAGCACAGGTTGTGGTGCATAGGTTGTGGTGCACAGAACTGCAGGAGGCCAAGAGAAGAATACGATGAGAGCAACAGAGCAATGGTCGACACACTAGCAGAGGTGGCCAGGAGAGCACACATGGAGGGAGCAAAGTTACTAGTTATGGGTGATTTCAATCACAAGGAGATTGACTGGGAAAACCTGGAGCCCCATGGGGGTTCCGAAACATGGAGAGCTAAGATGATGGATGTGGTACTGGAAAACCTCATGCATCAACATGTTAGAGACACTACCAGAGAGAGAGGAGAGGATGAACCAGCAAGACTGGACCTTGTATTCACCTTGAGTAGTTCGGACATCGAGGATATCATGTATGAAAGGCCACTGGGAGCTATTGATCATGTGGTTCTGTGCTTCGACTACATAGTTGAGCTTCAAGTGGAGAGAGTAGCAGGAATAGGTTGGGAAAAACCAGACTACAAAAGGGGGAACTACTCAAGCATGAGGAACTTCCTGAAAGACATTCAGTGGGAGAGGGAACTGACAGGAAAACCATTACAAGAAATGATGGACTATGTGGCAAGAAAATGCAAGGAGGCAGAGGAGAGGTTTGTTCCCAAGGGAAACAGAAATAATGGGAAGAACAGAACTAGTCCTTGGTTCACCCAAAGGTGTAGGGAGGCAAAAACTAGGTGTACTAGAGAATGGAAAAGGTACAGAAGACAGAGAACTCAGGAAAATAAAGAGATTAGCCAAAGAGCCAGAAACGAATATGCACAGATAAGAAAGGAGGCTCAGCGACAATATGAAAATGACATAGCATCGAAAGTCAATCTGACCCGAAGCTGTTGAATAGCCACATCAGGAGGAAAACAACAGTCAAGGACCAGGTAATCAGACTGAGGAAGGGTGATGGGGAGTTCACAAGAAACGACCGAGAGGTATGTCAGGAGCTCAACACGAGATTTAAAGAAAAATTTACAGTGGAAACCAGTAGGACACCTGGAAATCAGAATAGGGGGGTACACCAGCAAGTGCTGGATGAGGTACATATAACCAAGGAGGAGGTGAAGAAGCTGCTATGTGAACTTGACACCTCAAAGGCAGTGGGACCAGACAACATCTCTCCGTGGGTCCTTAAAGAGGGAGCAGAGATGCTGTGTGTGCCATTAACAAAGATCTTCAACATATCAATTGAAACTGGGCAACTCCCGGACGTATGAAAGATGGCAAATGTAGTCCCAATTTTTAAAAAGGGAGACAGACGTGAGGCACTAAACTACAGACCAGTATCACTAATGTGTATAGTATGCAAGGTCATGGAGAAAATCATCAGGAGGAGAGTGGTGGAGCACCTGGAAAGAAACAAGTGTACAATAGACAACCAGCACGGTTTCAGGGAAGGAAGATCCTGTGTCACAAACCTACTGGAGTTTTATGCAAAGGTGACAGAAGTAAGACAAGAGAGAGAGGGGTGGATCGACTGCATTTTTTTGGACTGCAAGAAGGCCTTCGACACAGTTCCTCACAAGAGGTTACTGCAAAAGCTCGAGGATCAGGCACACATAACAGGAAAGGCACTGCATTGGATCAGAGAATACCTGACAGGGAGGCAACGAGTCATGGTACGTGACGAGGTGTCAGAGTGGGCGCCTGTGACAAACGGGGTTCCACAGGGGTCAGTCCTAGGACCTGTGCTGTTCTTGTTATATGTGAATATCATAACGGAAGGGATAGACTCAGAAGTGTCCTTGTTTGCAGATGATGTGAAGTTAATGAGAAGAATCAAATCGGATGAGGATCAGGCAGGACTACAAAGAGACCTGGACAGGCTACAAGCCTGGTCCAGCAACTGGCTCCTTGAGTTTAACCCTGCCAAATGCAAAGTCATGAAGATTGGGGAAGGGCAAAGAAGACCGCAGACACAATATAGTTTAGATGGCCAAAGACTGCAAACCTCACTCAAGGAAAAAGATCAGGGGGTGAGTATAACACCGAGCATATCTCCTGAGGCGCACATCAACCAGATAACTGCTGCAGCATACGGGCGCCTGGCAAACCTAGGGATAGCGTTCCGATACCTCAGTAAGGATTCGTTCAAGACTGTATACCATTTACATCAGGCCCATACTGGAGTATGCAGCACCAGTTTGGAATCCACACCTAGTCAAGCACGTCAAGAAATTAGAGAAAGTGCAAAGGTTTGCAACAAGACTAGTCCCACAGCTACGGGGATTGTCCTACCCACACTGGACAATACCTTGGAGTCCAGCTTGCGCTAGACTTTGATCCAAGGCAGCCAGCTTTCAGGGAGAAGGCTTACAGCTTTTCATCTCATCCCCTGCATGCATCAGCCTTACTAGAGATATTAACAATGCAAGGAATTCGCAAGAGCTGGCGAAATATACACAAACACTGATCTCTGGCTGAAGGAGACTCGAACCTACGAACCTTGGAACAAGGTACGCAGTGCTTTACCAATCTACCCACACTGGACAATACCTTGGAGTCCAGGTAATAATATAAAGCATCTTTGTGGAGGTTTTAGTATACAAACAGAGTGCTAAATATGGATTATAGAGATGAGGGAGAGAGAGAGAGACAGAGAGAGAGAGAGAGAGAGAGAGAGAGAGAGAGAGAGAGAGAGAGAGAGAGAGAGAGAGAGAGAGAGAGAGAGATGGTTTAGGAAGTGTAAGAAGGTTGAGAGTGAAAGGGATGAGGGTTGAGAGATAGTTTGAGAATTTAAAGAGGGTGACCGAGTTGAGAGTGTTGGAGGGGGGATGAGAGGATTGAGGAAGGTGAAACTGATGAGGGAAGAATAAACGGTTGAGGAAGTGTGAGAGGGCTTAAAGAGGGAGAGAGGGTTGAGGACAAGTTAGTGGGCTGAATAGGAGAAAGAGGGTTGAGGAAGTATGAAAAGGCTAAAGGAGAGATCGGGTTGTGGGTTGAAGAAGAGTGAAATGGTTGAAGGACGAGAGGATTGATGGAGGGTAAAAAAGTTTGATAGCAGTAAGAGAGGTGATAGTGCATTAGTGAATTGAGAGGGGCTAAAAGCGTTGAAAGCTTTAATGGAGAAATACACAGTTGAGGAAAGAAAGGGCTATGGGTAAGTGAGAAGGTTGGAGGTGGGTGAGAAAGTTGATGGTAAGTTCTAGAGTTGAGGGAGGTGTCAGTGAGTTGATGGCGAATTATAAGGTTGAGGGAGGGTGGGAGATATGAAGGAATGTGAAAACGAATCTGGCTTTGATTTCAAGTGCTCAAATATTCACTAATATGAACCATAGCAAATAGAGTACGTTTATCTACGTTCAGACAAAACCGCTCCTAGAAACACACTGCCTATCATTCACCAGGAAGGTTACACGTCTTCTCTGGCTCATAACAGACCCAAGCTGTCGTGTAACAAGTGTTCATAACTCTCAAACTCAAAATGTTAGGACTATTTACTTTTAGAGAGAAGTTTAATATTAAATGAAATGAATAAGAGTTAAAATAAGACTACACAGGTTAAATTACGGACACAACCACTCACTTGTCACATCTTGTTGTTGAGCCTCGACATGTCTCTGGCACTCGCTTGCCCAAAGTACTGTTTACAAAGGGGGGATTTAATGATATATAATCTGGAGTTATAGAGTCTGTGAGGGTTGAGGGAGGGTGAGAGGTTGAGGAAGGATGTGAGGGTTCAGGGAGGGGTTTGAGAGAGGGTTGAGGGGTAGGACTAGGGTTGAAAGAGAGCGATAGGTTTGAGAATGAACGAAATGGTCAGTGAAGAATGAATGGGTTGATGGAAGGTAAGAGGGTTGAGGGAGAATGAAAGGTGAAAGAGGGAATGAGAGGGAGGAAGGAGGGTGAGAAGGTTGGGGAGGTTGAGAGGGGTTGATTGATAGTGAGAGGTTCAAAGGCGACATAGATGAACAGGATTGGGAAGAGAAATCAGACAATGAACTCTATATTAGAGTCAACTTACCTTCATTTAAGTTTCGTCTTACAAAGTCGTATTACAAAAATCAACCTTTCCAAAAGTTGTAAAGTAAAAGGACACAAGTGCAACTAATGTGACATTTTATTGTGGCAACGTTTCGCTCTCCAGGAGCTTTATCAAGCCATTGGGTGGGAGATATGAATGGCTTGATAAAGCTCCTGGAGAGCGAAACGTTGCCACAATAAAATGTCACATTAGTTGCACTTGTGTCCTTTTACTTTACATATTGTCGGTAATTCTACCAACTTTCCAAAAGTTGCAAGTAGTTTTTCCACCTCCTCGCTTATCATATTTCCTCATTACTGCTTCGCACGTGAGTTTGAAAAATACACATTCAAGATTGACTAAAGGAAAATATTACAATATTGAGTAGAAGATTTTGCGAGTACTTTTTAATGAGGGAGACGCATACTTTTCATTAAAAATCTTTAACTGGGATAACTTTACGAATTATATACAACCTCATCAAGTCGTGACTGGAAAAACTGGAAATCTCATCAAGAGTAGGAAACAAGAAAAATTATACTTATCGCTGAAAAAAGGGGAAACTTCATGCGTCTAAATGTTGAAGACACTATACAAGGCTCTGAGAAAAGAAAGAATCATTCCGTCTGGATTTAATATTCTCCCTAAGTCAAGGAGAGTTTATTAAAATAGAATATACGAAAGTTCTTGGAGCCGGTGACCATTTGGTAGAATTCTCTGACTACCTGGTAGACACAGGGATGGGAAAGCAGAGAAGAGAAAGATGCAAGAGAAAACAGACTATAGAAAGGAAATTAAACAAGACTCAGAGAATTTTTGAACGAAGTTGATTGGGAAACAAAAGAGGAACGAAAAACTATGCAGAGAGAGAATGTTCAAAATATGCTAGAAGAAAAACAGATGCATTTGTACCAGCAAGGAAGGAAAGAAAAACGAAAACAGTGTGTCCCAGTGGGATAAAAATTCGAGCAACAAAGCAAAGGCTAGAAGCACAAATGCATGGAAAATATATAGAAGAAAGAAGAGGAAGGCAGAAAACTAGGACCTTACAGTAGTACTAGGAAAAACTCTGCATGTATTAAAAGAGACGGAGAATGACAGTCGAAAACTATGTAGGAGAAGAGGCTAAAACTAAATTTAAACTATTAGCTATCGACATAACTCGGAAAATGAGAGTGAAGGTCATACATAGTTATAAGTTCTCCTTCTCAACGAGGAACGTGAACTAATAAACGATGAGTAATATAGTAGAATTACCGACAAAATGTTATGTAAAAGTACTCAAATGCAACTAATGTGACCATTTTATGTGGCAACGTTTCGGTACTGGAGAGCGAAAGGTTGTCACATTAAAATGTCACATAAGTTGCATCTGTGTCCTTATACCTAACATAAACGATGACAAGGAGGCACGCAAAGAATTTAATAGAAGAGCAAAGGAGGTCTTTACCGAGGAATCTGGAAGATATCAAAAGTGGACGAAAAGTGGGAACAGAAAAGATAGGGAGAAATACCAACAACAAAAAATAAAATGCAGACACTCCTAAGAAACTTGATGGGACAAACCATACCCCCGGCCGGGATTGAACCCGCGGTTATAGAGTCTCAAAACTCCAGCCCATAGAGTTTTGAGACTCTATGACCGCGGGTTCAATCCCGGCCGGAGGTATGGTTTGTTTGCAATCGTGTCATTACGATTTCATGAGTCTTGATGGGACAAAAGCGGTTGAGCCAAATAGGCTATCACGTTAGTTTTTTAAGGAAGAAGCAAAGGGTAAAAAAAATCAGTGGATGCAGGGAAACAGTACGACAGCTGACAAAATAGCTGGAAATATAATTCCTATATACATGAAGAGGAAAAACTCGTTATTCCATAAGCCAGTATCGTTGACTATAATACTGGCTAAGATGCTACAAAACATTACAAGAAAGAGGATAGTTGTGCATCTTGAAATGAATAGGTACATAAAAGAAAACATTTATTTAGAAATGGCAAATTATCCTTCACAAATATACTTTAGTTCAGTGACAGAGTAATGGAAATAAAGCAGTGGGGACAAGATTAGGTAGGTTCTTTCTTCCAAAGCTTTAAGAAAGCATTTCGCAAGGTACCACACAGGAGGCTTCAATTTAAACTAGAAGATCTGGTTAGGATATTAGGAAAAGTGCTAAAGCCGAGATACGGAAACTGTGAATAGGAGATAGAGTGTAAAAGGAGTTGTTTGAGCAGGCTAGAGTAATGAGTGGAGTCCCTCTAGAACAGGTGCTTGGGCCCCTTCTCTTCATATTATATGTAAACGACTTTCCAGAGGGAAAACATTATAATATGAGTTACTGATTGCAAATTATTTGAAATTAATGAAGAGACTAACAACCGGAGAAGAGCGATAATGACTCTGAGAAGAGTTAAACAAACATGATCATGAAGGGGATGCTTTGAACTCATTTCTGATGGAAGTAAATTAATAAAAATGTAAGTGAAAAGACTAGACACTGAATGAAACCTGGAAGGAGAGATGTTGAAGACAATGTGTATTTATAATGAGTGCGATCGTGGAGTAAAGATGTCTCAAAGCAGATCACCAAAAGTTCATACAAATCCTTTAACTTTAGCAGTATTAACGAAATTTATTAATATGAGAACTGCTTTCACGAACCTAAGTAAAGATTCACTGAGGACATTGTATGATGTTCGTTGAGGCCATACTGAAGAAGCGAGGAAGAAAACCCATTCCTAATCTAACACACGAAGAAACCAGAGACGATTCTAAGGTTTAATACAAGATTGGTTCCAGAATTGAAGGGAATGGATCACGATGCATGACATAAAGAGCTCAAACTAACAACTCTGGGTAAGACTAGAACCAGGGGAGACATACTAACGACATATAAAGTACTGAATGAATGTATGAAGAGGAATCCAGGAAACATATATAAGCTAAACACGGAGATTAATAATCGAAAAGTAAAGAATTGTTCATTTTTTGGATGAATAGGCAGTAGAGGAAAACACTATATAAAGCTTTTAGGATTAAATATGATTGGGCCCTAAAGGTCAGAAATCACTGAAACTCATCAATATGGGTAAAAAGTCCAGGTCAGGAGCCACAAAATGCCCCTTGCAAACACAGATATGTAAATACAACTTAATGAGAATAAACGAATTAAGTGACTCAGGTAGGCCTTCCTCTACAAGCTGACATTTTGCTTACCATCTGAACACTCAGTTCAAGGAAAAAGACGTAAAATTTTGTGAAACATTTTGGTGAGTTTCAGTCATTGTTTGAGAGGGTCGTTCAGTTGCTGAAGACGAAGCACTTGGTTACTGTGTGCGCTGAGAAAAATTCAATGTGTTTTTGTTATGGCCGGAGAGTTTATCAAGAGGTAAGTATCCCAACTCTCCCTCGGTGAGCCTAGATGTTGATGAAGATATTTCACCGGCTTTAGACAAGAAACAATCGTGAAGTTTCTCTCTCTCTCTCTCTCTCTCTCTCTCTCTCTCTCTCCCCTCTTCGTTTACCTCCAGTGAATACGTCGAGTAGTAGACTGTCTGCAATCGTCTGGTGTAGGTGATTAACCCACTATTAAGCACTTAGCTTACAATGGAAGGGATAAGAGTTCGATTCTAGGTCACCTCTTCACCTGGCTGCACATAAATACCTGGATGTAAGTCAGTATGTAATTGGAACTATAATAAAACAGAATGGGGCGAATATGCGAGTGGCATAATCACTCTCATCTATATGCAGAGGGAAGAGTTAGTCAGAATTAGAGAGTTGAGGAATGGGAGCAGAGAAGAGCAACAGTCTGACATGTTGGAATGATGGTTTACAAGTATCTGACCACAATAACTACACTTTACTACTAGAAGTCTCAGTACAAGTTGTTACTATCTTGGAAAAGTTGCAACAAGAGAAAGAGTAACACATAAATTACGAAATCAAATCAAAGTCAAAATAGGTTTACCAGGCGTCCGTATGCTGCAGTAGGTATTTGATAGATGTGCACGTCAGGGGATGTGCTCGGTATGATGCTTTTCCTTGAGTGAGCTTTGCAGCCTTAGCCTGTACTCCGTCATCGGTCTTCTTTGTCCTTCCCCAAGCTTCATGACTTTGCATACAGTGCTGTTAAACTCCAGAAGCCATATGTCGGACCAGGCTTCCAGCTTGCCCAGACCCCTTTGCAATATTTCCTGATGCTCGTCCTCTTGTATTCTCCTCATTAGTTTCACGACGTTTACGAATAGAGACAACTCTGAATCTAACACTTCCGTCATGTCATTCACATATAAAAGAAACATCACCTTGTGGAACGCACTTGACAAATGCGCCTACTGTGACATGCTAGACATGTACCATCACTCGTTATTTCCTTTCTGTCAGGAATTCCCTGATGCATTACATTGTTTTTTCTACTATTCCTTCCTGCTTTTCTAGCTTATGTACCAGTCTCTTGTGCGGTACCGTGTCGAAAGCCTTTCTTAGAGTCCAATAAAATACAGTCTACCCATCCCTCTCTCTCCTGTCGTACTTCTGTTACCGTGTTGTAAATGTCATGTAAGGTTGTGACACAGGATACTCCATCCCTGAAGCCGTGCTGGTTGTCATGTATGACCCCATTTCGTTCTAGGTGCTCTACCACTAATCTTCCCCATAACTTTAAATACTAAACATGTCAGTGACACTGGTCTGTAGTTTAATGCTGCATATCTGTCTCCTTTCTTAAAAAAATAAATTGGGACTACATTTAGTGTCTTCCACACCTCCGGCAGTTGCTCTCTTTCAATAGATTTGTTGAAGATTGTTGTTAATGGCACACACAGTGCTTCTGCTTACTCTCTCAGGACCCATGAAGAGACGTTATCTGGGTTCATCGCCTCTGAGGCATCTAGCTCACGCAGTTGTTTCACCTTCTTCTCTGGTCGCTACTAGGTCCTCTCTCTGCTTCCTGAGCTTTGACATGCCTCGTCTTAAACCCATGTATGGTTCCTGCCTCCACTACATCACTTGCTAGGCTATTTCATTTCCTGACGACTCTGTGACTGAAGAAGTACTTCCTAACATCCCTGTGACTCGTCTGAGTCTTCAACTTCCAATTGTTACCACTTGTTTCTGTGTCCCCTCTCTGGAACATCCTGTCTCTGTCCACCTTCTCTATTCCACGCAGTATTTTGTATGTTGTTATCATGTCTCACCTGACCCTCCTGTCCTCCAGTGTCGTCAGTCCGATTTCCACCAACCTTTCTAAGTAGGATATTCCCCTGAGCTCCGGAACTAGCCTTGTTGCAAGCCTTTGTACTTTCTCTAATATTCCCATATTCCAGTATGGGCCTGACGCATACGGTGTACAGAGTTTTGAAAGATTCCTTACTGAGGTATAGGAACGCTATTGTCAAGTTTGCCAGGCGCCCAGATGCTGCAACAGTTATCTGGTTGTGGACCTCAGGAGATGTGCACGGTATTATACTCACCCCAAGATCCTTTTCCTTGAGTGAGATTTGCAGTCTTTGGCTACCTAGCCTATACTCTGTCTGCGGTCTTCTTTGCCCTTCCCCGATCTTAATGACTTCGCATTTGGCAGGGTTAAATTAGAGGAGCCAGTTGGTGGACCAGGCTTCCAGCCTGTCCAGGTCTCTTTGTTGTCCTGCCTGATGCTCATCCGATTTAATTCTCCTCAATAATTTCACATCTGCAAACAGGAGACTTCTGAGTCTATCCCTTCCGTTATGTTATTTACATATACCAAAAACAGCACAGGTCCAAGGACTGGCCTTTGTGGAACCTCGCTCGTCACAGGCGCCCATTCTGACACCTCGTCATGTACCATGACTTGTTATCATCTCCCTGTCAGATATTCTCTGATCCATTACAGTTCATTTCCTGTAATACGTGCCTGATCCTCTAGCTTTTGCTTTAACCTCTTGTGAGGAGCTGTGTCGAAGGCCTTCTTGCAGTCCAAGAAAATGCAGTCTATCCACACCTCTCTCTCTCGTGTATTAGTTTTAAAGCTTTGAAAGGGCATGCTGCTGGGAGTATTTTATGTTCAGGTTATTGATGGAGGTCCTGGGTGCTTTTGCCTATCGACGAGGGTTCCTATAGTCTGTAAAAATAGACTGAACTCACTGTATGGCGAGCTATACCAATTGGTACAAGCTTTGACTGCGCCTGAGCACCCTGCGTATGTTCAAAACTGTTGGAAGGAGTAAAGCAGCAAATACCGCAGTATATACCAGGAAGGTGGAGAATACGGCGTTAAACATTAAAATGGTATAAAATACCGACAGGTTGTTAGGTAAGACACATATGCAACAGTTAGGTATCTTTATTTCGAAAGGTTTCGCCTACACAGTAGGCTTCTTCAGTCGAGTACAGAAAAGTTGATAGAAGCAGAAGAGACTTGAAGACGATGTAATCAGTCCATCACCCTTAAAGTTTTGAGGTGGTCAGTCCCTCAGTCTGGAGAAGAGCATTGTTAGTCTGAATGAATACGGAACAATGCTCTTCTCCAGACTGAGGGACTGACCACCTCAAAACTTTAAGGGTGATGGACTGATTACATCGTCTTCAAGTATCTTCTGCTTCTATCAACTTTTCTGTACTCGACTGAAGAAGCCTACTGTGTAGGCGAAACCTTTCGAAATAAAGATACCTAACTGTAGAATACTGTGTGTCAGCGGTCTCCGGTGACTTCAGATGAACGTATACGCCCAAAGAAACATTCTTTGGTACCCCATGTTCTTGACTAGATAAGAAGTTGTACCTCATTAATGAAAGGATCGCACTCATCTCACACGCTGAAGGTCGTAGTTCGATCCCCGGTAAGGGAGGAAACATTATGACGTGTTACCTTAAGACACATGCTGTCCCTGTTCACCTATAAATAACAAAAAAGGCACAATACCGTGACTGGAACGATACACGAATAACCCGCACATAAAAGAGAGAAGCTTACGACGACGTTTCGGTCCAAGTCGGACCGAAACGTTGTCGTAAGCTTCTCTCTTTTATGTGCGGGTTATTTGTGTACCTGTTCACCTATCAGTAAAATAGGTACCTGGGGGGTGTCAGCCGACTGATGTGGGTCGCATCCTGGGACAAAAATGACCTAATTTGTCAGAAACGCTCTGCATAACAAGGGGCTTTATACATAGTAGTTTGTCATTGATGTCAACTAGGCCTGTATAATTGTACATATCTTTTAGAAATAGACTATTTTTATTAAAGTGTAAGCTGATGTTCCTAAGACGAGAATGGCTCTTGGAGGAAGAATGATGCACAGTATAAACTGGCAATAGGACTCATGGACAGCGAATGAAGAGGCATGACTTGATCGTGGATTCCATGGTCAGGGACTGTCAACATAAGTACGCCGTGGTGAAAGAACCCTCTGTTCATACACTAGACGTTAAAATAGCCAGTGATGAGTATTGTGAACACTGCCTGACACTTCCCACAGAAGACCGTGTATTAAGATACGGACCAGGTCAGGCTGTAAGTTGGGCGACACAGCCAAAAACTATCTGCTGCAATTTGGAAACTTTTGCATAACCTGAAATGGACTCACAGCCTATTGCCTCTAATTATATATTCCTATGGGTAATGGAGATAATGTAGAAAGGAATAATGTCACTTGAAACATATGGGAGACTTAGTATAGTGGATACCCAGTAGTATATTGTACAGGCAATGTAAAGATCAGAAACAGAATAGAGGATACATGGACGGTGGGAGGCTGAACCTTAATAGCTTTACAATGAAAATTGAGAGATACATGGTTAGTTGTCCGTTAATTAAGTGGCTCCTAGATTTGCCACGAATCTCATTCACATTTTTTGGGGGCGGAGGGGGGGGGGGAGGGTGAGTCTGTGGTGTTCAGGTGTGAGTGTGAATCGGGTAATCAAGGTGGATTGTGTTTGTTGTGTAAGTAAAGGCATCAAATGGTTAGGAGGAGGGAATTTCATTAGTGAGGATTGTGTACAGGTTGGAGGCACTAACGAGAGTATTAGAGGGCACTTCTGGCTGGAGTCGTCTGGTGACCCAGGAGAAGATGAGAGGTAATCTTCCTTGTTAGCAGACCTGGGAAACTGATATGACGGAACATCTATCTTCACCAAACACAGGATTTCACTCTCCCAAAAGAAAACAGGGCAACGGCGAGAATACAAGAGATTCATGTTTATCTTTATAGCTGATGCCGAAAGAAGTTCGTAAGCAACCTGGACACTGCAGATTCAGCATTCTACTAAAGATTTAATTGTTTTGTTGGTTGCCATATTGCTAACGTTTGCAGCATCGTTGTGGTAATGGTTTGAATTCCCTCTCTGGTAGACATAGGCCTGCTGCGCATACCGAGGTGGAAGGGAGTGATTAATTATCAAATCTTAGTTTGACAATATTAGGAATTTCCTCGATCCACATACCGGGACCAGTGTAGTATTTTTTTTGTAAAGAAACCGGTCGTCTTCCACCGAGAAGATTGACCCAAAATGAGGAAACACTTTAACCATCATTCACTCTATCACTGTCTTAGCAGAGGGGTACCGATACTGCAGTTCGAAACTGCAAATATCTCCACCATTCCATCAGAGTGCAGGTTCTGTATTTCCCACCTCCAGGCCAGGGC
>NC_091320.1:7004441-7059441 GCF_038502225.1 Cherax quadricarinatus
GTTTGTGAAGTAAGTCAGTTGTTGTCAAAAAGGGTAACAGTATATAGATGTCCGCTGACTTCACTTCAGAATAAACCTCAAGCCGGTTCAGGAGTTTCTACAACACAATTCTCTATCCAAGTGCGAATAAGGCGGAGAATAGAGGAACAGCTCAGTCAATGCACACTGAGACGGCAGAGAGAGCGAACTGAATTAACACAGTTAATCCCTATATGACATCAACTCGTCCAAGGACATATCTTGTTTCAACTCTTAGCCAGCTGTTACCTACCTAACATTACTCAAAATACATAAATATATATACACATCAAACCCGGGTATAAACATAATACATATTCCTAAATCAGATAATATTATAAACTAGTGGAATCTTTAATTTAGCTAATATTAAAGAAACCCCGAGTATAATATTAAGTGGATGCATATTCATTCTAAATAAGTCAATCTTCAAATGACCATGGTCATAACATTTAGTCATTATAATATTCCACTGTTTGGCGCAATGTCCTCTCAAAATGTAAGTTATTCCAGTGATGAGTACAGTGCCACTGAGTGGTGGTCAACAAGAACATGTCTGTATGAGCTAGAATTCTAATACGTAAATTAATAGGAAGGATGTTGTGAATGGTTTTGAAAATCGACAAGTTGAAGAATTGAGACACTTATGCAACACATGGGAATCTTTATTGAAGAAACGTTTCGCCACACAGTGGCTTCATCAGTCCAATACAAAGTAGAAATGGGTAAGGAGAGTAGAAGTATGGGGTAATCAGTCCCTCAACCTGGATTCGATGTGTTCAGTCCATCACTCTTGTAGTAAGTGCAGCATAGGGCCATAAGTGCAACATCATGGAATCTTGGTACAAAGACTTCAACGCTTGCCCAACCTTTGGACGATGACCTACTTAAACTAGTGGCAGGTCCCACTAAGATCCCGCCTCCTCCTGCTTCAACTCATCTAACCGCAGTATATAAGCCACCTCTCTGGCCCTATGCTGCACTTACTACAAGAGTGATGGACTGAACACATCGAATCCAGGTTGAGGGACTGATTACCCCATACTTCTACTCTCCTTACCCATTTCTACTTTGTATTGGACTGATGAAGCCACTGTGTGGCGAAACGTTTCTTCAATAAAGATTCCCATGTGTTGCATAAGTGTCTCAATTCTTCAGGAAGGATGTTGGTGGATGTCACATCTTAGCTCCTTCTGTCATCTGAGTTACCCTCGGTATGTCCACTTATGCAGGAACGTAGCTATTTATGGATTTATTCTTTGCTCTGAATGTTGTCTTTTCACCACCAGGCCTGATTTTCATTGCCAAAACGTTTTGCCTACGCAAAGGAATTGTCAATCCAATACAGAGGCGACTTTTATACTGGAGTCAAAGAAAGAAGTGACGTGGCAGTCTTAAGGTGTTCACTGACTTTGAATGTGTTCATTTCCTTAACCATGACATAGCTGAAGCAGAGGCATGAGTGTGGAGTATTATATAGTGGAGGTAGAAGAGAGGCACAACACACTAGTGAAAGTAGGTGATGTAAATAAATAGGACCAGTGGTTGTTAAATTAGACGCATGTGCAACTCTTGGGTATCTTTATTGAGGAAACGTTTCGCCACACAGTGGCTTCATCAGTCCATACAAAGGATAAACTTGAAGAACAGGAGGAGAATGAGGTAATCAGTCCCTCAACCTTGAGTCGATGTGGTCAGTCCATCAATCTTGAATAGAATACGGCATATGAGCGGAGAAGCAGCTTATAAACCGTAGGCAGGAGATGTGCAGCAGTTGTAGTTGGTGTCACATTTGTCCAATGAGGAAATTGGTCGTGCCCAAGGGTTAGGCAAGCGAAGAATTCCCTAGTATTAAGATCCCAAGACACTGCAACTTCTTGGGATCTTAATACTTGGGAATTCTTTGAACCATTCATCTACAAGAACCAGTGGTTACCAAAATATTGTAGAAAGTATATTCTGTACCAAGATTCGATGGTTCTGCCGTGTTAGACAAGTAACATCAGTAATATTATACACTATCGATGAGTCAATGAATTAATATATATGCAGGACTTTGGCATCCTTACTGCCGAACGTTTCGACTGCGCAGCAAACTTTATCAGTCGTACAGAGGTGTCTTTTTTTTTACTAGAGATAGTGAAAGATGAGGGGAGGTAATTCAGGAGTTCAGTTCGTAGCCTTAAAGGAAAGAAAAAAAGCTGAAAGGAAATGATAGAAATCGTACACCAACTCCAATCATTTCTGGAGTGGAATCACAGTCGATGGCCTCCACTCCAACACAACGGATATTAGTGCCAGGAAAAAAGACCCCTCCATACCACCAATACCACCAATCCGACAACATTCATCTTTGCAAATATACAGGGTCTAAAGCCAGCAACGAATAACAAAATACCTTTCATGCGTTGACTGCTTACAGAGTAAAACGCAATGTTCACGGTGTTCACAGAGACCCACATAAAGGAATCACTTGGTCAACGAAATGTGGATCCCGGGTTACAACCTAGATATATGTGGCAGAGTGAACAGACACAAGGGGAGGGGAGGTTGGCCTGTATATCACAGAGTCACTTATATTCTCAGAACTACTAAATGCCTCAAATGATGTAGCTGAAGTTTTAGCAGTAAAGATCGAGAACCAAAACCTGGTCATTGTGGTGTGGTATACAAGCCTCCGGATGCAACGTCCCAACAATTCCAAGAACAGCTTTGAAAATTGACCACTGTCTGGAAAATCTTCCAGCTCCTGCCCCCAACATCTTGCTCTTGGGGGATTTCAACCTAAGGAACCTAAAATGGAGGAATATAGCAAATGATGTTGTAGCAGAGATAACACCAGGAGGCAGCTCAAACGAAAACTCGCACAAACACGAGCTTTTAAATCTCTGCACCAAATTCACCTTAAACCAGCAAATAATAGAGCCTACAAGATTGGAGAATATGCTGGACCTCATCTTCACTGATTATGATGATCTGATACGAAATGTCATCATATCAAAAACAATATACTACTCAGATTACAACATAATAGAGGTCCAGAGATTTATGCGGGGAGGCCCAGACCGACAAAATATGATCAGTCACGAGGGAGCCTTCACCAAATTCAGCTACAGTAACAAAAACATACGGTGGGACCAAGTAAACCAAGTCCTAAATTATGTAAACTGGGAAGATAGACTAAGCAAACAGAACACAAAGAGTAGTAGTCAACAGAGTAAAGTCTGAGGCGGCTACGGCTAAGGCACAGTACTCGCCCCCATCTTGTTCCTCATCCTCATATCGGACATAGACAGGGATAAGCCACAGCGCAGCGTCTTCCTTTGCAAACGACACCCGAATTTGCACGACAGTGTCCTTCACTGAAGACACTGCAAGACTCCAGGTTGACATCAACCATATCTTAATGGGCTACAGAGAACAATATGAAGTTTGATGATGAGAAATTCCAATTACTCCGATATCGAAAACATGAGGAAATTAAAATTTCATAGGAGTATAAAACAAATTCCACCCACACAATAGAACGAAAAAATAATGTCAAAGACCTGGGTGTGATCATGTCAGAGGATCTCACCTTCAAGGATCATAACACTGCATCAATTGCATTTGCTAAAACAATGACAGGATGGATAATGAGAACCTCCAAAACCAGGGATGCCATGCCCATGATGACACTCTTCGGGTCGCTTGTTCTATCTAGGCTGGAATATTGCTGCACACTAACAGCGCCTTTCAAGGCAGGTAAAATGCTGACCAAGAAAATGTACAGAGAACCTTCACGGCACGTTTAACTGCGATAAAACACCTCAATTATTGGGAGCGCTTGAAGTTCCTAAACCTGTACTCCCTAGAACGCAGGAGGAAGAGATACATAATTATATACACCTGGAAAATCCTAGAGGGACTAGTACGAAACTTGCACACGAAAATCACTCCCTACGAAAGCAAAAGACTCGGCAGACGATGCAACCTCTCCCCAATGAAAAGCAGGGGTGCCACTAGCATGATAAGAGACAACACAATAAGTGTCAAGGGCCCAAGACTGTTCAACTGCCTCCCAGCATATATCAGAGGGATTACCAATAGACCCTTGGCTGTCTTCAAGCAGGCGCTGGACAGGCACCTAAAGTCAGTACCTGACCAGCCGGGTTATGGTTCGTTACTGCTGCCATCAGTAACAGCCTGGTTGATCAGGCCCTGATCCAACATGAGGCTTGGTCACAGACCGGGTTGCGGGGGCGTTGACCCCCGGTACTCTCTCCAGGTATACTCCAGGTATACAGAACTGATAAACGTTATTCATTATCTGTCCTTGATTGAAGGAATTCAACGAAGGATAGGGATTCTCCTCTGACTAGGGTATAGTCAGAGGAGAATCTTCTCTAACTGTAGTATGGAAGACTCCATTCGCATGCCTCTGCCTGAGAAGATCATTTTACTCAGACATTCTGGTCAGATCCGACAGTGCTTAAGGAAGCCATCATTCCAGTGTATACTTCATTATATTCCTTGTGATATGTTTAATTACATCCAAATGTTTATGTTGTTGCAATGTATACTTCCATTCCTGTGTGTACACTGTGGCAGTGTGTGCCTCTGTAACCATGTACTAACCGTTGTACTGTTTTCCTGTGCATCATGTACACATTGTAAAAATGTGCACCTTTACTTATGTATACATTGTGACTGTGTGTTCCTCTACCCTTATGTACACATTACGACATTGTGTACCGCAATCGACAGTATTTCGAATACACATAGGAATTCTAGCCTGTTACACCTGGATGCTACCATAGTCAGGAATATTCCGAGCAACTAGACAATTCAAGGATAAGGCAAACACGAAAGGATGAATGTTTTTTCTGTACCCGTATATTCCTTTACCACTGTGAACAATATATACACAGCTAAGTTAGCAGTATAATGATAAGAAAGAGGAAATAGGCTGTCAAAGTAGGAGCAGATTAGGCCAGCGTAAGCGAAATTCTGCCTCACAGCCAGGTAAGCAAGTGTGACTTTACCTTGGTTAAGAAGCCAGCTCTAACCTTATTGGTGGGTTGAACTGGACACTTAATTAATACAGCAGTGGGGTCCCAGAACTGCTACACTCTGAGCTGCCAGTTAGCTGGTCGAGAGGGCATGGCAGTGAGTGTGTGATGAACATTGAATAGATAGAACATACTCGGAATACACCACAGGCAGTGCATACCTTAATCCCATACATACATTGAGGCTTTGTGTACCTCTCCCATTACGTGGCATGCACAAAGTACATTATGATTTATTTGGCACTTATCACACACCCATTCGTGCATACCCTCTAGAGTAACCAACTGGCAGTCAGGTTAGAGTAGTTTGCAAGAGGGGCCCCCAACTATTCTGATTTGCTGTCTAGCTCTAACACCAACTAATTGGGTGAGAGCTTGCTCGCGGCCAACTTGATATTATACTTACACAAATGGCTAAGGCAGATGCTCACTTAGGCTATTCGAGTCTACTTACAGTGTTGGTCTGTTTTGAAGTGTAAAATCAACTGATGTGACTCTTTCCTCCCTCTATCATTATCATTCAACTGGTATATTGCACATTGTAATTATTGTAAACATAATGGTGAAGGAAATATGCGGTTACTAAAAACTGCACCTTTTGTGTATACCTTTGTCTTTATTTGCTTGGATTATTCTACGTCCGGAGACTTTATTTGCAACAAGTACAACATGCCTTTATTAGTGTATCTGCGTTCGTAATATTGCCTGTTCAAACAACTGCTGTTTTGTTACACTGTATTGTGCTATCCAGCTATGTTGCATTGTGCTGTCCTTCTATATTGTTGCACTGTTCTGTACAACTACGTTCCATTGCGTTGTCTTGCTCAAGTTGCTGTTATATTGTGTTACAATTGTTGTGCATTAAATGCATTCCATCTCAATGGTGCTTGTTAACAGTGGTAGCCGGGTAATGCCACCTCCACGTGACGTCATATGCATTGTAATAGTCGTCCAGACCATCTCTACCTACGCTGTTGGCGTATTGGTCGTTCTTTTGACACTGAATATCGTCGGACTTTAACTGTTCTGTAGCTTACTGAGCTAACTGGTAACAAACTATGAGTTGAATCCAGCATGTCTTCTCCAACTTGTGTCTGCTGCTCAGGAAGTTCGTGTTAGTCTCCATTTCCTACCCCGTTTCCTTCCTCGTAATGGTGCTGATCATTCTCTGGAACATACCTAATAATCCGCTCGTCGCAGAGGCAAATGGTAGTGGACCTGGGTTTTCTCAGGATCAATCTGATGTGGTGGCACCCAAACTGGCGAACTTACACTTCAGAAGACGAGGGAATAGCCTGTTTTCTGAAAGGTAGAATATGATAAGGAAGCGTTAAGATAATATTGACATACTTGTGAAAATATTTTAATATGGTAAAATCGGTGTACTTGGTACTTCGTTTCTCAGAGTTGAAGCCTCATTTTGTCTTTTTTGGATTCATTCAAATAATCAGGCTCGAGTTCTGTGAATGCCAGTTGAACATTGGGCAGCAGTTGTTCAAACGACGTTGTGTGGTCAAGTGCAGGAATTCGTTTATAGCCTAAGTGATGGTCTTCTCTAATTAAAAAGTTGTGAAGGCCATTGTGCTGGGTAAATGCAGATAGGAAGTAAGGTTGAACAAGCGTCAACCAGGGTAATCTTACAAGCGTCAACCAGGATAACCTTACAAGCGTCAACCAGGATAATCTTGTGTAAATTTAATTATGTTCCAGTCAAAGACTTTCATTAAGTGGTATAAGGCAGCTGGAGTCTCGAATTTCAGAAGTTTTGTAATTGATTTTGTTAAACAAGTTCCTTGAGTTAGTTGGGCAAGATGCTAGAGTTTTTTCTGGAGAATCATCTCTGGAGGCAGCGAAGTTGATAGACATGTTTTAAGGTAACTTTGTAGATGAATGGTTCAGAGAACCGACATGTTGATAAATTAGACACATGTGCAACTCTTGGGTATCTTTATTGAGGAAACGTTTCGCCACACAGTGGCTTCATCAGTCCATACGTAGGAGAAACTTGAAGAACAGGAGGAGAATGAGGTAATCAGTCCCTCAACCTTGAGTCGATGTGTTCAGTCCAGGTTGAGGGACTGATTACCTCATTCTCCTCCTGTTCTTCAAGTTTCTCCTATGTATGGACTGATGAAGCCACTGTGTGGCGAAACGTTTCCTCAATAAAGATACCCAAGAGTTGCACATGTGTCTAATTTATCAAGGTAACAACTACCTGAAGGAAAGGGCTTTTAAAGTTTCTCCTCTACAGCATTCTAGACAGGTAAAAGGACACAAGTGCAACTAATGTGACATTTGATTGTGGAAACGTTTCGCTCTCCAGGAGCTTCATCAAGCCGTTACAAAGCCCCTGGAGAACAAAACGTTTCCACAATAAATGTCACATTAGTTTCACTTGTGTCCTGTTACCTAACGTATTGTCATTAATTCTACCAACATTAATACAGCATTCTAGTCATAAATTCCAGCGGGAAAAGAGCTCTGCATGTGGTTTGATGTTGGAAACTGAGTGAGCCATGATCTCTAAAAACCGGGCAGGTACTCGTAAAAACAATATATCCGAGCCTATGCCCTGCCGCCATAACCTTCAGGCCGGCCATCGTATCTCAGACTGTCTTCTTCAACTTCAAACAAGTGATAAGTCAGGTAAGTCCAGTACTCAGCACTCTAAGGGTAATATTACACCACTAATAAATATTCCAAGTTACCTAGACCATGAAAGCAATAGGAGAGGATGACATGACCCAGTTGACAAATTTTCTGAGAATAGGGTGGGTTGCAAGAGAAAAAAAACGGCCAATCAAAGTAATTTTCAAGGCAAAATGGGCTCGTAACAGGATCCTGCAGGAGAAAGCACGACTAAGGGACATACCGGAGGGTGTACCTCGACCACAACAGAACACAAGAAGAAAGGAGGAAAGAGAGGGAAAGTGTGTGATGAGCAGGAGAGTTCAGACTTAGGAGGAAGAGCAAATGCAACCTCAAAACCACCTACAGAAGGACCTCAACCAGGACAACCCCAATGCAACCAAACAATCGAACCAAAAATCCACACACCGTACCCACTGCCCCCACCCCTCCTCATCACAAACTCCACCCCCACAGCAACACCTCATAGTTCCTTGCCAGGTCTTTCACTCCCCCAACCCCAATGTTCTCCCCAGACCACAGTTTTGGAAGTTGAAAGTTTGGTATAGGAATGCAGATAAAATAACATATAAATGTGAGGAGTGGGATGAAAGAATCAAGGAGACGTCCCCAGATATCACAGCATTCAGAAATAAAACTCACCGGGATAACAGATTCAATCTTCCCACATAAATATCAGATCCTGATGAAAGATAAAGGGAGCAGAGGGAGAGGAGGAGCTGCACTGCTCATTAAAACCAGTGGGGATTTGAGGAAATTGAAAAAAATGGACGAAATGGGCGAAAGGGACTACTTTGTAGATACAATTCAGTTTGGGGAACATAAGGTAGTCATTGCAGTGATGTACAACCCACCTCAGAACTGCAGGAATCCAAGAGAAGAATATGAAGAGAGCAACAGAGAAATGGTGGACACACTAGCTGAGGTGGCGAGGAGAGCTCATACGGGTAGAGCAAAGTTACTAGTTATGGGTGATTTCAATCACAATAACATTGATTGGGAAAACCTGGAGCCACATGGGGGGTCCCAAAACATGTAGAGCCAAGATGATGGACGTGGTACTGGAAAATCTCATGCATCAACATGTTAGGGACACTACCAGAGAGAGAGAGAGAGAGAGAGAGAGAGAGAGAGAGAGGGAGGCGAGGATGAACCAACAAGACTGGTCCCCATATTCATCCTGAGTAGCTCGGACATCAAGGACATCACATATGAAAGGCCCCTCGGAGCTAGTGATCACGTAGGTCTGAGCTTTGAATACATAGCAGAGCTACAAGGAGAGAGAGTAACAGGAATAGGATGGGAAAAGCCAAACTACAAAAAGGGGGACTATACAGGCATGAGGAACTTCCTGCAGGAGGTTCAGTGGGAAAGAGAATTGGTAGGAAAATCAATAAATGAAATGATGGGCTATGTGACAATAAATTGCAAGGAGGCAGAGGAAAGGCTTGTTACCACGGGCAAAAGTAATAATGGGAAGACCAGAATAAGCCCTTGGTTTACCCAAAAGTGTTGAGAGGCAAAAACTAAGTGCACTAGAGAACGGAAAAAAGTACAGAAGACAAAGGACCCAGGAAAATAAAGGGATCAGTGAAAGAGCCAGAAATGAGTATGCACAGGTAAGCAGAGAGGCCCAACGACAGTACGAAAACGACATAGCATCAAAAGTCAAGTCTGACCCAAAGCTATTGTATAGCAACATCAGGAGAAAGACAACAGTCAAGGACCAGGTAATCAGGCTGAGGAAGGAAGGTGGGGAGCTCACAAGAAACAACCAAGTAGTATGTGAGGAACTCAACATGAGATTCAAGGAAGTGTTTACAGTAGAGACAGGAAGGACTCCAGGAATTCAGAATGGGGGGGGGGGTACACTATATGGATCCGTGGATCCATATAGAGGGAGCAGAGAGGCTGTGTGTGCCACTGACAACAATTTTTAACACATCCATTGAAACTGGGCAACTTCCTAGGGTTTGGAAGTCGGCAAATGTAGTTCAGATTTATAAGAAAGGAGACAGACACGAGGCACTAAATTACAGACCAGTGTCACTGACGTATATAGTATGAAAACACATGGAGAAGATTATCAGGAGAGTGGTGGAGCACCTAGAACGTAACAAGCTTGTAAACGAGAACCAGCAAGGATTCAGGTAAGGAAAATCCTGTGTTGCAAACGTACTGAAGTTTTATGACAAGGTGACAGAAGTAAGACAAGAGAGAGAGAGGATGGGTCAATTACATTTTCTTGGACTGCAAGAAGGCCTTCGGAGCAGTTCCTCACGAAAGATTAGTGAAAAATCTAGAGGATCAGGCATGCATAACAAGGAGGGCACTGCAATGAATCAGAAAATACCTGACAGGGAGGCAGCAACGAGTCATGGTATGTGACGAGGTATCAGAATGGGCGCTTGTGACGAGCGGGGATTCCACAGAAGTCAGTCATAGGACCAGTGCTATTTTTCGTGTACGTGAATGACATGACTGAACGGATAAACTCATCAGTGTCCATGTTTGCAGATGATGTGAAGTTAATGACGAGAATTAAATCTAATGAGGATCAAGCAGGACAACAAAGAGACTTTGACAGACTGGAAGACTGGCCCACCAACTGGCTCCTCGAATTTAACCCCGCCAAATGCAAAGTCATGAAGATCGGAGAAGGGCAAAGAAGACCACAGGCAAATCTGAGAATAGTGTTCCGATACCTCAGTAAGGAATCGTTCAAGACACTGTACACCGTGTACGTCAGGCACATATTGGAGTTTGCAGCACAAGTTTGGAGCTCACGCCTGGTCAATCATGTCAAGAAATTAGAGAAAGTGCAAAAGTTTACAACAAGACTAGTTCCAGAGCTAAGGGGATTGTCCTACGAAGAAAGGTTAAGGGAAATCGGCCTGACGACACTGGAGGACAGGAGGGTTAGGGGAGACATGATAACGACATATAAAATACTGCTAGGAATTGACATGGTTGAGAAAGACAAGATGTTCCAGAGATGGGACACAGAAACAAGGGGTCACAATTGGAAGTTGAAGACACCGATGAGCCAAAGGGATGTTAGGAAGTATTTCTTCAGTCATAGAGTTGTCAGGAAGTGAAATAGCTTAGAAAGCGACGTAGTGGAGGCAGGAACCATACACAGTTTTAAGATGAGGTTTGATAATGCTCATGGAGCAGGAAGAGAGAGGACCTAGTAGTGATCAGTGAAGAGGAGGATCCAGGAGTTATGAATCTACCCCTGCAACCACAAATAGATGAGTGCAAATAGGTGAGTACACACACACTCATTACCACACACACACACACACACACATGGCAGGACGAAGAAACAAGTGTACCGGGTATGGTTGGGATGAACAAGAAGCACTGGCAGAAAGGACCAAAAGCAAAATGGAACAAAAACTGAATAAAAGGCTATGTGAATTTTGCAATGCAATGGTCGAGAAGATATCTACAGAAAATAAAAAGTGGCAGTTTTGTTGTTGTGGTTTACACAAGGGGCCACAAATACTCTGATTTACTCTCCAGTTCTAATGCCAACTTGATGAATGAGAACTTGTCCCATGTCGAATTTATATTATGCTATCACACCTAGCTGAGAGTAGATGATCACTCAGGGTGGCTGAGGAAACTTGCAGTAATGTTTATCTTGAAGTGTAAAACCATCTTCCTTGCTCATTATCGTTCGGCCGATTTATTGCACATTGTAAATATTGCAAATAGTATGTTGGTAAAGGGAATAAATGGTCACCAAAGCCTACACATTTTATATTTATCTTTATTTGTATAGATTGTTCTATGTCAGGAGACTTCATTTACAGCTAGATACAATAGGCCTTTATTAGAGTGCCTGTGTTCATAATGTTTATGATAGTGCTTAACAGTTTGCAAACAGGCGAAATTATATACAAACATTATCTCAGTCCACAAGAGGATTCGAACCTGCAACTAGGCATCAGAGTACAGAGTATTTTATCCACAACACGAGACTCGTCTGGCGTTGTGGATAAGTATTGTGTAATCTGATGCTGAGTTTGCAGGTTCGAATCCTGCTGTGGACTGAGATATAATGTTTGTAAATAATGTGATAGTATGTCCCTCTTAACGTATATATGCAATAGAACATTGTGGTAATACCTCCACCCTCATAAATGCATTGTTACAGTGTATACTGTGACTGAGTATACCTCTGTGTACACTGTGACTGAGTATACCTCTGTGTACACTGTGACTAAGTATACCTCTGTGTACACTGTGACTGAGTATACCTCTGTGTACACTGTGACTGAGTATACCTCTTCCCTCGTGTATACATCGTGATGGTACGTAGCCCTTTACTTAGGTATACATTACCCTAGTGTACACATTGTGGCAGTATCTCTTCCACGTACACTCCTCTGACTTCATGTATACACTATTACAGTGTATACCTCTATCCTCATATGCACATTGTGATTGTATATACCTCTTCCCTCATGTATACACTTTGACAGAGTATACCTCTATGCTTATGTAGATATTCTGGCAGTGTGTACCTCTGCACCTAGTATGTACATACTGTAGCAGTGTGTACCTCTGCACCTAGTATGTACATATTGTAGCAGTGTGTACCACTGCACCTAGTATGTACATATTGTAGCAGTGTGTACCACTGCACCTAGTATGTACATATTGTAGCAGTGTGTACCACTGCACCTAGTATGTACATATTGTAGCAGTGTGTACCACTGCACCTAGTATGTACATATTGTAGCAGTGTGTACCACTGCACCTATGTAAACATTGTGGCTGTCTGTTCTTCTAATAAAATGTTACATTGTGTACTATTTTATGTATACATCGTGGCAGAGTGTACACGGACGCATTTTTTCATTGTGTACCTGTAGGTATATGTGCACAATGTGGCAGTGTTCCTCCATGAGCACATCCGTGTGCACCTCTCCCACAGAGTACACATCAGAGTGTACTTGTACCAGAGTACACATCGTAGTGTACATGCACCAGACATCATAGTGTACTTGTGCCAGAGTACACACATCACTGTAATCCTCTGCCGCAATGTGCACAATGGTATATACCTACCACCATGCACACGTTAATGTGTACATGGTTGTAGGTGTGTACACCTCTCTCACCATGTACACATTAACGTGTACACCTCTCCCACCATGTACACATTAACGTGTACACCTCTCCCACCATGTACACATTAACGTGTACACCTCTCCCACCATGTACACATTAACGTGTACACCTCTCCCACCATGTACACATTAACGTGTACACCTCTCCCACCATGTACACATGGGGTCCCTGTGTGTCCCTCGTTCTACAACGGTTCAGCAACTACAAATTGGTATTACATTTCGTTCCTTTAATCTAGCTACAAAAAATGCTAAAAACAAAATTCCGTCGAACCTTTAGCCCGAGTGTGGACGAGCAGACCAGCTGCTTGATGCTGACCAGCTGCTGCTGACCGGCTGCTGCTGACCAGCTGCTGCTGACCAGCTGATGCTGACCAGCCATTACTAACCATCCGGTGTTTACCAGCGTCTGCTGACCAATTACTACTGACTAGTTGTTGCCGACCGGCAGCTGCAAACTAGTCACCACAGACCAGCCATCAGAGACCAGCCAACACAGACCAGATATCAGAGATCAGCCAACACAGACCAGATATCAGAGATCAGCCAACACAGACCAGCCATAAGAGACCAGCCATAAGAGACCAGCCAACACAAACCAGCCATCAGAGATCATCCAACACAGACCAGCCATCAGAGACCAGCCAACACAAACCAGCCATCAGAGACCAGCCAACACAGACGGCAAATGTAGACCCAGTCTTTAAGGACACAGACAGGTGGCATTCAACTACAGACCAATGTCACTGACATGCATAGTATGCAAAGTCATGAAGAAGATTATCAGGAAAAGAGTGGTGGAGCACCTAGAAAGGAAGGAGCTTATAAACGATAATCAGCACAATCTCAGGGAAGAGAAATTATGTATCAAAAACCTCCTGGAGTTTTACAACAAGGTGCCAGAAAACAAGAGAGTGATGAGTAGATTACAAGACCTTCAACACAGTTTCGCACAGGATATTAGTGCAAAAGCTACAGGAGCAGGCAGGAATAACAGGAAAGGCATTGCAACGGTACGTGACGAGGTGTCGGAGTGGGCCGCTGTAACGAGCGGAGTTCCACAAGTGTCAGTCCTGGGGCCGGTGCTGTTCTGGTATAAGTGAATGACATAAGGAATAGATTCAGAGGTATCCCGTTTGCAGACGATGTGAAGCTAATGCAAGTGAATGAGGGTCACATGGGGCTACGAAGGGATCTGGACAGGCTGCAAGCCTGGTCCAACAAATGGCTCCTGGAGTTTAAACCCACTAAATGCAAAGTCACGATAAATATAAAATACTGAGAGGAATTGACAGGGTGGATAGGGACATGATATTTCAGAGATGGGACGTAGCAACAAGAGGTCACAATTGGAAGTTGAAGACTCAGATGAGTCACAGGGATGTTAGGAAGCATTTCTTCAGGTATAGGGTAGTCAGTAAGTGGAACAATCTGAAGAGTGATGTAGTGGTTGCAGTATCCGTACATAACTTTAAGATGAAATACGACAAAGCTCATGAAGCAAGGAGAGAGTGGGCCTAGTAGCGACCAGCGAAGAGGTGGAGCCAGAAGCTAAGAATCGACGGCTTCAACCACAAATAGGTAAGTATAGACCAGCCACCGCAGATAAAGATAAATCAGCGCAGACCAGCCATTGTAGATGAGCTGCTGCAGATCAGCAATCATTGGCTAATCACTGAAGATCAGTCATCAAATACCAGTCACCACGGATCAGCCACGAAAGACCAGCCACCACAGACCAACTACTACAGAACAACCACCACAGACCGGCGTCGCTCTTTACCACATAAGCCATAAACCTTAAGCCTGTGAAAAAAAGGTCTTACAACATTCAGATTTAGCCAATCAGAGAAGTACTTTATGTATATTGACCTCGTACTGGCCAATCACAGAGAAGTTTTGGTGAAACAGAATAACATGAAAACACTTGTTTTTTTTTTTACCTCACCTGTTTCTCACTTTATAAGATCTCCCTTGTTGACAACCTTTCCTTGTGAGTCTGTGAGAAGACATATCTCAAGCATGGCTGAAGTGTCTCTTTTGCATTGTGTTGGTGTCTTCTGTCTTTCCTGCTTGTGTGGCCACCTATAGATGGCAGCACCTCCTGGAGAGTGTGGAGGTATATGCGTTTCCTGAAGGCGTTCAGTAGAAATGTTCGTGTAGTAACGTTTTTATTGTTAAGTGTGCTGAAAGATTCTGTTATGTTTGAGAATGATGGTCGGGAATTATAGAGGTTGGGAAACTTCAGTAGAGCAATTGAGGGTATCGTCAAGTATTTTCCTTAGTTTCTGAGGCTGCTTCGAAGATCTCCTTCAAGTACGGCTGGACTTAGTATCCAGGAGTACACATATAACTTACCAGAAATGTAGGACACGAAGATAATTAGGGAAATACAAATGATAAATGACTAAACGATATTTCAGAATGATCTTAACGGAAAAAAAGAATGGTACAAAAATGTGGCTACTTAAATTTAATTGTAGGAACTGCAGATTAATTTACACTGATGCGATAGGAAGTTAGGCGCTATGTAACACTGAGGCAATAAAATCTTGCATTCACGAGAATATTTATGAATGTATATATTCCATCTAATTTGTCTCTCATAAGAAATAAGAGGGAATACTGTAGCAGGCCTACTGGCCCATACTAGGCTAACCCTTCTCAAATCCAGACCCACTAACAAATACATTCGCCCAACCCATTTTCAAGGTTACGCATGGAGTTCCCTACAGGTTGAACCTCACTGGTCCGGCAAGCCTGGGACTAGACAGCTGCCGGAGTAGCAGATTTTCGGAACCAATGAAGCTTAGGATAAAAAAAAAAGAGGCTAAGTAATGCATGTACTGTATTACATAAAATCCACTTATATATGCAATCAAAATTAAAGTTTATTAATATCTGGAACATCTAGGTTATCTAGACACATTCATAAACTGTACATCATCACTAGTGTACAATGACCAGAGACTCAGACACGAAGAATCCAGGAGCCGTTGTTGTCGTAGTTCTTCCAGAGTGGATGGCTACCGAGTACAGAGAAGCAGCCGTCACACGTGAGGCTGTGATCGCTGTTACCTGACCCTCCGTGCATGAACATTAGAACAGATTTTAAGGTTCAAAGTGAAAAATTGATAATGCTTGTTTTCTCGGTGAAGGAACCTGGTTGCATAATGAGTTCAGTGGCCAAGAAAATACTGTAAAATACAGTTGCAGTTTTATTTTTCCAGGTTTTTCCAAGATGGCCGCAGTCTGGATACTCTTGATGTTTACTTCCGTGTTTTTAGAATGAAAAGTCAGTATAATATGACAATAAATCATATATATATATTCGCATTTTTAGGTTTTGTAAAACAATGAATTATTCATGAACCGGCTATTATTCATGATGGGATGTTTACTTAAAACTATATGAATTGCAATAATATATACCGGTTTAACTTCTTAAACTAGAATACCATAGTTTTATTGGTTTTCAGGTCTGACATAAGGAAGTGTTGTCCATTGATGGAATTAGTGCAAGATTCCGACGCAAACCTGTACCTTTCCTTACTCACTCTTCCTGTTTTACTCTCGTGAAGTAATTGATGTTCTCGGTAATCTGTCATTTGCTGATGAAAACAATGAACTAAGACGTCTGTATGATGCATTGCTCCTTTCCCAGGAAAAGGGACGAGGTTTGTTAGAACATCTTATCAGCTTCGTGTTTGACGATGCTGATTTCATTATTCCTGCCTCAACAGGTTTAGATTCGTCGCACACATGATGGAGATAGATGAATAAAACACATGTTCAACAGTTAGGTATCTTCATTTCCGAAACGTCTCGTAAAGGAAGATACCTAACTGTTGCTCAGGTGTCTTACTCATCTGTTTGGTGGTACTAAATACCATTATTACATCAGGGATGGGGACGGGTATATTGTTTTTATAACTACATATGATAAAAGATGAAATCCAGCCTGAAATCCCCAGGTCCCCCTGCATGAAATCTGCATGAGACACTTGCTGCAGTGAATGCAGCAAGTGTCGGTCTGAAGAGTATCTTTACTGATCCTATTGAACCACAAAATACAATTTCCCCTCTTCTGTTGTTAACACAGTCCATTGATAATGAATGGATAGTATACTCTTCTCTTCTGGTCTCTGTTTTTGTTACCCAAATTGGACAGGAATCATACAGATGGCAGCGAGGAGTGACCACGATGCTCATGAGAAGAAAATTATAATGATATTGCCCTTCAACAATCTTATAACATCGAAACGTCGTCGTAAGCTTCTCTCTTTTATTTTATTATTTTTTTTTATTATCACACCGGCCGATTCCCACCAAGGCAGGGTGGCCCGAAAAAGAAAAACTTTCACCATCATTCACTCCATCACTGTCTTGCCAGAAGGGTGCTTTACACTACAGTTTTTAAACTGCAACATTAACACCCCTCCTTCAGAGTGCAGGCATTGTACTTCCCATCTCCAGGACTCAAGTCCGGCCTGCCGGTTTCCCTGAATCCCTTCATAAATGTTACTTTGCTCACACTCCAACAGCACGTCAAGTATTATGTGCGGGTTATTTGTGTATTGTGCAACAATCTCATCCTTAATTAACCAAAAACTATGTACTCAGCTCTTTTACATGCACAGATCCCTTTCCCTGACTCAGCACTCGATGTGTTGGTGTTCATTATAGTCGATGGCATTGTGTTCACTGCAAACGATGTCAATGGTAATGCTGTTCATCATTCAACAATTGCTGACCGTGTTTATGATATCGGTTAAAAGTTGCAAATTCATTATAAAGAGCAACTATAATGGCACAAAACTGAAGAGGAGAGACCGAGTCAAGTGCATCACCGTGGCCAGTAACAGTGTGGTAGAGTGTTGTCAGAAATCAGATGTTAATGGCATGTTGCTGTTCTTGGGAGTTATGCGAATGATAAAGAAGCAGAAGAAATGGAAGAATATATGTAAAATGAGTTTGGTACTCATTCCCCCCCCCCCCGTGTTCAATATATGAATCGTGCCAAAGATTGCTAACAGTGATTGGCCAACATCAAGAGAGAGTATTACCTCAATCAGCAGTATCTTAAGTTTTGTACTATGTTATTAATGAGAGTCACTTATTAAACAAAGTCTCTTGTCCTTCTTAATTAAATGTCTGCTCATATTCTTAAATTTGTGAAGGATATGGGAATCATATTGTCAACAACTACTTGACAACTGAATGCACTGTCGTGTTTGATGGCAGGAACATTGGTGACATGTCTACCAAAGTTGATGGTATCAGAACACCTCAGATAAGATAGTGTTTGACACAGATACTATAACTTTAAAACCTCACAAAAAGAATTTTTGTCCGGCCGAAATAACGCGGCTCTGTTATTGAATCATGTCATGACGAGGTCAAGATGTGCTAGTAATGCATGAAGCTAATGCCAAGCAAATGCTGACAACCTAATTTGCACCACTGTTTTGCAATGTGCAAAGCATCTAAAGTATCCTGTCATCATTGCCTGAAATTAAAACAGATTTGCTTGTAATATTTGCTGACAAAGCTGCAGTCAACATTAAACTATATTAGCAGCATACATTGAGCCCAACCAACGTAGAGAACTTCAGAGAGATCCAGTAAACAATGCATGACGTAGTCAATACCAGCATCATCTTTGCCCACGAGAACACTGGTTATGACCTATCTTTGCCCTTTTTGATGCCGGGAAATGAAATTTGCTTTTCTATTTGATGATGGGAAGAAGAATTTGTAAATACTTGATGTGGGCAGAGTGTGCTGACAGCTGAAATAAGTTGGCTTCGAGCAAACCTTTGCTCTTGTGTCACATTCAGTGTGAAATTGGGGCTTTCATAAGAAGAGAACCTTCAACCGAGGATATAAGTCAAGTTTAGAATGAAAGCACAAAAGTGACAGTAAACAAGAAGTTATAAAAGAAAACTGAAGCCGGAACCTCAACAGCGCTGTATTAATGAAAAAATGGACGTAAACAAAGTTTATTCTCTATAAGGATTACAATGCTGAGTTTATAGAAATTTGGTTATTGTTTGGTTTACATGTAGTAAAATTGTGATTACAGAGTGTACCACTAGAACGCTTAGCATGGCTAGGCATTTCGGGCATACTTAGTTTTATTCTTAATTGTAAAATATTACAAATTATGAGGTAAGTTGGTATTATGGCTAAGTGACTAAATACTAGTTTGTGAGTTTAGCAATGTGAATGCTTTTGTTTTGGCACAGTATATAGTTTCAGTATTGGAGTATCACAGGATTCATTATTTTAAGACTGAGATTAATATTTCTGTTTATGGTCAAATGAGTGAGCGAGTGTAAGTGTGTATTAATCACAAAAATTCAAGTATAACAAGTGATAAACGTGAGAAACAAAACAGTTTAATAATCAACTTCATTATCCTAAAGGTCAATAATAAAGCCGAATAAGAGAAAATTAACTGGAAAAATAGAAAGAAAAAAAACACAAGCTTCTGCTAGTGAGTCTGGCAATAACCATCAGAAAGCAAGTTCTTAATTTCAAATTTTGGAAGGTTATTAATAACCAAGTCAACACAGTTAAGTGACGCTATTACATTACTAAGAGTTCTTAATATATACATATATAAAACATACAGGGAATATATAGCTTAAATGAGTCAGTATTTAAGCATGGTTGTGTGGCGTTGTGTGACTTTCTGAAGGAATTTTAAGAGAATTGTTGGAACACTAAACACAATGACTTGTACGAGAAGTTTTCAGAGGCAACGTAGACTTTAAAAAGTAGAGTTAAGGGGTGTAAAGGATGTTGTTCTAGTTCTCAAGGATAATATCCTAGTATTTAGGGAGGAGAATAAGATAAGGATTGTAAATGCTATAAGGAGGGGTGATTGGCAGAAACGAAGAGAAAAATATTGGATATAATGAATGGAAAGCGATTTCCAGAAGTGGGAATGTGAAGATGAGGATGGCTGAAGCAGGGTCAGAAAACAGAAATCACTCTTCTCTTCATCAGGACTCAAGTGCAGTTGTGGATAAGGAGGCAGGTAGGACAGAGGGTTTGTTTACCTGTAGCAAGTGTGGGTGATGAAATTAGATTACCGAATATGATGTTAGAATGGGAACAAGATGTTTAATAACCCCATTATTTGCCTCAGTAATGGGTAATGATGTTGGGAAATAAAAGCGTGAAGAGTTGCTGGCTAATTACAAGGCAGTTATTGATCTAATTAAGTTAGAGGAAGGTATCCCGATCATATGTAGCATTTTTCGTGGAAGGAGAGTGGGCAGTGAATGAACATCTAGGGCAAATGAAGTAAATTGTTGGCTTGATATGCATGCATTGGATGAGGTGCATCTCTCTAGTGCAGAGGTGACAACATTGGCCATTTCAGTAGGAGTCATTACTAAATTGTCTAAGAATTTAAACTATAGAAGATAGAGGTAAGGATGTGTGTAAGAAACAAACGGGGTTGCAGTAATATTAGAGAGCAAAAATTACCAAGATACTCAGTGGAAGCATTCAGAAAATTAGATAGATCATAAAATAGCTGCTGATAAAAACAGGTCTACAAACAAAAACGATGTAAATGCTTCCTTAGTATCTATTATTCAAGTAGCTGGAATGCAAGAAATAAAATAGATGTAATAAGACTAATTTCATATGCAAGAAATTTAGATATTGTTGCAAGACCCAACAGCATGATCAGTCTGAAAAAAAATAGGGACATGTCTGCCGAATTTCACATGCCGGGGTTTATATTATTCCACTCTAACAGAGTCCGAGTCAACAGGAAAGGTGGCCGAGTTGCTGTGCATGTTAGGGTATATTTAAAATGCTGCATTAGATAATATATAATGATGAAAGGAACAGAGTCGGAATCTCTGTGGCAGCAATTTCTAATAGGGTATGAAAAGCTAAATAGAGTAAAAGGACCCAAGTGCAACTAATGTGACATTTTATTGTGGCAACGTTTCGCTCTCCAGGAACTTTATCAAGCTGAAATGTTGCCACAATAAAATGTCACATTAGCTGCACTTGTGTCCTTTTACTTTACATATTGTCGGTAATTCTACCAACTTTATTACAAGCTAAATAGAGTTGAGATTCATAAATCTAGATAGCGACCATGGTAAACTCCTTTGACACGAAGTTGTTCTGCCATCTAGAAATGAAAACGCAGTTTTATTGGGAAATATTTAACTTTAGTCAAATCGATGGGAACAATTTGGCAGATAAATCTAGAGTCTAACGACACTCTTAAAATAGTCTCGAGTTACTTTTTAAACAGTTTGTGTCACGACCAACTAGAGGAAATAACCTGATAGACTTGATTCCGGCAGTGAAGAGTTCTCTGAAAAATAACAGAGAGGCTAATGAAGAGAATGGAGAAAGCGATCACAAATCACTTAGATTCAATATCTCATGGACTTACCCTAAAAACAGTAACAAAGTTAAAATCCCCAAATTTTCGCTGCAAATTATGTGGGGTTAAGTTAAGGGATTACTTGACAAGTACAGACTGGGAACTATCGAGATGAAGGCCCGGATAAGTGGTGATGGCTGCCATTGTGACATTTTCCCAAGCGTTGTACAAGCTGGTCTAGCTGCATATATTCCTTAATAGAGAATTCAGATGAAAATTAATGAAACTGAATGGATAAGCAATACACTCATACATCCCTGCGTTTACAAATGCGAGAAAGATGTAGTAGTTCTGGTTAGTAGAAATTTGAAGCCAAAACATCAGTGCATAAATGAATTCTTGGTAACACCTTACTTAAATTTCGCTGATCAGTTCTCGTCTTGTTACAAAATGGACGTAAATGCACTCGAAAATATATAAAGGTGGCTGACAAAGGTGACTAAGTTTATTAGAAATCTTTCCTCAAGAAGGCAGTGTGCCTGCACTCTTCGGAAAGACGTAGAATTAGAGGAGATATGAAAATTAGAGGAGATATGAAAATTAGAGGAGATATGAAAATTAGAGGAGATATGTACAATTGGAAAAAAGTAACAAATAAATTGAATTAAATTAAATTAAAATATTAGAAATTGAATTAAAATATTAGAAACTTAATTAAAATATTAGAAATTTAGATTTGGAAGGATATTGGGAAGTACTGGTGGGTGGAACAACCTCACGTAGGGACTTTTGGTAGTTATAAATATTGGAACTGGTATGTAAGACATTGTGGATGCACAAGGTGCATCCACAATGTGGATGCACAAGGCCAGTAGGCCTTGTGCACCGTTCTTTCAGTCTTAAATTCTAGTGTTCTAATGTCTTCAAAAGAAGCCAAGTGAACCTTGATACGAGCACACGGGTGGGCTGGATTGCACAGGGGTGGGTGGATTGCATTTTCCTGGACTGCAAGAAGGCGTTTGACACAGTTCCAAACAAGAGATTAGTTCAAAAACTGGAGGAACAAGCAGGGATAGCAGGGAAGGTACTACAATGGATCAGGGAATACTTGTCAGGAAGACAGCAGCGAGTCTTGGTACGTGGCGAGGTGTCAGAGTGGGCACCTGTGACCAGCGGGGTCCCTCAAGGGTCAGTCCTAGGACCAGTGCTGTTTCTGGTATTTGTGAACGACATGACGGAAGGAATAGACTCCGAAGTGTCCCTGTTTGCAAATGACGTGAAGCTGATGAGAAGAATTCTTTCGATCGAAGACCCGGCAGAATTACAAAGGGATCTGGACAGTCTGCAGACCTGGTCCAACAATTGGCTCCTGGAGTTCAACACCACCAAGTGCAAAGTCATGAAGATTGGGGGAAGGGCAAAGAAGACCCCAGACGGAGTACAGTCTAGGGGGCCAGAGACTACAAACCTCGCTCAAGGAAAAAGATCTTGGGGTGAATATAACACCAGGCACATTTCCTGAAGCGCACATCAACCAAATAACTGCTGCAGCATATGGGCGCCTAGCAAACCTCAGAACAGCATTCCGACATCTTAATAAGGAATAATTCAGGACCCTGTACACCGTGTACGTTAGGCCCATATTGGAGTATGCGGCACCAGTTTGGAACCCACACCTAGCCAAGCACGTGAAGAAACTAGAGAAAGTGCAAAGGTTTGCAACAAGACTAGTCCCAGAGCTAAGAGGTATGTCCTACGAGGAGAGGTTAAGGGAAATCAACCTGACGACACTGGAGGACAGGAGAGATAGGGGGGACATGATAACGACATACAAAATACTGAGAGGAATTGACAAGGTGGACAAAGACAGGATGTTCCAGAGATTGGACACAGCAACAAGGGGACACAGTTGGAAGTTGAAGACACAGATGAATCACAGGGATGTTAGAAAGTATTTCTTCAGCCACATAGTCAAGAAGTGGAATAGTTTGGGAAGCGATGTAGTGGAGGCAGAATCTGTACATACCTTTAAGCAGAGGTATGATGAAGCTCACGGTTCAAGGAGAGTGACCTAGTAGCGACCAGTGAAGAGGCGGGATCAGGAGCTTGCACTCGACCCCTGCAACCTCAACTAGGTGAGTACAACTAGGTGAGTACATATGGCGAGTAGATATTCATGGTTAGATTATATGGTGCAAACAGAACATCTTCATCAGACAAATATCAGCATATGATTCACTAGAGACATGTTAGCTTGGACTAGCACCTTTGGAATGGCATGAACTGCTCAGTTGAGATTCACAGAGTTGTAGCAACTGCCGATTCATAGCAAATGCCACAATAGGTTTATTTTGCACACAAATGTGCTCATCCTGTTTCTGATAAACAAAAACCAACACACCTCCTCCAGTGAATATAAATGAAGAGCTTCCATTTAAAAACGCACCTACATTAATTTGTTATCCTCAGAACTTTCATCTCCCAGATTGTGAATTTAGACTAAACATCATTATCAAATAACACTGTCATGCAATTTATGAAATTGAATCATGCAATGCATTAGATGTCTAATTCAGTGCTGTGTTACGTCGGTTGTGATATATTGTAGAAAGTATCAGCCATGCAATGTATAGAGAAAAATAGTGTTAAAAACTAGCCATTTTTCAATTGATTAAAAGAATCATTGACGTTATTCCAAGCAATAGTACACTACGGGTAAGCCAGCAGTCGCTGGCTTATCAGGGTAAGCCAGCAGTTGCTACTGAAGTGGCCTGTCATCATTTTTGTTAACATAAATTAATTTTACAGCTTAGCAGCTGTTATCCTACTCCTGTTCCTGTCAAAGCCCGGCCCTGTCTAAGGTATACTACCACGGCCCAGGATGCCCCCCACAGCAGTCTACTAACACCCAAGTACCAACTTACTGCATGGTGAAATGGGGCAGCAGGTGTAAGGAAACACGCCCAACGCTTCCTTCCGTACAAGAGATCGAACCCCGGAAACTCGGTGCGTGAGCTGAGTGCGCTACCAACCAACGATTCCAACACAGGTAAATTACATTTTGCTGTTTCGCACGTCTTTATATCTAACTATTATGCCGAATCACAACTATAGTACTAATTCCTAAGAATTTTCCTTATTAAACAAAGAACTGATTCACATAATCAAGGTAAGAATATTTTAATAGTAGGCGATTCTCAGGTAAGATATATGGACCGTGCATTTTGTAACGGAGACAGAAAGGTCAGACAGAGAGTGTGTGTCTTCCTGGAGCTGGTGTTGGTGACATAGTCAGCAGGCTGGATAATATTATGGCAGGTATTGGGAACAAGCCCATTATCTGTCTTAGTGCTGGGGGTAATGACATTGGGAAGGGCAGGAGAGAGGAGCTGCTGGATAAATACAGGTCAGCCAAAGAAGTAGTTAGGTCTAAGGGAGGGATCCCAGTCATATGTAGCATCTTGCCTAGAAAGGGAGTGGGCAATGAATGGATGTCTAGGGCAATTGGTATAAATTGCTGGCTAGACAGGTACTGCAAGGAACTTGCAATCCCATTCATTGATAACTGGGACCTATTCTTTGGCAAACGTGATATGTATGCAAGGGATGGGGTTCATCTCTCTGGGGATGGAGTGGTTGCATTAGCCAATTCAGTTGAGAGGGTAATTGATGACTTGTCTAGGAATTTAAACTGATAGATTATAGAGGTATGGGTGTTTGTGGGAAGCAATCAGGCTGCAGCATTAGGGTTAAAAACAGCAGTTACTACCGGGATACCTCAGGGATATGTTTAAAAGACAATATTCAAAATAAAGTTGCTAGTAATGGCAAATCAATTGATCAACAAACAAAGAGAGATAGTAGAGGGCAACGAGTGACTAGCTCCCTTAAGGTTTACTATACAAATAGTAGGAGTCTAAGAAATAAGATAGATGAGCTAAAATTACTTGCAAGTGTAGGTAATATAGATATTATTGGTATAACAGAAACCTGGTTCAACCTGAAAGACAGAGAAATGCCTTCTGAATGCAACATACAGGGTTATAAACTATTCCACATCGATAGGGTCAACAGGAAGGGTGGTGGAGTGGCGATGTAAGTCAGAGAAAATTTAAATTGTTGTCTTAGACATGATATAAGATTAGAAACATCGAACACAGAATCTGTTTGGCTACAGTTTCTCGAGGGACGTGACAAATTAATTTTGGGTGTGATTTATAGTCCCCCAAACCTTGATAGGGAGTGCAGTAAGCTGTTATGGGCATCTAGATATGGAAATGTTGTGATAATGGGAGATTTTAAATTTAGACAAATTGATTGGAACAATATGACAGGAAATCTTGAGTCTAGTGACTTTCTTGATACGGTTCAGGATTGGTTTTTAGAACTGGTTGTGACAGAACCAACAGAGGAAACAATCTGCTTGACTTGGTTCTTGCCAACAAAGATTCACTAATTAATAATCTTCAGGTTAATGATGAGCTTGGGGAAAGTGATCACAAATCACTTAGTTTCAATATATCATGGAATTACCCAGATAACTGCAATCAAATCTCTGTCCCAGATTTTCGCTTGACCGACTTCATGGGACTGAAAAATTACTTGGGTGGGCTAAATTGGGATGTCCTGACTATGGGTCAGGTGGGTGATCTTGGTTGCCAATATGACGTTTTTCAGAGCATAGTTCTAGCTGCCCAGACAACTTTTGTTCCGAGTAGGGAAATCTAACAAAAATGATCCCAAATGGATCATGCCTCATTGGTCAAAAGAGAGGCATATATAGGCGTATCAAAAGAGGAGATGGGCAGTTAAGAAATCAATATATTCAGTTAAAGAGAGAAATAAAAAAAGGAATGAGAAAAGGAAAAAGGGATTATGAGGCTAAGGTCGCAAGGGATTCAAAGACTAACTCAAAAGGGTTCTTTCAGGTATACAGAAGTAAGATTAGGGACAAGATTGGCCCACTTAAGAGTAACTCTGGTCAGATCACTGATAGTGATAAGGATATGTGTGAAATTCTAAATACCTACTTCCTTTCAGTTTTCACCCAAGAAAATACTAGCGATATTCCTGAAATAATAGATTACGTAGAACAGGATGATAATAAACTATGTACGATGCGGTAACTAGTGACATGGTCCTCAGACAAATAGAGAAACTAAAACCTAACAAATCCCCAGGTCCTGATGAACTGTTTGCAAGGGTGTTAAAGGAATGTAAAGAGGAACTCAGCATACCTTTGGCTAATCTTTTTAGCATATCACTACAATCTGGCATAGTGCCTGATAAGTGGAAAATGGCAAATGTAATACCTATTTACAAGGCAGGTGACAGGTCCTTGGCTTCGAACTATAGACCAATAAGCCTTACCTCCATAGTGGGACAGTTTATGGAATCAATAATTGCCGAAGCAATTCGTAGCCATCTTGACAGGCACAGATTGATTAATGATTCTCAACACGGTTTTACAAAGGGGTGTTCCTGTCTTACGAATTTACTAAATTTTTTCACTAAGGTGTTTGAGGAGGTAGATCATGGTAATGAATATGATATTGTGTATATGGACTTCAGTAAGGCTTCCGAAAGAGTTCCACACCAGAGGCTATTGAGGAAACTTAGGGCACACGGAATAGGAGGAGAAATTTTTTCCTGGGTAGAGGCATGGCTGATAAATAGACAGCAGAGAGTTTGCATAAATGGGGAGAAATCAGAATGGGGGCACGTCACAAGCAGTGTTCCTCGGGGGTCAGTGTTGGGCCCGTTGTTGTTCACAATTTACATAAACGACATAAATGAGGGAATGAATAGCGACATGAGCAAATTTGTTGATGACACCAAAATAGGCCGTCCAATTCATTCTAATGAGGACATTAGAGCACTCCAGGATGATTTGAATAGACTGACGCAATGGTCGGAGAAGTGGCAGATGCAGTTTAATATTGACAAATGCAAAGTTCTAAATGTTGGACAATTAAATAACCATGCCATATATAAACTAAATAATGTAGATCTTAATACTACTGATTGCGAAAAGGATTTAGGAGTTCTGGTTAACAGTAACCTAAAACCAAGACAACAGTGCATTAGTGTTCGCAATAAAGCTAACAGAATTCTTGGCTTCATATCTAGAAGTATAAATAATAGAAGTCCTCAGGTTGTTCTTCAACTCTGTATATCCTTGGTTAGGCTTCATTTAGACTATGCTGCTCAGTTCTGGTCACCGTATTACAGAATGGATATAAATGCTCTGGAAAACGTACAAAGGAGAATGACAAAGATGATCACAAGTATCAGAAATCTTCCCTATGAGGATAGACTGAGGGCCCTGAATCTGCACTGATCGAGGTGTATAAATGGAAAACAGGAATAAATGAAGGGGATGTAAATAACGTGCTGAAAATTTCCAGCCAAGACAGGACTCGCAGAAATGGTTTCAAGTTGGAAAAATTCAGATTCAGGAAGGATATAGGAAAGCACTGGTTAGGTAATAGAGTCGTGGATGAGTGGAACAAACTTCCGAGTACAGTTATTCAGGCTAAAACGTTGTGTAGTTTTAAAAATAGGTTAGATAAATACATGAGTTGGTGTGTGTGGGTGTGAGTTGGACCTGACTAGCTTGTGCTGCTGGGTCTGGCGCAGTGCTCCATCCTTGAGTGGAGGACCAGACTGGGTGGGTCATTGGAATAATCCGGGGGGTGGGTCATTGGTCTAATCCGGGGGGGGGGACATAGACCTGCTCTGCATGGGTCAGTAGGCCTGTTGCAGTGTTCCTTCTTTCTTATATTCTTATGTTCTTATAACTTTTCCCAAACGAGTATAATGAATATGTCAGTCTTAAATATTAGTAACAAATTATTCTGTTTAATTTTTTTTACTAGATAATCATGATCGATGCTTGAGTACACTGATCCGTCTAGAAATAAAAAAAAAGTAGTGAAAGAACATAATCTTCTGCAAGAACTTTCTGCTCTGGTTCCGCTAATGAAAGAAATTGATAAATTATATGTTGACACGCAGTGCACCACAGTACTGCCATCATAATTTATTTAGACAGTCTAAGAGATATTTAGGACACAGAGAGAGAGAGAGAGAGAGAGAGAGAGAGAGAGAGAGATCTGGTATTTCAGCAGAGCCTACAACTTATCAGGGATGTGGGTGGCCTTACTGTTATGTACAAGACCAGCTTTGTCAAAATACCACACTCTACTCCAAGGACAGCGAGAAGTGAGCTTCTGCACAACACGACGGGCAGTAAAGCCTTCTTCAGAACATCGCTTCATCTGAGATTGTTTATTCCTGGGAAAACTAGAGTCTGGAACATGCTCGAACAGCACATCGACATCAACGAAATTACATAAGTTAACCAAATGAAATCGATGGCCAACAGATGGTTCCACCTTCATCCTGTTCCCTGTCTGTATATCTCTTAACAATATAAAAGCTTTCAAATGAGCTGATGTTGGTAACAGATCTTAGCTTGTAAATAAAGTTATTAACCCTAAACCGATAGATAGATAGATAGATTGATACAAATATATATATATATATATATATATATATATATATATATATATATATATATATATATATATATATATATATATATATATATATATATATATGGCTGAAGGAGACTCGAACCTACGAACCTTAGGACAAGGTACGCAGTGCTTTACCAATCTACCCACACTGGACAATACCTTGTCGTGTAGCATGCGCTACACGTTTGATCCAAGGCAGCCAGCTTTCAGGGAGAAGGCTTACAGCTTTTCATCTCATCACCTGCGTGCATCAGCCTTACTAGAGATTTGAACAATGCAAGGAATTCGCGAGAGCATGCGAAATATACACAAATCTCTAGTAAGGCTGATGCACGCAGGTGATGAGATGAAAAGCTGTAAGCCTTCTCCCTGAAAGCTGGCTGCCTTGGATCAAATGTGTAGCGCATGCTACACGCCAAGGTATTGTCCAGTGTGGGTAGATTGGTAAAGCACTGCGTACCTTGTCCTAAGGTTCGTAGGTTCGAGTCTCCTTCAGCCAGAGATCAGTGTTTGTGTATATTTCGCATGCTCTCGCGAATTCCTTGCATATATATATATATATATATATATATATATATATATATATATATATATATATATATATATATATATATATATATATATATATATATATATATATATATATATATGTAGTAGGTTGGTAGACAGCAACAAACCAGGGAAGTACTACCGTCCTGCCAGATGACTGTGAAACAGAAACCTGTAACTGTTTTGCATGATGGTAGGATTGCTGGTATCTTTTTCTGTCTCATAAACACGCTAGATAACATGGATATCTTCCTACTCCTACTTACACTTTGGTCACACTTCACAAACACGCACATGCATATATATATATATATATATATATATATATATATATATATATATATATATATATATATATATATATATATATATATATATATATATATATATATATACATACATCTAGGTTTTTCTCCTTTTTCTAAATAGCTCTTGTTCTTCCTTATTTCTTCCATTGACCATGGGGAAGTGGAAAAGAATCTTTCCTCCGTAAGCCATGCGTGTCGTATGAGGCGACTAAAATGCCGGGAGCAATGGGCTAGTAACCACTTCTCTTGTAGACATTTACTAAAAAAGAGAAGAAGGAAAACTTTATAAAATTGGGATGCTTGAATGTGCGTGGATGTAGTGCGGATGACAAGAAACAGATGATTGCTGATGTTATGAATGAAAAGAAGTTGGATGTCCTGGCCCTAAGCGAAACAAAGCTGAAGGGGGTAAGGGAGTTTCGGTGGGGGGAAATAAATGGGATTAAATCTGGAGTATCTGAGATAGTTAGAGCAAAGGAAGGGGTAGCAGTAATGTTGAAGGATCAGTTATGGAAGGAGAAAAGAGAATATGAATGTGTAAATTCAAGAATTATGTGGATTAAAGAAAAGGTTGGATGCAAAAAGTGGGTCATAATAAGCGTGTATGCACCTGGAGAAGAGGGGAATGTACACGAGAGAGAGAGATTTTGGGAGATGTTAAGTGAATGCATGGGAGCCTTTGAACCAAGTGAGAGAGTAATTGTGGTAGGGGACCTGAATGCTAAAGTAGGAGAAACTTTTAGAGAGGGTGTGGTAGGTAAGTTTGGGGTGCCAGGTGTAAATGATAATGGGAGCCCTTTGATTGAACTTTGTATAGAAAGGGGTTTAGTTATAGGTAATACATATTTTAAGAAAAAGAGGATAAGTATACAAGATATGATGTAGGGCGAAATGACAGTAGTTTGTTGGATTATGTATTGGTAGATAAAAGACAGTTAAGTAGACTTCATGATGTACATGTTTATAGAGGGGCCACAGATATATCAGATCACTTTCTAGTTGTATCTACACTGAGAGTAAAAGGTAGATGGGATACAAGGAGAATAGAAGCATCAGGGAAGAGAGAGGTGAAGGTTTATAGACTAAAAGAGGAGGCAGTTAGGGTAAGATATAAACAGCTATTGGAGGATAGATGGGCTAATGAGAGCATAGGCAATGGGGTCGAAGAGGTATGGGGTAGGTTTAAAAATGTAGTGTTAGAGTGTTCAGCAGAAGTTTGTGGTTACAGGAAAGTTGGTGTGGGAGGGAAGAGTAGCGATTGGTGGAATGATGATGTAAAGAGAGTAGTAAGGGAGAAAAAGTTAGCATATGAGAAGTATTTACAAAGTAGAAGTGATGCAAGGAGGGAAGAGTATATGAAGAAAAAGAGAGAAGTTAAGAGAGTGGTGAAGCAATGTAAAAAGAGAGCAAATGAGAGAGTGGGTGAGATTTTATCAACAAATTTTGTTGAAAATAAGAAAAAGTTTTGGAGTGAGACTAACAAGTTAAGAAAGCCTAGAGAACAAATGGATTTGTCAGTTAAAAATAGAAAAGGATAGTTATTAAATGGAGAGTTAGAGGTATTGGGAAGATGGAGGGAATATTTTGAGGAATTGTTAAATGTTGATGAAGATAGGGAAGCTGTGATTTCATGTATAGGGCAAGGAGGAATAACATCTTGTAGGAGTGAGGAAGAGCCAGTTGTGAGTGTGGGGGAAGTTCGTGAGTTAGTAGGTAAAATGAAAGGGGGTAAGGCAGCCGGGATTGACGGGATAAAGAAAGAAATGTTAAAAGCAGGTGGGGATATAGTTTTGGAGTGGTTGGGGCAATTATTTAATAAATGTATGGAAGAGGGTAAGGTACCTAGGGATTGGCAGAGAGCATGCTTAGTTCCTTTCTATAAAGGCAATGTGGACAAAGGAGAGTGCAAAAATTATAGGGGGATAAGTCTGTTGAGTATAACTGGTAAAGTGTATGGTAGAGTTATTATTGAAAGAATTAAGAGTAAGACGGAGAATAGGATAGCAGATGAACAAGGAGGCTTTAGGAAAGGTAGGGGGTGTGTGGACCAGGTGTTTACAGTGAAACATATAAGGATAAGGATAAGGCTAAAGAGGTCTTTGTGGTATTTATGGATTTGGAAAAGGCGTATGACAGGGTGGATAGGGAGGCAATGTGGCAGATGTTGCAGGTGTATGGTGTAGGAGGTAGGTTACTGAAAGCAGTGAAGAGTTTTTACAAGGATGGTGAGGCTAAAGTTAGAGTATGTAGGAAAGAGGGAAATTATTTCCCAGTAAAAGTAGGCCTTAGACAAGGATGTGTGATGTCACCGTGGTTGTTTAATATATTTATAGATGGGGTTGTAAGAGAAGTAAATGCGAGGGTCTTGGCAAGAGGCGTGGAGTTAAAAGAAAAAGAATCACACATAAAGTGGGAGTTTTTCACAGTTGCTCTTTGCTGATGACACCGTGCTCTTTGGAGATTCTGAAGAGAAGTTGCAGAGATTGGTGGATGAATTTGGTAGGGTGTGCAAAAGAAGAAAATTAAAAGTGAATACAAGAAAGTGTAAGGTTATGAGGATAACAAAAAGATTAGGTGATGAAAGATTGGATATCAGATTGGAGGGAGAGAGTATGGAGGAGGTGAATGTATTCAGATATTTGGGAGTGGACGTGTCAGCGGATGGGTCTGTAAAAGATGAGGTGAATCATAGAATTGATGAGGGAAAAGGGTGAGTGGTGCACTTTGGAGTCTGCGGAGACAAAGAACTTTGTCCTTGGAGGCAAAGAGGGGAATGTATGAGAGTATAGTTTTACCAACGCTCTTATATGGGTGTGAAGCATGGGTGATGAATGTTGCAGCGAGGAGAAGGCTGGAGGCAGTGGAGATGACATGTCTGAGGGCAATGTGTGGTGTGAATATAATGCAGAGAATTCGTAGTTTGGAAGTTAGAAGGAGGTGCGGGATTACCAAAACTGTTGTCCAGAGGGCTGAGGAAGGGTTGTTGAGGTGGTTCGGACATATAGAGAGAATGGAGCGAAACAGAATGACTTCAAGAGTGTATCAGTCTGTAGTGGAAGGAAGGCGGGGTAGGGGTCGGCCTAGGAAAGGTTGGAGGGAGGGGGTAAAGGAGGTTTTGTGTGCGAGGGGCTTGGACTTCCAGCAGGCATGCGTGAGCGTGTTTGATAGGAGTGAATGGAGACAAATAGTTTTTAATACTTGATGTGCTGTTGGAGTGTGAGCAAAGTAACATTTATGAAGGGGTTCAGGGAAACCGGCAGGCCGGACTTGAGTCCTGGAGATGGGAAGTATAGTGCCTGCACTCTGAAGGAGGGGTGTTAATGTTGCAGTTTAAAAACTGTACTGTAAAGCACCCTTCTGGTGGAAATTGGCCAGTGTGATAATAAAATAAATAGATAGATAGATAGATAGATAGATAGATACATTGATACAAAGGTAGATAGATAGACTGATTGATACAAAGACAGATAAATAGATAGATAGATTGATACAAAGATAGATAGATAGATAGACAGACTGATACAAAAATAGATTGATACAAAGATAGATAGATAGATAGATAGAAAAATAGAGAGAGAGAGAGAGAGAGAGAGAGAGAGAGAGAGAGAGAGAGAGAAAGAGAGAGAGAGAGAGAGAGAGAGAGAGAGAGAGAAAGAGAGAGAGAAAGAAGAGCAGAGCAGAAATCAGCAACTACAGACCAGTGTCACTCCTGTCAATCACTGGTAAGATCGTTGAGACAATAATCTCAAGACAAATGACAGATTTTTTTGACTACCACTCACTACTTTGTGATCGTCAATATGGCTTCAGGAAAGGTTACTCTGCTGCTGATCTGTTGTTGAACCTCTCCACTAAGTGGCACCAGTCACTGGATGAATCCAAAGTCAGCTGTGTGGTAGCACTGGACATTGCTGGCGCTTTCGACCGGGTGTGGCACCAGGGCCTCTTAGCAAAACTTCAAGCACTGGGAATTGCAGGCTCTACGCTATGTCTCCTCAGTGATTACCTTCATGGTAGATCTCTAAGTGTAGTCCTCAATGGAACGGAATCAGCAAGGCTTCCTATTGGGGCAAGCGTTCCACAAGGAAGCGTGCTGGGTCCACTGTTATGGAATGTCTACTTCAACGACCTTCTTCATCTCATCCCAGAATCATATACATATGTAGACGACTGTACACTGACATTCACTTATCCAAGAGAAGAAATGCCAGCTGCTCTAAGCTACATCAATCACCAGCTGAGAGCTATATCAGCTTGGGGAAATAGATGGCAAGTAACATTTGCACCTGAGAAAACGCAAAGGATGATCGTCTCTAGGCACCATGATGGTAATGCTGGTGCAGTAGTAAGGATGAATGGGAGGATGTTGGCACCTGGAGAAGAAGTTGATATCCTTGGGGTGAAATTTGACTCCAAACTAAACATGAAGAACCATGTTGTAAATCTTGCAAACAAGGCAGCCAGGAAGCTTACAGCACTTCGCCGTATCTCGCATCTGCTTGACAGTAGGGGTTGCAAGATCCTGTACGAGGCACAAGTACGCTCACACCTTGAGTATGCTCCACTTTCTTGGTTTGCCTGCCCCCCCTCTCATCTGCGACTGCTTGACAGAGTAGAGAACAGAGCAAGACGTCTCATCTCTTGCCTGGACCCATCCTGGATAGATCTGTCATTTCAGCAGAGCCTTCAACATAGGAGGGATGTGGGTGGCCTTACTGTTATGTACAAGGCCAATATTGTCAAAATACCACACTTGGATCCACTTCGAGGACAGCGTGAAACAAGCTTTTATGCCACAAGACGGGCAGAAAGCAGCAACTTCACTCTGGCTGTACCCTTCTCCAGAACATCACTCCATCTGAGATCATACATACCCAGGATGACTCGAGTATGGAACACATTCGTACAGCATAATGATGGCTCCAACTTCATCCTGTTCCGTACTTGTATGTCTCATAACAATAAAAATGCTTTCAAATGAGCTGATGTAGGTAACAGCTCTTAGCTTGCCAATAAAGTTAGGAACCCTTAACCTGTAATATAGCTGTCAATAAAGCTAGGGATCCTTAACCTTGTCAAACCCTGTGTAAAAAAAAAAAAAAAAAAAAAAAAAAAAAAAAAAAAAAAAACAAGAGAGAGAGAGAGAGAGAGAGAGAGAGTGAGAGAGAGAGAGAGAGAGAGAGAGAGAGAGAGAGAGAGAGAGAGAGAGAGAGAGAGAGAGAGGGAGAGAGATAGAGAGAGAGAGAGAGAGTACACGGAGTTATGATCAAAAAGAAGGAACCTCAGAAGACAAACACAGTACAAGTTAGACAGTCTCCAGTCCTGCCAACTTCTCATGCAAACTAAAGCTGAGTGTGTACTCAGGATCAGTAGATCCTGAGTACACTCCTGAAGACACTGGAAACAAAGACTTTTACCCAAGATGAGTTGAACGACCTTGTTAAGAGACCTAGCACTCTCTAAAGTGAAAGCAGAGCTTCTTGCCTCGAGCCTCACAGAGAAACACTGAGCTCAGGAACGAAATATTAATTTGGCGACATTCTGTAGTCGACGGCCCACTCTACTAGAGCGAAGCTATTAATAGATTTCTCACGAACTTGCCAGAGAAACAGAATTTAAATGACGTCTCTTCATCGATTCTTTCAAGCTAAAACAAGGAAGATGTTTGCCTACAAAACGTGATTATAAATCCACGCATATCGATCCCCCACTCAGTCCATCAAAGTGACTTACGATGACATGAAAATACTGCTCAGTACAATCCAATACAACACTCGTCAATGGAATATCTGCGGTGATTACAGTCACTGGTACATTAATGGACATGCAAGGAGAGTTCACTGAAACCTGTTCCTCTTTCTCCTGCCCAGCCGAGAGAGTGAGCTTCATTATGATTAGAGTGATTAGCAAAAAGGAACCATGTACAAGCTAGGATCGAACTCTGCCTTTTTCGTTCCTTTAACTGGTCGATGATTTTACTGCCACCTTTCCATATTTAGCTAGATTTAATAAAAAAATATTTATTAATGAAATTGTGTTAGTCGTGTATGATGAAGGCATTTATATATCGGTTTGTTTATAATTTGTGTACTTAGAAAACCAACAAGGTTCCAATTTTTTTTAGCTCTAGTCTTTAGGAAGTTGTATTAAGCTCATTAAAGAAAATTTTAAGTATGACGAGGAATTTGTTGTTCTTCTATATCATTTTCTTTATTATTTTACTGAAATTATTTCATATGGTAACCAATTTCGAAAGCATTATTGTTTTCTTTAATTTTTAAAACACGTAATTTTGTTCACAAATATCTAGCTTCACTTTATCTTGCTTGCCACAAGTTACAAGACAAAGAGACATAAAATTAATTCTGTAACAGAACTTCACTAGTTCCTTGATTCCTGCTGTAAACAGAATTTTAACACGTATGATATGGTGATATCATTTTAATGTAGTGTTTTAACATTATTATAATACAGTTTATATTTTGATAATAGATGAAGGAGCCTCAGAAACGTCAAAAAATAAACCCGGTATTCTTCAAGGTGATATTCTTGACATTCTTCGTCTTTCTCTTCCTAGTGATAAAGCGTTTCCTTCTTGCAGTGTCTATTGGTAATGTATATATGCAAATATATAAATATAAATAAATAACTAAATGTGTGTACGATCGCGTTTGAGTATGTGCTCACCTATATGTGGATGCAAAGACTAATTGTACCTCTTCTTGAAGCTATGTATGGATCCTGCCACTACCACTTCTTTCTCCAGGTCGTTCCACTTCCTGACTACTCTAAGGCTGAAGAAATGCTTCCTAAATTCTTTGTGCTCATCTATATTTTCAGCTTCCAGCTGTGCCCTCATGTTTCTGTCAAGTCTTACAAACAACAGGTTCCTAGTCACCCCTGTCAATTCCACTCCGTATTTTGCACATTGTTATCATATCACACCTAGTGTGTCCTCCAGTCATAGGACATACTTCTTAGCTACAGGACTAGTCTCGGTACAAACCTCAGTACTTTCTCCAGTTTCTTGATTTTGTGTGTGTTTGACCACGCATGTGTATGTGTGTACTCAGCTTTATGTACTCGATTATATGTGGTTTCAGGGTCGAGTCTCAGTGCTGGTCGCTACTAGATTTACTCTCTTCTAGCTTCCAGAGCCTTATTGTACCTCTTCTTAAAGCCATATACGGACCCTGACTATACCGCTCTCGACGCTCTCAATCTCTATGCCACGATGCCACAAAGGTTTCCCATTGCCAGTCAAGCAGGCTTCCTAACGTTACAGGCATCTGCATCTGAGTGGTTGAATGCGTCACGTTGGGAGCCAAGACACACTCGTGGACCACTGACAATATGGGTTCGAATCCTGTCTAAACCATCGATTTTTATATCTGCTTTTAGGCAAAAGTTATTTAGGTCATACAGAGCTACCCCACCCCTCTTCCCGTTATTTATATCAACCTGGAACTACTTAAATCCTTGAATGTGGCACTCGGCACTAATGTACCGTCTCTTTAAATTAAATCATGTTTCAGCTCTTGAAATTACATCAATGTCACCCGCACACGCTACCAATATAATCATTTATTTTATTCCTGGCTCGTCGACTATTAGTATAAAATATTTAGAGACATTTTTTTCTTCTGCACCTTGTCCTTATTCCGCCTTGCCTTTCCACAGTTTCTGTTATCATCTTTACCTAATGATGACTGTTATCCCTAAAGTCATGATATCTGAGCCTAAATCAGTATTTCCGCAACTCATTTTCCTTCAAAACTCATACCTCTAACTATTCCTAGTTCAAAGAGCTAAAACACCCTTCAGTGAATTAGTAAGAGCACTCACACCTGCCCTAGATAAGGGAACCCCCATCCCTGGTATACATGTCATTTCTGCCGTAGCAGTGGTCCCAGTTGTCGATAAATGGTACTGCATTATCATTACAGTGTTTGTCCAGCAAACAATTAATTCCAATTGCTCTGGACAACCACTCATTTCCCACACCCCTCTAGGCATAAATGCCACATATTACAGGGCGTCCTCCCTTTTCAACCATATCTGTACCTGCTAACCAGCTTCTCACTTCTAAGCTTGCCTGCATCAGTGCCTCCAACACTAAGGTAGATAATAGAATTGATCCCATTATCATTAATAATGCGGTCAAGCCGGCTAACAATATCCTCAATTCCATCCCCAGGAAAGCAAACCCTCTTTCTCCTGCTCCTATCCTTCAAGCAAGAAGCGCTATCCATGATCATTCTCCAGGAATATGGTTGTTTTTTCCGTCAACTTGCGTTATGTCTTAACACCTTAACATCTTGATCAGAGAAACTTGAACTCTCCTTCCCTTCCTGTGAACAAGAATGAATGGCCTACGCTACCAAATTTTACCAAACAATTAGATATTTTAGATGCCTTTTAGAACTGAATAGCCCTGTAAGGGTTGTTAGTGAACGAGCTTTTCTAAATCTGCTTTCTAGTACTTTTTATCTTCCCATTTCACTCGAATTTTTACTGGTATGTGTTTTATTCTGCACTGCTCACTGTGGCACTATACCTCTGCTCTTTTCATTGTGGCACTACTCACTGTGGTACTGTGCCTCTGCACTGTTCATTTAGGTACTGTGCATATGCACTGCTCACTGTGGCACTGTACTCATGCAATGGTCACTGTGGTACTATACCCCTGCACTACTCACTGTGGCACTGTACCTCTGCACTTTTCACTGTGGCACTGTACCTCAGCACTGCTTACTGTGGCACTATACCCTTGCACTGCTCACTGTGGCACTGTACCCTTGCACTGCTCACTGTGGCACTATACCTTTGCACTGCTCACTGTGGCACTGTACCCTTGCATTGCTCACTGTTGTATAGTACCTTTGCACTGCTCACTGTTGTATAGTACCTTTGCACTGCTCACTGTGGCACTATACCTTTGCACTGCTCACTGTGGCACTGTACCCTTGCACTGCTCTCTGTTGTATAGTACCTTTGCACTGCTCACTGTGGCACTGTGCACTTACTGCTCACTGTGGCACTGTACCCTTGCACTGCTCACTGTGGCATTGACCTTTGCACTGCTCATTGTGGCACTGTACCCTTGCACTGCTCACTGTGGCACTGCACCTTTGCACTGCTCACTGTGGCACTGTACCTCTGCACTGCTCACCCTAGCACTGTACCCTTGCACTGCTTACTGTGGCACTATATCCTTGCACTGCTCACTGTTGCACTGTACCTTTGCACTGCTCACTATGACACTGTACCTTTGCACTGCTCACTGTGGCACTATACCTTTGCACTGCTCACTGAGACACTGTACCCTTGCACTGTTCACTGTGGCAGTGTACCTTTGCACTATTCACTGTGGCACTGTACCTTTGCACTGCTCACTGTGGCACTGTACCCTTGCACTGCTCATTGTTGCACTGTACCTTTGCACTGCTCGCTATGACACTGTACCTTTGCACTGCTCACTGTGACACTGTACCTTTGCACTGCTCACTATGGCACTGTACCCTTGCACTGCTCGCTGTTGTACTGTACCTTTGCACTGCTCACTGTGGAACTGTACCTTTGCACTGCTCATTGTGGCACTGTACCCTTGCACTGCTCACTGTGGCACTATATCTTTGCACTGCTCATTGTGGCACTATACCTAGGCACTGTTCACTGTAACACTGTACCCTTGAACTGCTCACTGTGGCACTGTACCCTTGCACTGCTCACTGCTGCACTGTACCTTTGCACTGCTCACTGTGGCGCTGTACCCTTGCACTGCTCACTGTTGCACAGTTCCTTTGCACTACTCACTGTGGCACTGTACCTTTGCACTGCTCACTGTTGCACTGTACTTTTGCACTGCTCACTATGGCACTGTTCTTTTGCACTGTTCGCTCTGGCACTGTACCTTTGCACTTCTCACTATGGCACTGTACCTTCGCACTGCTCACTCTGGCACTGTACCTTTGTACTGCTCACTGTTGAACTGTACCTATGCACCTCTCACTGTGGCACCGTGCCTTTGTACTGCTCACTATGGCACTGTACCTTTGCACTGCTCACTATGGCATTGTACCTTTGCGCTTGTCATTGTTGCACTGTACCTTTGCACTGCTCACTGTGGCACTGTACCTTTGTACTGCTCACTATGGCACGGTACCTTTGCACTGCTCACTATAGCACTGTATCTTTGTACTGCTCACTGTCTCACCGTACATTTGCACTGCTCATTGCAAAACTGTACCTTTGCACAACTCACTATGGCACTGCACCCTTGCACTGCTCACTGTGGAACTGTACCTTTGAACAACTCATTATGGCACTGTACCTTTGCACTGCTCTGTGGCACTTTACACCCTTGCTTTGGTGCTACACCGTTGCTTCGGTGCTACACTGTTGCTTCGGTGCTACACCGTTGCTTCGGTGCTACACCGTTGCTTCGGTGCTACACCGTTGCTTCGGTGCTACACCGTTGCTTCGGTGCTACACCGTTGCTTCGGTGCTACACCGTTGCTTCGGTGCTACACCGTTGCAGTGATGCTACATTGTTGTTGAGATACTACACTGTTACTTTGGTACTACACTGTTGTTCTTATGCTACACTGTTGTTGTGATGTTACACTGTTGTTGTGATGTTACACTGTTGTTGTGATGTTACACTGTTGTTGTGGTGTTACACTGTTGTTGTGATGTTACACTGTTGTTGTGGTGTTACACTGTTGTTGTGATGTTACACTGTTGTTGTGGTGCTACACTGTTGTTGTGGTGCTACACTGTTGTTGTGGTGTTACACTGTTGTTGTGGTGCTACAGTGTTGTTGTGGTGTTACACTGTTGTTGTGGTGCTACAGTGTTGTTGTGGTGCTACACTGTTGTTGTGGTGCTACAGTGTTGTTGTGGTGCTACACTGTTGTTGTGGTGCTACACTGTTGTGGTACACTGTTGTTGTGGTGCTATACTGTTGCTTTAGTGTTACATTGAGGTTGTGGTGCTACACTGTTGATGTGGTGCTGCACTGTTGCTGTGGTGCTGCACTGTTGTTGTGGTGCTGCACTGTTGTTGTGGTGCTACACTGTTGTTGTGATGCTACACTATTGTTGTGGTGCTACACTGTTGTTGTGGTGCTACACTGTTATTGTGGTTCTACACTGTTGTTTTGGTTCTACACTGTTGTGGTACACTGTTGTTGTGGTGCTATACTGTTGTTGTGCTATACTGTTGTTGTGGTGCTACACTGTTGTTGTGAGGCTACACTATTGTTGTGGTGCTACACTGTTATCATGGTTCTACACTGTTATTGTGGTTCTACACTGTTGTTTTGGTTCTACACTGTTGTGGTACACTGTTATTGTGGTTCTACACTGTTGTTTTGGTTCTACACTGTTGTGGTACACTGTTGTTGTGGTGCTATACTGTTGTTGTGCTATACTGTTGTTTTGGTTCTACACTGTTGTTGTGGTGCTACACTGTTGTTGTGGTGCTACACTGTTGTTGATGTGCTACTCTGCTGTTGTGGTGCTACACTGTTGTTGTGGTGCTACACTGTTGTTGTGGTGCTACACTGTTGTTGTGGTGCTACACTGTTGTTGTGGTGTTACACTGTTGTTGTGATGTTACACTGTTGTTGTGATACTACACTGTTACTTTGGTGCTACACTGTTGTTGTGGTGCTACACTGTTGTTGTGGTGCTGCACTGTTGTTGTGGTGCTACACTGTTGTTGTGGTGCTGCACTGTTGTTGTGGTGCTACAGTGTTGTTGTGGTGCTACACTGTTGTTGTGGTGCTGCACTGTTGTTGTTCTGCTACACTGTTGTTGTGGTGCTGCACTGTTGTTGTGGTGCTACAGTGTTGTTGTGGTGCTACACTGTTGTTGTGATACTACTCTGTTATTGTAATGCTACACTGTTGCTTTAGTGTTACATTGAGGTTGTGGTGCTACACTGTTGTTGTGGTGCTGCACTGTTGTTGTGGTGCTGCACTGTTGTTGTTGTGCTACACTGTTGTTGTGGTGCTGCACTGTTGTTGTGGTGCTACACTGTTGTTGTGGTGCTACACTGTTGTTGTGGTGCTGCACTGTCGTTGTGGTGCTGCACTGTTGTTGTGATGCTACACTATTGTTGTGGTGCTACACTGTTGTTGTGGTGCTGCACTGTTGCTGTGGTGCTGCACTGTTGTTGTGGTGCTACACTGTTGTTGTGGTGCTGCACTGTTGTTGTGGTGCTGCACTGTTGTTGTGGTGCTACACTGTTATTGTGGTTCTACACTGTTGTTTTGGTCCTACACTGTTGTGGTACACTGTTGTTGTGGTGCTATACTGTTGTTGTGGTGCTGCACTGTTGTTGTGATGCTACACTATTGTTGTGGTGCTACACTGTTATTGTGGTTCTACACTGTTATTGTGGTTCTACACTGTTGTTTTGGTTCTACACTGTTGTGGTACACTGTTGTTGTGGTGCTATACTGTTGTCGTGGTGCTATACTGTTGTTGTGGTGCTGCACTGTTGTTGTGATGCTACACTATTGTTGTGGTGCTACACTGTTATTGTGGTTCTACACTGTTATTGTGGTTCTACACTGTTGTTTTGGTTCTACACTGTTGTGGTACACTGTTGTTGTGGTGCTATACTGTTGTTGTGCTATACTGTTGTTTTGGTTCTACACTGTTGTGCTACGCTATTGTTGTGGTGCTACACTGTTGTTGTGATGCTACAATGTTGTTGTGGTGCTACACTGTTGTTGTGGTGCTACACTGTTGTTGTGGTGCTACACTGTTGTTGTGGTGCTACACTGTTGTTGTGGTGCTACACTGTTGTTGTGATGCTACAATGTTGTTGATGTGCTACTCTGCTGTTGTGGTGCTACACTGTTGTTGTGGTGCTACACTGTTGTTGTGGTGCTACACTGTTGTTTTGGTGCTACACTGTTGTTTTGGTGCTACACTGTTGTTGTGGTGCTACAATGTTGTTGATGTGGTACTCTGCTGTTGTGGTGCTACACTGTTGTTGTGGTGCTACACTGTTGTTGTGGTGCTACACTGTTGTTGTGGTGCTATACTGTTGTTGTGGTGCTACACTGTTGTTGTGGTGCTACACTGTTGTTGTTGTGCTACACTGTTGCTGTGGTGCTACACTGTTGTTGTGGTGCTACTGTTGTTGTGGTGCGATACTGTTGTTGTGGTGCTACACTGTTGTTGTGGTGCTATACTGTTGTTGTGGTGCTACACTGTTGTTGTGATGCTACACTGTTGTTGATGTGCTACTCTGCTGTTGTGGTGCTACACTGTTGTTGTGGTACTACACTGTTGTTGTGGTGCTACACTGCTGTTGTGGTGCTACACTGTTGTTGTGGTGCTACACTGTTGTTGTGGTGCTACACTGTTGTTTTGGTTCTACACTGTTGTTGTGGTGCTACACTGTTGTTTTGGTTCTACACTGTTGTTGTGGTGCTACACGGTTGCTTTGTTGCGGCACCGTTGATTTGAAGCTTCACCGATGCGTTGTTGCTATTGATTTGTTACTACACTGTTGTTTTATTGTTACGGTTTTGATATGCTGCAATGAAGTTTCTTCTGTTGTTACGCCATACCTCTATTGTTACACCGTTGCTCTGTTGTTACGCCATACCTCTGTTGTTACACCGTTGCTCTGTTGTTACGCCATACCTCTGTTGTTGCACCGTTGAGTTATTGGTTTTAATTTTGTAGGAGAATAGACATTTTTGTTCCATTGTTGTCTTCATGTGTCTTCAAAGATTTATACCACCAGAAATTTTTATATTTCGTGCTACCTCTGTAAGCCATTGCCTGATTGTACGTTATTGTCTAATTGTGCCTTTGTGGCAAAGGTTCCCAACCTTTTCTATGTTCCGCACCCCTAGAAAATGTTTGGCTTATGTTGTACCCTACAAAAGTAATCCCATTTGATTCTGAAGTCAAATTTCAAATTTTTGAATCACAAACTGAACCAAATACAGTACTGCGGGTGAACGAATTGATTTAAAATAATAAGCTTTTAATTCAGTGAATAAATTGTAAATATAAATTGAGCAATTAGACAGGCTTCTGGCAACATAAACCGAATTATGCTTGTCATTAAGACTCTTTGTGTTACTCCCTGAAATACCATCTGGCACCACCTGGAGGTGTGTGCAACCCAGGTTGGGAACTTCTAGTCTATATCTACCTGGATCCCTGTTTTTTTACTTTCTCGTTATATCTTTTATGCATTGGAAGAGGTGATGAGAAACCTTGAAAGCGTCAGTTAGACTTGATAGATTTTCATTCCCTTAATTCTGGTTGGTGTTCATTCCCTTAGCCTTGATAGTTTTTTAATTCCTTAATCATGACTGAAGTTCATTCCATTAGCCTTGATATATTTTCAATCCCTTAGTCCTGATTGGTATTCATTCCCTTAGCCTTGATCTTTGTAAGGCTTATACATGAAACTGCGGACTTAATACTGGAGCCAGAGGTACAGCAGGTGAAGACAGCATCACAGGTTGGCGGGTCCACTAGCAGAAGTAGGTCATGAAAGTAAGTCAAATCAAAATTTGGAATCTTATTACAGATGGAAATCTTCTGTAATAAAATTCCATAGTGATGATGAATCATACGTTTATGGAATGTATGACATTATTTCTATAACACAGCAACACCAGTGACTCTTGGAACAGACGATTTCTGTAGCATTATCCCCAACCACTGGACAACTTAAGGGTGTAATTTCCTTCCACTAGTGGGTCCCGCCTACCTGTTGAGTTGTCTTATAAGGTTGCACTTCTCCACTGGCTTCAGTAAATAAGCCTTCAAGACTCATAGAATTGTTTTAGCTAGACCATGTTTGAGGGACTGAATATATATTAAGGACAAGCGACTGAACACCTTGAACTTTCTTCTCCATATCTTCCACTGTTTCCTGCATAATACTCGCTTTTGCATTATAAATGAAAAGAGTGTTGCAGTGGCAAAAGTCTTTCATCATTAAAGACTCATAGGTGTTATTCATCATTAAAGACTCATAGGCGTTATTCATCAGTAAAGACTCGTAGGTGTTATTCATCATTAAAGACTCACTGGTGTTATTCATCATTAAAGACTCATAAGTGCTATTCATCATTAAAGACTCATAGGTGTTATTCGTCTTACTCATCAGCTTGTCGTTTTAATACCACCGTTGAGTTACTGTGCTCCCATTGTTGTTTGAACCATATTATTGTACTTAACATCCATTATCTCTTGTACGCTCATTGACTTATAATTTCCCAATTATCTTTACTACGCCCATATTTTTCTTGTGTCTTTTCCCGTGATGTGAAGAGCTATATACTCTCCCTGGTGAAGCGCAATTTTGGTTAAAAAAATAAATATGTCTGTATTCCCTTGACACATACCTGACCTGAGAGAACGAACCAAATTTACTAATACCCTCGATCCTTAACACCTCGCCCTTCCCAGCAAACACCAGGACATTGAGCCTGTTAATACAAACACTAGATTAATAGACACTGCCTTTAGCTGATTAAGCTTAGTTAGCTAAAGCAATGGATCGAAACATCTTAATACTAGACGTAAGATGTTCGATCCATTGCTTTTGTTTCATTCTTCGAAAAATAATATGCAGAAGGATGGGAACAGTAATGATAACCTGTTGAAGTTACACTGCGGTGATATTTGACGTCGAGATACTTGAAACATTATGGGTTGACTCCGTAGAGTTTCCTTAGCCCCCCACCAAGTGGCGTCCCTGTATGAGGTTATACCTTCAAAACTAGCACTTTAGTGTGAAGACTACTACCACTACTACTGTTATTAATACTACTCTTACTATTATCACTACTACTACCTTCACTACTGGTACTACTACTGTTACTACTACTACTACTACTACTACTACTGTTAGTAATACTACTGTTACAATTAATACTACTACTACTGCCACTACCACCACTATTACTACTACGACTACTACTGTTACTAATATCTCTACCACTACTACAACCTTTAATATAACTACTACTACTTATACTACTACAGCTACAACTACAACTGCTACTACTACCACTTCTTCTCCTAATGCTAACATTATTACCACTACTACTACTACTACTACTACTACTACTACTAATAATAATAATAATAATAATAATAATAATAATAATAAAAATAATAATAATAATAAAGGTATTAATAACAAAGAACAAAAAGACATAATACTGTGACTGGAAAAAAACACAAATAACCCGCACATAGCAGAGAGAAGCTTACGACGACGTTTGTGTCCGACTTGGACTGTTTACAAAGTCACACTAACAGAAAGGAGAGAAGAAGGCAGTATAATAGACAAGCTGGGCAGGGATGGGAGGAGAGAGGTTGGAGGTGTAGTATAAGCAGAGGTAAGGCAGGTAGTGGAGGAAGTAATGGTAGAGATAAGGCTCCTATTGAAAGTAGTAGTAGTAGTGTAGTGTAAAGTAGGGAGAGTGGTTGGTGGGGGGACAAGACTAGAAAGAGAAAAAGGTGGCAAAAGTGAAGGTAGGAGCCCAAGATAGTAGAAAAAAATAGTAGTAGTAACAGTCGATGAGTCAGTCAAAAGCCAAGACTACTACTGCTACCTCTACTACAACTACTTCCACTACCTGCCTTACCTCTACTACTACTACACTACTCCCACCTCTCAAGTCCCGTCACTGCCAGTTGTCCTGTAAATACTTAATCCTGCCCTCCTCTTTGTTAGTGTAACTTTGTAAATGGCTCAAATCAGACCTCTCTCCTATGTACGGGTTATATGTGTATAATAATAATAATAATAATAATAATAATAATAATAATAATAATAATAATAATAATAATAATAAAGAGAAAAAGAAATTTTTTATAAAACTGGGATGCTTGAATGTGCGTGGATGTAGTGCGGATGACAAGAAACAGATGATTGCTTATGTTATGAATGAAAAGAAGTTGGATGTCCTGGCCCTAAGCGAAACAAAGCTGAAGGGGGTAAGGGAGTTTCGGTGGGGGGAAATAAATGGGATTAAATCTGGAGTATCTGAGAGAGTTAGAGCAAAGGAAGGGGTAGCAGTAATGTTGAAGGATCAGTTATGGAAGGAGAAAAGAGAATATGAATGTGTAAATTCAAGAATTATGTGGATTAAAGTAAAGGTTGGATGCGAAAAGTGGGTCATAATAAGCGTGTATGTACCTGGAGAAGAGAGGAATGTAGATGAGAGAGAGAGATTTTGGGAGATGTTAAGTGAATGTATAGGAACCTTTGAACCAAGTGAGAGAATAATTGTGGTAGGGGACCTGAATGCTAAAGTAGGAGAAACTTTTAGAGAGGGTGTGGTAGGTAAGTTTGGGGTGCCAGGTGTAAATGATAATGGGAGCCCTTTGATTGAACTTTGCATAGAAAGGGGTTTAGTTATAGGTAATACATATTTTAAGAAAAATAGGATAAATAAGTATACAAGATATGATGTAGGGCGAAATGACAGCAGTTTGTTGGATTATGTATTGGTAGATAAAAGACTGTTGAGTAGACTTCAGGATGTACATGTTTATAGAGGGGCCACAGATGTATCAGATCACTTTTTAGTTGTAGCTACACTGTGAGTAAAAGGTAGATGGGATACAAGGAGAATAGAAGCATCAGGGAAGAGAGAGGTGAAGGTTTATAAACTAAAAGAGGAGGCAGTTAGGGTAAGATATAAACAGCTATTGGAGGATAGATGGGCTAATGAGAGCATAGGCAATGGGGTCGAAGAGGTATGGGGTAGGTTTAAAAATGTAGTGTTGGAGTGTTCAGCAGAAGTTTGTGGTTACAGGAAAGTGGGTGTGGGAGGGAAGAGGAGCTATTGGTGGAATGATGATGTAAAGAGAGTGGTAAGGGAGAAAAAGTTAGCATATGAGAAGTTTTTACAAAGTAGAAGCGATGCAAGGAGGGAAGAGTATATGGAGAAAAAGAGAGAGGTTAATAGAGTGGTGAAGAAATGTAAAAAGAGAGCAAATGAGAGAGTGGGTGAGATGTTATCAATAAATTTTGTTGAAAATAAGAAAAGTTTTGGAGTGAGATTAACAAGTTAAGGAAGCCTAGAGAACAAATGGATTTGTCAGTTAAAAATAGGAGAGGAGAGTTATTAAATGGAGAGTTAGAGGTATTGGGAAGATGGAGGGAATATTTTGAGGATTTGTTAAATGTTAATGAAGATAGGGAAGCTGTGATTTCGTGTATAGGGCAAGGAGGAATAACATCTTGTAGGAGTGAGGAAGAGCCAGTTGTGAGTGTGGGGGAAGTTCGTGAGGCAGTAGGTAAAATGAAAGGGGGTAAGGAAGCCGGGATTGATGGGATAAAGATAGAAATGTTAAAAGCAGATGAGGATATAGTTTTGGAGTGGTTGGTGCAATTATTTAATAAATATGTGGAAGAGGGTAAGGTACCTAGGGAGTGGCAGAGAGCATGCATAGTTCCTTTGTATAAAGACAAAGGGGATAAAAGAGAGTACAAAAATTATAGGGGGATAAGTCTTTTGAGTATACCTGGTAAATTGTATGGTAGAGTTATTATTGAAAGAATTGAGAGTAAGACGGAGAATAGGATAGCAGTTGAACAAGGAGGCTTTAGGAAAGGTAGGGGGTGTATGGACCAGGTGTTTACAGTGAAACATATAAGTGAACAGTATTTAGATAAGGCTAGAGGTTTTTGTGGAATTTATGGATTTGGAAAAGACGTATGACAGGGTGGATAGGGGGGCAATGTGGCAGATGTTGCAGGTGTATGGTGTAGGAGGTAGGTTACTGAAAGCAGTGAAGAGTTTTTACGAGGATAGTGAGGCTCAAGTTAGAGTATGTAGGAAAGAGGGAGAATATTTCCCAGTAAAAGTAGGCCTTAGACAAGGATGTGCGATGTCACCGTGGTTGTTTAATATATTTATAGATGGGGTTGTAAGAGAAGTAAATGCGAGGGTCTTGGCAAGAGGCGTGGAGTTAAAAGATAAAGAATCACACATAAAGTGGGAGTTGTCACAGTTGCTCTTTGCTGATGACACTGTGCTCTTGGGAGATTCTGAAGAGAAGTTGCAGAGATTGGTGGATGAATTTGGTAGGGTGTGCAAAAGAAGAAATTTAAAAGTGAATACAGGAAAGAGTAAGGTTATGAGGATAACAAAAAGATTAGGTGATGAAAGATTGGATATCAGATTGGAGGGAGAGAATATGGAGGAGGTGAATGTATTCAGATATTTGAGAGTGGACGTGTCAGCGGATGGGTCTATGAAAGATGAGGTGAATCATAGAATTGATGAGAGGAAAAAGGGTGAGCGGTGCACTTAGTAGTCTGTGGAGATAAAGAACTTTGTCTTGGAGGCAAAGAGGGGAATGTATGAGAGTATAGTTTTACCAACGCTCTTATATGGGTGTGAAGCATGGGTGATGAATGTTGCAGCGAGGAGAAGGCTGGAGGCAGTGGAGATGTCATGTCTGCGGGCAATGTGTGGTGTGAATATAATGCAGATAATTCGTAGTTTGGAAGTTAGGAGGAGGTGCGGGATTACCAAAACTGTTGTCCAGAGGGCTGAGGAAGTGTTGTTGAGGTGGTTCGGACATGTAGAGAGAATGGAGCGAAACAGAATGACTTCAAGAGTGTATCAGTCTGTAGTGGAAGGAAGGCGGGGTAGGGGTAGGCCTAGGAAAGGTTGGAGGGAGGGGGTAAAGGAGGTTTTGTGTGCGAGGGGCTTGGACTTCCAGCGGGCATGCGTGAGCGTGTTTGATAGGAGTGAATGGAGACAAGTGGTTTTTAATACTTGACGTGCTGTTGGAGTGTGAGCAAAGTAACATTTATGAAGGGATTCAGGGAAACCGGCAGGCCGGACTTGAGTCCTGGAGATGGGAAGTACAGTGCCTGCACTCTGAAGGAGAGGTGTTAATGTTGCAGTTTAAAAACTGTAGTGTAATGCACCCTTCTGGCAAGACAATGATTGAGTGAATGATGGTGAAAGTTTTTCTTTTTCGGGCCACCCTGCCTTGGTGAGAATCGGCCAGTGTGTTAATAAATAAATAAATAAATAATAATAATAATAATAATAATAATAATAATAATAATAATAATAATAATAATAATAATAATAATAATAATAAAAATAATAATATGTATTTCAGCCGCTAAGCAATTTGAGAAAGTTATCCTAGTAGTGAATAATCCCAACTCTCTGTACCCCAATACAAGTACTTGTTATAGTGCGAAGTGCGGCGTAAGTTTCTAATGCATTTCAATATTACCGTCGAAGATCGTAAGGGACTCGGAAGAGATATTCACAGGTTACAACATGTACAATAACATCACATTTTAATTTATTAATAAAAATGAGATAAATCTGTAGATATAGAGCTCAAACTTAATTCACTCCTTCCAGCTTAGAAGCCAAATTGATGACGGATACTCCTGTCATTCAGAGACATGCTCTTGTTATATTAAAATATTCCAGAACATTAAGTTGGAAGCTGCTCCGAAATTGCATTATCAGTCGGATGAGACACTCAGTAACAATCACGCGAAAAAACAGTTTTTAAGTTATCTCAACTATCCCAGTAAAAAAAAAATCCAGTAAATATAAATAGTCAAAACCAATTAAAAAAAAACACAGCATTAAGCTTTTTGTTAAACGTCGGGGCACAATGAAGTATATTATGCATATTTCATCTAAAACAACCGGAGAAACTCAAACTCTGCGGCTCACTTCTGATCAGCAGAGATATTCTTCCGTTATTTTACAGAAATAGTTTTAATTAATAAAACTGTCTTATCAAAACCCAAAATAAAGAAGCTTACTTTGAGGAAAACACATCAGCACTGAAAATTTAAATTCAGTCGAAAGATGCACTCTCCAGTTATTGCACAAAATCCAACACAATTTGCGCCTAAACAGCGTAACTTTTAAAGCCATTACATCAATTTCGTAAAATGCATCAGCCATTAGCGATGGATGCCGTTCGTTTGGGTTTATGTTAATGAGGTGATGGGAGTAAACCTGTGTGGATCATATAATGCCTCTGGTAACGATGGTGTTCAGATTCGATCTAAGGAAGGGGAAGGTAAATTCTATTCCATTTATCATGGAGCTCCCTCGCTAACATCAAGGCACTTTCCAGTTCTTTAATACAAAATAATTCTACTCCATTTCAAGAACAAAAGCGAAAAAATGGCACCATCACACTCCAAAACCAATACCAACCCCCTCACAAGCAGAACACGAGAACGTTTAAGCTCTGATGCCGACTAGAATAGGCTTTCTATAGTTATCACATGGAATCCATATTCTGGAATTGTCTGATTCCTGATATCGCCAATCATTTCTCGTAGTTATACATGGCTATCGGTGAAGAAACAGGTACATATTTTTGGATGTTAGAAGCCAAGCAGCAGGTTTTTGCAAGGTATCGAATCCATTCGGGAAATCTTGGAATGAGTTGTACAGCTTCAGTCATAGGGCATCTGGACATCTGTATATGTTAATAGCTGCCGCAATTGCCACACATGAGCACTGAAATTTTTTTACCGTCGGATAAGGCATTCTTGTGTAATGAACGATATGAAAACGTAAAGTCGAAGAAAAATAATGAAAGGAAGCATGAGACACAAACTTGGGTGACTGGTTAAGGGTTCCTATTCCTTGCAACCAAATAATAATATAGAATATAGAATAGAATCTTAAACATTATACAGTTTAAACATTGTACTGAAATCTGTAAGGCTTATTTCGAAGGATTTGGAACATCTTTGGCGTTTATCAGCTCAGATATGATTGCCTACTATTCCTAGGTACTGGATAATAACGATGGAAGACACGAATGCAATTAGAGTTATTTATTAGCTACGTTTGGGTCACGCAGTTGGCTTAATGAACTTTCAAATTGATAAACTTGGTAATAGAAAGTAAATCTTTGAACTGGGTGTAGGAGCGATGAGCAAGTGGAGTGCGTCACTCAGGTCATGTTGATTTCCTGGAGTTCTGGTAATTTTCACGCCAGAGGCTCTGCTAAGGAGTACAAGTTGTTCTTGTTGAAATTGATCGAAATACTGGACAGTGCTGATTGAAGGCATCTTTTGATTCTGATGGTGCTATCCATAATAACTAGTGCACAGTAAAAGAACACAAGCGGAACTAATGTGACATTTTATTGTTGCCACGTTTCGCTCTCCAGGAGCTTTATGGAGTAACGATTTAGCAAAGTTCCTGGAGAGCAAAACGTAGCCGCAATAAAATATCACATTAATTGCACTTGTGTTCTTTTACCTAACATATTGTCGGTAATTCTACCAACATTAATAACAAGTAGTGCACCATTTTAGTTTATCAACTCGTTGTGAATATTATAAGAACATAAGAACATAAGAAAGGAGGAACACTGCAGTAGGCCTGTTGGCCCATACTAGGCAGGTCCTTCACAAATCCAACCCACCAACAGAATAAACGCGCAAGTCCCTCTCAAATCCAACTCCTCTCACTCATAAACTTATTAAACCTAAATTTGAAACTACCCAAGGTTTTAGCTTCGATAACATACCTAGGCAGACCATTCCACTCATCAACTACCCTATTACCAAACCAGTACTTTCCTATATCCTTTCTAAATCTAAACTAATTTGGATGCTGCTGTATTGGTATTGTTAAATGAGTGGGAAAAGTTGTCTGGATATTTTTGTCACGAAAGAATTACGTTATGCTGATAATTGTTGCTCTTCCAAGACACACATTAAGCAAGAAAAAATGGTTATAAATGACCATAATCTTTAAGGGGGTGGTGGACCGGTAAGCCAGCAGAAGGCCTCGGTCAGATGACCAAAAGCTCCAAAGGCGGGTCATCATCTAAGACCCGCGTCAGGAAACACTTGTCCTGTTTCCTGACGAACCTTAAATCCTTCCAAGACACAGGAGTTGTTACTCTGTAAAGAGAAAAAATATCTTTTCTTCATCATTTTATTCCTCATTAAATTTCTCAGCAGAGTTTGTGAAATCCATTATTTTCACTGTTTTCTTTTTTTGAAAGATCTTGTCTTTTTCGCATATCCATATAGTCTTCTAATTTTTTTATGACCATAACTATTTATAAAATTTCTTTCATATGCATAATCTCCCATATTTTCCAGTACGAAAATTCGAACATAAAGATTAAAAAAAAAAATTAACATTTAATTTATCATCTAATTTTTTTTGACATTTTTCTCTCTCTATATATTTCCTTAACTTTTTTTTATTAATTTCTAGACTAACATTAGCCCTACCAATAAATTCCTTTGTGAATACGACCTGTCATTCAATTTTTTGTCTTTTCTTTAGTAATTTTGGCAAAACTGCCTAGAATTACATCCGAGTGGGGATTGGGGTTAAATCCGAGTGGGGATCTGTAACAAGTGGCGTTCCACAGGGATCAGTCTTGGGCCCGTTGTTGTTTATAATATATATCAATGACCTTGATGAGGGAATTACTAGTGATATGAGCAAATTCGCCGATGACACAAAGATAGGTAGGATAATTGATTCAAACGTAGACGTTAGGGAACTTCAGGAGGATTTAAACAAACTATATTCTTGGTCAGAAAAGTGGCAGATGCAGTTCAATGTAGATAAATGCAAGGTTCTGAAGCTTGGGAGTGCCCATAACCCTAGTACTTATAAGTTAAATGATGTAGAACTTAGCCATACAGATTGGGAAAAGGACTTGGGGGTTATGGTTAGCAGCAACCTTAAACCAAGACAGCAATGCCTAAGTGTACGTAATAAGGCAAATAGATTACTGGGATTTATATCAAGAAGTGTAAGCAACAGAAGTCCAGAGGTCATACTGCAGCTTTATACATGTTGATAAATTAGACACATGTGCAACTCATGGGACTTGCACATCAGAGCTTATTTCTTGGGTAGCATTATAATTGGGTTTGTCAAATGTTTTGTTAGTGGGATGAATTGTAAAAGACCTGCCTAGTATGGGCCAACAGGCCTGCTGCAGTGTTCCTCCTTTCTTATGTTCTTATGTTCTGAGTTAGCCAGTGCTCCGTTCGACAGGGATTCAAACCCAGGCCCCTTGGCTTGTGAATCAAGCACTCTGCCAATGAATTCCAGTAAATAAAATTTGAGAGAGAACTAAAATAATAGAAAATTTGCAAAATTTTCTCATTAAAGAATTAGCTAAGTGTAATTTTTGCAGGTAAGTAGTGAGAGAGTAGCAGTGGAAGACTACACATTGCTGGTTTTTTTATTCGCCGGTATTCTCCCGGCCCGGGTCTTTTCCAAGTAGTGGTGACCCGGCCTTGGCTCCCTATCTGGTGAGTGTCTCGAGACGTAAGTCTCCCATGGGAGGAGGTACAAGTACCCCCTCATCTGTGGGACCAAGTGTCCCCAGACCTAGCCACATTCCCCGCCCTCACGGGGTCTGCCATCTGCCCCGCCCCAAAGGGGCTCGTGGACATGGCAGTCTTATGAGCTGCAGATGGTAGCAAGCTCAGGCCTTCCACATTGCTGCTACCTGCCTTTGTACACTATACAAAAGGTTATTATATTCAAATGGGGACTATAATGGGTATGAGCGCTTAGCACACTTTATAGTGTGGAAATATCTGACAATATTATCATAAATAAAATTATGCTGGATTTTTCGAAAAGAATAAATAGATCCCTTATGGCTGGAAGTAATGAAAATAGAAATTTATTCAAATGCTCTCTTATTTCTGTAAGGATTTAAACTGTTTGCTCACACCTCATAGTTAAAGCTATCTGCAATTAAGTAACTACAGTTATTAGCTGTACTGGAATATTTATTCTCTTGATAACTTAATCAGTCGCTCCTGGATGGCAGCTTCATTTAACTTAAGCTATAGTTGCTCCTTCTCACAAATCTAGTTCAAACACACAAATAAATGCTACACTTAATTAAATGCTCTGTCAAGTGTATTCAGCTGTAGGACAGTTGTCAACAGAAATTTCCTCTCCTCTCAGTATGTTATCGCACACATCGTAACTCAAATCTCTCATAAAGTAATCGTAAGCTTCCATAACTTTAAACCCCAGTTTCACAGAACGTTAACCTAATGTCACATAACCATATCCCAGTCTCCCACCCTACTCACTCAAACTGTAACCTTAATAAACCATACCACGGGCGGGGTTAGAACCCGCGATCAGAGAGCCTCAAAAGTCCGGACCGTCGCGTTAACCACTGGACCAGCTAACCACAACAAGATTCATCCAACTAGGTATATTTATACACCAAGTTTTTACTAACGAATCTCCTGCTAGCGTGGCCGTGACGAACTCTAGCTCAGGTCCCCTCAAAGCCGTCAACAGACTCACGAAATCGTAATGACACGTCCGTAGTATGGTTTGTTAG
>NC_091320.1:7064441-7071941 GCF_038502225.1 Cherax quadricarinatus
TAACGACATACAAAATACTGAGAGGAATTGACAAGGTGGACAAAGACAGGATGTTCCAGAGATTGGACACAGTAACAAGGGGACACAGTTGGAAGCTGAAGACACAGATGAATCACAGGGATGTTAGGAAGTATTTCTTCAGCCACAGAGTAGTCAGTAAGTGGAATAGTTTGGGAAGCGATGTAGTGGAGGCAGGATCCATACATAGCTTTAAGCAGAGGTATGATAAAGCTCACGGCTCAGGGAGAGTGACCTAGTAGCGATCAGTGAAGAGGCGGGGCCAGGAGCTCGGACTCGACCCCCGCAACCTCAACTAGGTGAGTACAACTAGGTGAGTACACACACACACACACACACACACGCACACACACACACACACACACACACACACACATACACACACACGCACGCACACACAGAAGGGTCAGGGGAGACATGATAACGACATACAAGATACTGCGGGGAATAGACAAGGTGGACAGAGATAGGATGTTCCAGAGAGGGGACACAGGGACAAGGGGTCACAACTGGAAGCTGAAGACTCAGACGAGTCACAGGGACGTTAGGAAGTATTTCTTCAGTCATAGAGTTGTCAGCAAGTGGAATAGCCTAGCAAGTGAAGTAGTGGAGGCAGGAACCATACATAGTTTTAAGAAGAGGTATGACAAAGCTCAGGAAGCAGAGAGAGAGAGGATCCAGTAGCGATCAGTGAAGAGGCGGGGCCAGGAGCTGAGTCTCGACCCCTGCAACCACAATTAGGTGAGTACAATTAGGTGAGTACACACACACACACGCACGCACGCACACACACACACACACGTTGCTGATCAAAAATCGCTGGAATTTTGATGAGCTGGAGAGAGGAGATAGCGGAGAAGAAAGTGATTACATAGCGGGAACACTTCACTCTGGAGGTCCCAAGGTGGTAATAGCAGTGATGTATAACCCACCACAGAACAGCAGGAGGCCAAGGCAAGAGTACGACGAGAGCAATAGAGCGATGGTTGACACACTGGCTAGAGTGGCCAGAAGAGCTCATGCATGCAGGGCAAAGCTCCTGATCATGGGTGACTTTAACCACAAGGAGATCGATTGGGAGAACTTGGACCCACATGGGGGCCAAGATACATGGAGGGCTAAGATGATGGAGGTGGTACTGGAGAACTTCATGTACCAACACGTAAGGGACACTACAAGAGAGAGAGGAGAGGATGAACCAGCAAGGCTGGACTTAGTATTCACCTTCAGTAGTGCAGATATCGAGGACATCACATATGAAAGACCCCTTGGGGCCAGTGACCATGTGGTTTTAAGCTTCGAATACACAGTAGAGCTACAAGTGGAGGGAGAAGCAGGAAGGCCAGGACGAATGAAGCCAAACTACAAGAAAGGGGACTACACAGGAATGAGGAACTACCTGAACGGGGTTCAGTGGGACAGAGAACTGGCAGGGAAGCCAGTTAATGAGATGATGGAATATGTAGCAACAAAATGCAAGGAGGCTGAGGAGAGGTTTGTACCCAAGGGTAACAGGAGTAATGAAAAAGCCAGGATGAGCCCATGGTTTACCCAAAGGTGCAGGGAGGCAAAAACCAAGTGTGCTAGGGAATGGAAGAAATATAGAAGGCAAAGGACCCAGGAGAATAAGGAGAACAGTCGTAGAGCCAGAAACGAATATGCACAGATAAGAAGGGAGGCCCAAAGACAATATGAAAATGACATAGCAGCGAAAGCCAAATCTGACCCGAAACTGTTGTACAGCCACATCAGGAGGAAAACAACAGTCAAGGACCAGGTAATCAGGCTAAGGAAGGAAGGAGGAGAGACAACAGGAAATGACCGCGAAGTATGTGAAGAACTCAACAAGAGATTCAAAGAAGTGTTCACAGAGGAGACAGAAGGGACTCCAGAAAGACGGAGAGGTGGGGCACACCACCAAGTGCTGGACACAGTGCACACAACCGAGGAAGAAGTGAAGAGGCTTCTGAGTGAGCTAGATACCTCAAAGGCAATGGGGCCAGATAACATCTCCCCATGGGTATTGAGAGAGGGAGCAGAGGCGCTATGTGTACCCCTAACAACAATATTCAATACATCTATCGAAACAGGGAGATTGCCTGAGGCATGGAAGACAGCAAATGTAGTCCCAATCTTTAAAAAAGGAGACAGACATGAAGCATTAAACTACAGACCAGTGTCACTGACATGTATAGTATGCAAAATCATGGAGACGATTATCAGGAGAAGAGTGGTGGAACACCTAGAAAGGAATGATCTCATCAACAGCAGCCAGCATGGTTTCAGGGACGGGAAATCCTGTGTCACAAACCTACTGGAGTTCTATGACATGGTGACAGCAGTAAGACAAGAGAGAGAGGGGTGGGTGGATTGCATTTTCTTGGACTGCAAGAAGGCGTTTGACACAGTTCCACACAAGAGATTGGTGCAAAAACTGGAGGACCAAGCAGGGATAACAGGGAAGGCACTACAATGGATCAGGGAATACTTGTCAGGAAGACAGCAGCGAGTCATGGTACGTGGCGAGTTGTCAGAGTGGGCACCTGTGACCAGCGGGGTCCCGCAGGGGTCAGTCCTAGGACCAGTGCTGTTTCTGGTATTTGTGAACGACATGACGGAAGGAATAGACTCTGAGGTGTCCCTGTTTGCAGATGACGTGAAGTTGATGAGAAGAATACACTCGATCGAAGACCAGGCAGAACTACAAAGGGATCTGGACAGGCTGCAGACCTGGTCCAGCAATTGGCTCCTGGAGTTCAATCCCACCAAGTGCAAAGTCATGAAGATTGGGGAAGGGCAAAGAAGGCCGCAGACGGAGTACAGTCTAGGGGGTCAGAGACTACAAACCTCACTCAAGGAAAAAGATCTTGGGGTGAGTATAACACCAGGCACATCTCCTGAAGCGCACATCAACCAAATAACTGCTGCAGCATATGGGCGCCTAGCAAACCTCAGAACAGCATTCCGACATCTTAATAAGGAATCGTTCAGGACCCTGTACGCCGTATACGTTAGGCCCATATTGGAGTATGCGGCACCAGTTTGGAACCCACACCTAGCCAAGCACGTAAAGAAACTAGAGAAAGTGCAAAGGTTTGCAACAAGACTAGTCCCAGAGCTAAGAGGTATGTCCTACGAGGAGAGGTTAAGGGAAATCAACCTGACGACACTGGAGGACAGGAGAGATAGGGGGGACATGATAACGACATACAAAATACTGAGAGGAATTGACAAGGTGGACAAAGACAGGATGTTCCAGAGATTGGACACAGTAACAAGGGGACACAGTTGGAAGCTGAAGACACAGATGAATCACAGGGATGTTAGGAAGTATTTCTTCAGCCACAGAGTAGTCAGTAAGTGGAATAGTTTGGGAAGCGATGTAGTGGAGGCAGGATCCATACATAGCTTTAAGCAGAGGTATGATAAAGCTCACGGCTCCGGGAGAGTGACCTAGTAGCGATCAGTGAAGAGGCGGGGCCAGGAGCTCGGACTCGACCCCTGCAACCTCAACTAGGTGAGTACACACACACACACACACACACACACACACACACGCACGCACGCACACACACACAGGCAGGATCCATACATAGCTTTAAGCAGAGGTATGATAAAGCTCACGGTTCACAGAGAGTGACCTAGTAGCGATCAGTGAAGAGGCGGGGCCAGGAGCTCGGACTCGACCCCCGCAACCTCAACTAGGTGAGTACAACTAGGTGAGTACACACACACACACACACACACACACACACACACACACACACACACACACACACACTCATACACAAACTCATACACAAACTCACACACACACACACACACACACACACACACACACACACACACACACACACACACACACACACACACGTACTCATATACAACAGGCCTAGTGTCTAATCGACATGTGCCTAGGACAAAATGGTAACTAACTAACACACATGGTAACTAACACACACACCCACACACGGTGAAGAGGCGGGGCCAGGAGCTAAGACTCGACCCCTGCAACCACAAATAGGTGAGTACAAATAGGTGAGTACACACACACACACACATACACACACACACACACACGTGCTCATATACAACAGGCTTAGTGTCTAATCGACATGTGCCTAGGACAAAATGGTAACTAACACACACCCTGACACACACACTCACACCCTGACACACACACACACACACACACACACACACACACACACACACACACACACCTACACACACCTACACACACACACACACACCTACACACACACATACCACACACACACACCTACACACACACACCTACACACACACACACACACCTACACACACACACACACCTACACACACACACACACACCTACACACACACACACATACACACACACACACACCTACACACACAACAGGCCTAGTGTCTAATCGACATGTGCCTAGGACAAAATGGTAAGTAACACACTCTGGAGTATGCAACACCAGTTTGGAACCCACACCTGGCCAAGCACCAAGAAATTAGAGAAAGTGCAAAGGCTTTCAGCAAGACTAGTCCCGGAGCTAAGGGGTATGTCCTACGAGGAGAGGTTAAGGGAAATCGATCTGACGACACTAGAAGACAGGAGGGTAGGGGGACATGATATGAAAAAAATACTGAGGTATTGACAAAATGGACAGGGACAGGATGTTTCAGAGTTGGGACATAGCAACAAGGGGCTACAATTGGAAGATGAGGACTCGTATGAGTCACGGCTTCCTGCCGGGTTACTGTCGGACCGCCAGCAGCAACAGCCTGGTTGACCAGGCAAGCACCAGACTAGCCTGGCCCATGGCCGGGCTCCGAGAGTAGTGAAACTCTCAAAACTCATCAGAGGTATGTCGAAGGTAAGGGAGAGGGATGTTGTAGGGGCAGGATGTATACACAGCTTTAAGAAGATATACAGCAAAGAGCATGGAGCAGAGAGTGGACCTAGTAGCGACAAGCGAAAAGGCAGGGCCAGGAGCTATGATCAGACACCTGCAACCCCCCTACACACACACACACACACACACACACGCACACACACACACACACACACACACACACACACACACACACAACACACACACCACACACACACACACACACACACACACACCACACACACACACCACACACACACACCACACACACACACCACACACACACACACACACACACACACACCACACACACACCACACACACACCACACACACACCACACACACACCACACACACACCACACACACCACACACACACACCACACACACACCACACACACACACACCACACACACACACACCACACATATACAACACACACACACCACACACATACAACACACACACACCACACACATAAAACACACACACACCACACACACCACACACCACACACACCACACACACCACACACACACACACCACACACACACACACACACACACACACACACACACACACACACACACACACACACACTGACACACACACCCCACAGAATCTCCCACCAAAAGACCCCACCCGCAACATTCCCAACGCAACTGAGCAACCTATACTACAACCCACTCACTGTTCCCTCTGCCACCAACCCCCATATCACAAACCTCACCCCAACAGCTGTCCCTTATGGGCATTCTGACCCCACCCCCATCAACACATACCCCACCTACACCACAGCCCCATATAGGCCCCCACCAAGGCTCTCGCTCCCCCAACCCCAATATACTTGCATGACCACAATGATAGAAAAGAAACTAAAGGTTTGGTACACAAACGCGGATGGAATAACGAATAAACATGAGGAGTGGAATGAAAGAATCAGTGAAAAATCCCCAGACATCATAGCAGTCACAGAAACAAAACTCGCTGAGACAATAACAGACACAATCTTCCCAACAGGATATCAGATCCTGAGGAAAGATAGAAGGAGTAGAGGGGGAGGAGGGGTTGCACTGCTCATAAAACACCAATGGGGATTTGAGGAAATGGAAGGCATGGACATGATTGGAGAAAGAGACTACACTGTAGGTACAATTCAGTCCGGAGAACATAAAGTAGTCATTGGAGTGATGTATAACCCACCACAGAACTGCAGGAGGCCAAGAGAGGAGTACGAAGAAAACAACAGGGTGATGGTGGACACACTGGCTGAGGTGGCAAGAAGAGCTCACTCGAGCAGAGCAAAGTTACTGGTAATGGGCGATTTCAACCACAGGGAGATCGACTGGGAAAACCTGGAGCCACATGGGGGTCCCGAAACATGGAGAGCCAAGATGTTGGATGTGGTACTTGAAAACCTCATGCATCAACATGTCAGGGACACAACCAGAGAGAGAGGGGAGGATGAGCCAGCAAGACTGGATCTTGTGTTCACCCTGAGCAGTTCAGACATCGAGGACATCACTTACGAGAGGCCCCTTGGAGCTAGCGATCATGTGGTTCTGAGTTTTGACTATATAGTAGAGTTACAAGTGGAGAAGGTAACAGGAACTGAAGGGGACAGGCCAAACTATAAAAGGGGGGACTACACAGGTATGAGAAACTTCCTGCAGGAGGTTCAGTGGGACAGAGAAATGGTAGGAAAATCAGTAAACGAGATGATGGAATATGTGGCAACAAAGTGCAAGGAGGCAGAGGAAAGTTTTGTTCCCAAGGGAAACAGAAATAATAGGAAGACCAAAACGAGTCCTTGGTTTACCCGAAGGTGTAGGGAGGCAAAAACTAAGTGCAACAGAGAATGGAAAAGGTACAGGAGGCATAGGACCCAGGAAAACAAGGAGATTAGTAGAAGAGCCAGAAACGAGTATGCGCAGATAAGGAGGGAGGCCCAGCGACAGTATGAAAACGACAGCATCGAAAGTCAAATCTGACCCGAAACTGCTGTATAGCCACATTAGGAGGAAGACAACAGTCAAGGACCAGGTGATAAGGCTGAGGAAAGAAGGTGGAGAACTCACAAGAAACGATCAAGAGGTATGTGAGGAGCTCAACACGAGATTTAAGGAAGTATTTACAGTAGAGACAGGAAGGACTCTGGGGGGACAGACCAGATGGGGACACCAACAAGGAATACACCAACAAGTGTTGGACGACATACATACAGATGAGGAGGAGGTGAAGAAACTGCTAAGGGACATCGATACCTCAAAGGCAATGGGACCGGACAACATCTCTCCATGGGTCCTTAGAGAGGGAGCAGATATGTTGTGTGTACCACTTACCACAATCTTCAACACATCCCTGGAAACTGGGCAACTACCTGAGGTATGGAAGACGGCAAATGTAGTTCCCATTTTCAAAAAAGGAGACAGAAAAGAGGCACTAAACTATAGACCTGTGTCATTGACGTGTATAGTATGCAAAATTATGGAGAAGATTATCAGGAGGAGAGTGGTGGAGCACCTGGAACGGAACAGGAGTATAAATGCCAACCAGCACGGATTCACGGAAGGCAAATCCTGTGTCACAAAC
>NC_091320.1:7076941-7244441 GCF_038502225.1 Cherax quadricarinatus
TGCAGCCACAATATTATTCTTTGATGCGAGGACTGTAAATTCTACTGGTACATGATGAATTATCCCGATCATATGTGTTTTATCCGAGCCTTTGATCTTTCTAGGATAAAAGCCCCGATAGGAAAAATAAAATATGATGTGCCTTTACAAATACAAAAGTGGAAATTGTGCGTGTGTGTTTACTCTCTCTCTCTCTCTCTCTCTCTCTCTCTCTCTCTCTCTCTTTCTCTAAACATATATATATATATATATATATATATATATATATATATATATATATATATATATCGTGCCGAATATGTAAAACTGGTCAGTTAGCAAGAACTCATTTAAAATTAAGTCCTTTCTAAAATTTTCTCTTATACGTTTAAAGATATATTTTTTTCATTAATGTTAATGTAAAATAATTTAATTTTGCTCCAAAAGAATCTTAGAAAACTTACCTAACCTTATGATAATAAGAACAGTTTATTTTAGCCTAACCCAACTAAATATATTTTAGATTTGTTTACAATAATTTAATATTAAATAAACACAATCAAGCATATTTTTTTCGTTAGGTTCAGAATAATTTTGGCGATATTATTGCATACACAAATTTTCACTTGCCATATAGGACAAGTGAAAATTTGTGTATGCAATAATTTTCACCAAAACCATTCTGAACCTAACGAAAAAAATATATTTGATTTTGTTTGTTTAGTATTAAATTATTGTAAACATATTTAAAATATATTTAGTTGGGTTAGGCTAAAATAAATGGCTCTTGTTATAACAAGGTTAGGTAATGTGAAGGCTTAATCAGCCCTGTAACAACTTCAGTATTACCAAGGCTGGCTTCTCCTCAGGAAAATTAGTGAATAGAAAAAGAAATAATAACAGACAAACATAAACACTTTATTATATAGAAAATATAAAATATAAAACAATTAAATATGAAATATTAATCCTACATTAAAGAAAATGAAAAATTAAAAATATAAATGATAACTGAATTCAACGCTAATATATATAGGGGTGTCTGGTGTTGGTGACACTGAGTGTTGTTGAAATCGTAGCAGTTGCTGATGATGGAGGGGGGGCTCGCAGGTGTTGGTTACAACCCACCGGTTCGTTCTTCACAGTATAGCCTTGAGTATTCTATCCCGATGACAGGAAAGCAGGTTCTTTACCGCTGCAATGATGAGGGGTTATGTCCTGCAATTTCATACAGGTGCACAGGTAATTAAATCCAAAAAGGGGAAGCCTCAGGACGTTAGTCCATCTCCATCAGTTCTGCTCGTTGATTGGCAGGTGACCCTCTCTGTCATCCAAGCTGGAAAGATAGACAGGTTACCCAGTGCTTAAGAAATCACTCTCCATGATAAGTACAATACCTAAAAGATGTGGTGATTATTACAACAGTCAACCTAGAGCAAGACTGAAAGGACTAAGTTTATTATTGGTCAAAAGTGAAGCTTTCAACCAATAAATCCACTAGAATACAAGGCAGGCATGTACTTACAGTAGTGCTGGGAGCTGTGAGTCTAGTGATTACTGTTTGGACCGGAGCCCCACACGTCCACCTTTCGGGATGGGGGGGGGAAGAAGGAGGGGAAGGGATAGCGGGAGCTAGACTGACCCTACCTTAACAAGTAGCCGGCAATGAAACTATTGTTACTATATACTCCCTCTCTACTCCTATCTATTGAACTTTTCCCTCACACTCCCCCATACCAAGACTTATAGTCAAGGAGTATAAGAAGAATAGGCAAGGAAAAAGTTCTAACATATGGAAGTCACGTAAGGCAAGAAATCTTCTACTGACTGTCACGACTTAACCAGTCAGAGAAATAATTGGATGCACCATTGATATACACAATATGGAACTTAAAAACCTGGAGTGCCAATGTCCACCTCAAGAGGCGATTGTTGGTTCCCTTAAAAGTTTCTAGGAATATCAAAGGTTTGTGGTCCGTTTCTAAAATGAATTCTTTTCCCAGCAAATAAAATTTAAGTTTGGAGATTCCCCACACAAGGGCCAAACATTCCTTTTCTATGGTGGAGTATCTCGTTTCTGCAGGAAGGAGTTTCCGGCTTAGGAAGCATACAGGGAAGGGAGTACCATCATGGTATTGTAGTAGCACCGCACCTAAGCCAGTATTGGAGGCATCAGTTCTTAAACAAAATGTTTTATTAATATCTAGAATCTTAAGTATAGGGTCTTTCGAAAAGATACTTTTAATCTCATTAAACTTTTCCCGAGCTACGTGGGAAAGTTCAAGAGGTTCCTTCACAGACTTTTTAAGGAAGTCGGATAAGATGCCTATAAGATCAGTAAGGTTCGGGATAAACCATGCATAAAAATTTACAGAACCAAGAAAGCTACGCATGAGCTTCTTGGTTTTGGGGAATTTAAATTCTAATAAAGCTTTGATCTTACTGGGGAGAGGCTGTAGAGAGTTATTAGAAAGTATCAGTCCAAGATATCTAATCTTGTTATACCCAAGGAAGCATTTCTTCGGCTTGGCAGTGAGGCCATGTGAGCGTAACCTACGCAAAACTGATGTTAATGTTTGGATATGTTCGCCCCACGTGGATGTCATTACGTAAATGTTATCAAAATAAACTGAAACATTTGGCATATTACCCACGACCTTTCTCATCAGTCTCACGTAGTTAGCACAGGCAGTTACCAAACCGAAGGGCATACTGCATCAGTCCTTGGTGTGTAGGAAAAGCGGTGTACTGCTTAGAAGAAGGATCTAACATTACTTGATGATATGCCTGCGCAATATGAATCTCTGAAAAGAAGGAAGCGTCATAAAATTTGTGTAGATCGCTATCTATTAAGGGTATAGGCTCAGCATCCCACCGATTTATAGCATTAAGGCCTCTGAAGTCAATAGCAAGTCTATATGAATTATCCTCCTTCTTAACCATGACTACTGGTGAACAATATGAAGATACTGAAGGTTCAATGATCTTTAGTTTTAATAATTTGTCTACCTCTCGGTCAAATGCATCCCTAAGGTGAACTGGAACTGGGTATAATTTTCGTTTGATAGGATTGTCCGTCACTAAGTCAATCTTATGGACTACCGTGGAGGTAACACCTGGAATATCAGTAAAGACGTCTGAAAAGTTACTCACACATTGAAGTAGTTCATGTCTCTTATGGTCATCCAAAGATTCATTAATATTAATGTTGGTTGTGCCCGAGTGGTCAAGAGTCACCAAGTCATGTAGTTCTTCATCATAGTCTAAGTTAGAGGTGTCAATTACGCACACCTTACATTCTTCAGTTGTCGTATCAAGTTCGTGTGGAAAAACTAAGTCAAATTTATTAAGGCAGTTAACCGAATTTCTTCGGTAATATTTCTTAAGGATGTTGATATGATAAAGCTTAGGTTTCCCTTTGACTTCTATGAGGTAGTCAACTTTCCCACAAATTTTTAATACTTTATATGGACTTTTCCATGCTACTAATAATTTATTTGACTTGATCGGCAAAAGTACAAGAACTTCATCCCCTACTTTAAAACTTCTCCTCTGAGTTTTTGAATCAAAATAGGTTTTGTACTGGTCCATTGATAAACTTAAAGTTTTCGAAACTGTCAGAGGTCTCCTCAAGTTAGGATTTAAGATCAAGGAGAAACTGGAAAGAAGACTGAACCTCAGCATTTACCTCCTCATTAGTCCATAAGTCATGAAGGATGGACAATGGGCCTCTGGCCTGTCTACCATAGAGAAGTTCAAAAGGTGAAAACCCCAAAGAGTGTAGGAAACGACGCCACTCCTTTGGTTTAAGGGAGCAAAGTTTCCTTAAAATGGACTTGAGAATCGAATGCTGGCGCTCAATCCTCCCATTACAGCTGGGATGATAGGGTGTGGTGAAGAGAGGCTTCACTCCCAGAAGTTGGTATATATGTTGCATTAAGTCAGATGTGAATTGTGTCCCACGGTCAGACAAAATTTCTCTAGGGATGCCCACTCTGGAGAAGATGAATAAAAGGGCTTCAGCCACCTCTGTAGTGGTTATGGTCTTTAAGGGTATGGCTTCAGGGAAACTCGAAGCATAATCAACTAATGTTAATATACATCTATGTCCCCCAGATGAAAGTGGAGATGAAGGACCAACGATGTCAATAGCTACTATTTCGATAGGTACCGTAAAGACTGGAATTTTGACCATAGGTACTCGCCTGGTACCTCGGGAGGATGACAGTTGGCAAACTTTACACGATCTACAATAGGTAGTGATATCTGAGGACATTTTTGGCCAAAAATAGGTTTCCCTAATTTTATTTAAGGTTTTACGATGCGAGAAATGTCCGGCCACTGGCAGGTCATGAGCCATTTTAAGAACAGTCTCTCTGCATTGACTTGGAACAACTAAGATGGAGTAGTCTGTCTCGTCTGAATTTAATTTGAATACTGACTTGTACAAGATACCTTTTATATATTCAAATTTATATGAAAAGTTTTTCGTTTGGATAACTTGATTTTGTTTAGCGGTATTATGGCAATTCTGAAGAGAAGGGCAATTACGTTGTAAATTGACAAAGGAGTCCTTCGATATATCTAAAGGCTTAAAGTCAGGGAAAATCAAAGGATGGACAGTAGGAGAAGCCTGGGCTTTGGTCTGAGCCCTAGTCAAGACATTTATGGTATTGGAGGTGATATCTTCACTTTCATCTAACAAGTGAACCGGTGATCCTACTACCTCGCTTTCGAGAGTATCATCACTGGTTTTTAATCCCACATGAATCTCTCGAGACATTGTCTCATCTGAACTTTCGAGGGACTTCTCTAACTCTACAGAAAGAGGATCTGAAACACCTATGTCCATCTTTGGTGATGAAAGGTCAACCTCAGAAGGAAGAATGGCACCTTTTACATTACCTATTAGTACGGAGCAAGAAGTGATGGGAGCTAGTACGGCTTCAGACCAACCTGTGAACCATTTAGACCTAATGTAACAACGGATGGTAGGAAAAGTGTCTGTACGGCCCAAGTAGTCTGAAAGTATAGCAGAGGAATGAGTTTCTTTAAGGTTAGGGAACAGTTTATCAGAAATTACTATACATGTGCATCCAGTGTCTCGTAAAATGGTAGATACATTAAGTCCATTAACTGTTCCAGAACAGAAGGGTGCTTGGTCATTACAGTCTTTAAAACATCTTCCAACTTTTTGGACCTTCTTAGAAGGACAATTTGGACGTTTATGTCCCTTAACACCACACAAATGACAAACAGGAATAAAAGAAGTCATTTTACTTTCCACTAGAGGCTTCGATAAGGTCTGATGAACCCTTGCCCTTAGGGTTCGATCCCTTTAGGTCTTTATAGGAATTGTGAGCCTCAGCATACAGGTCAGCAGTCTCAGCAACTTCCTCAGCTTTAATCAGGTTACGTTCTCTGATGAATGTTCGTATCTGATGGGGAAGAGCTGTCAGGAACTGGTCAGCAACCATGAAGTCTCTAAGAGATTCATAACTGTGATCAGTTCCTGAACTATCTATCCAAAAGTCGAACAAACGAAAGAGTGTTACCTGTAATTGCTGAAAGTTCTGGCCAGGCTGTAAGATGGCATACCTGAAATCTTTCCTGTAAGAATTAGTGGATTTTGATATGCTTTAAGGATTGCCTTCTTCAGTAGGTTATAATTACATATGATATCCTGCGACAAAGTTGCATAGATATTCAAGGCTGTACCAGAAAATAACATTCCTAACCTGGTAGCCCAGGTGTCAGCAGGCCATTCACAGAGGGTAGCGGTATTTTCAAACCTGATAATGTATGAAGTTATGTCTTCCCCCTCTGTGAAGGGAGGTAAATTAGTTGTTGGAATATGTGCACTGACTGCACGTTGTTCCATTACTCCTTCCTCTAATTGTTGTTATGTAAAAGTTAACTTTTTATTCTCTAATTCAAGGCGAGATTTTTCGAGCTCGCGATCCTTTTCTCTCTCTATTAACTCATGTTCTCTAGCTTTTTCCTCAACTTCTCTATCCTTTCCTCTTTCCTCAAGTTCTCTTAATTCAACCTGTTCCTCACGTATCTTAGCTTGTTCCTCACGTATTTTAGCTTGTTCCTCACGTTCCCTATCCTTTGCTCTTTCCTCAAGTTCTCTTAATTTAACTTGTTCTTCCTTTTTTTCTTCTCTCTCTCTTTCTGTCTTTCTTGGATTTCTCTCTCAATTCTCTCTCTCTCCTTTTTCTCTTCTCTTTCTATTCTCTCTCTCTCCTTTTCTTCTTCTCTTTCCCTTTCTAACTGTCTTTCTTCTCTCTCAATTCTCACTCTTTCAAGTCTCTCCTGGATCTTAGCACTAATGAAAGATTCTAAATTTTTCCCTTTTATTCCTAACTTACTTCCAGCATTCATCCAAAACTGGTATTCATCCATACTTGCAAGAATAACTTAAACTATCAGGGGAAATGAAACGGGTATTAAAGAAAACGGAGGGTTCAATTCCTGCTCCGCTCAAACTTTAAATAAACCAGAGGGCTCGATCCCTACTTCAATTAAACAATATGTATTAATTAAAACGAAGGGTTCTATGCCGGCTCCGAGCAAACAGAACATCCAATCTTCTCACCAACAAATCAAGAGTGCCCTATGACAGTTCCCTTGATATAATAAAGAGCTCAATGAAACAAATTGTCACTGGAAAATCTCGGGTCCCTAGAGTCTAATCCTCCAAAGTGTTTCAAGCTCACACAAAAATAGATGGCAGAATTAACTAGTATTCCTGCCTTGACTTGACTTACAATAAATTGAGACTAACAATCACCAAATCTTTTAAATACCTGTACTGTAGTCCTACCATAGAGAATGATTACTCATGGCTGGTGGTAACCGTCTGTGGTATGCGGCGTTGAAGTTCCAATGGTAGATTCGAGATGGAGTTGAATCTTGATTCAGTCGAGTTGATCCTGGCAAGGTCGCCACTTGTGAAGGCTTACTCAGCCCTGTAACAACTTCAGACAGTATTACCAAGGTTGGCTCCTCCTCAGGAAAATTAGTGAATAGAAAAAGAAATAATAACAGACAAACATAAACACTTTATTATATAGAAAATATAAAACAATTAAATATGAAATATTAATCCTACATTAAAGAAAATGAAAAATGAAAAATATAAATGATAACTGAATTCAACGCTAATATATATAGGGGTGTCTGGTGTTGGTGACACTGAGTGTTGTTGAAATCGTAGCAGTTGCTGATGATGGAGGGGGGGGGGGTCGCAGGTGTTGGTTACAACCCACCGGTTCGTTCTTCACAGTATAACCTTGAGTATTCTATCCAGATGACAGGAAAGCAGGTTCTTTACCACTGCAATGATGAGGGGTTACGTCCTGCAATTTCATACAGGTGCACAGGTAATTAAATCCAAAAAGGGGAAGTCTCAGGACGTTAGTCCATCTCCATCAGTTCTGCTCGTTGATTGGCAGGTGACCCTCTCTGTCATCCAAGCTGGAAAGATAGACAGGTTACCCACTGCTTAAGAAATCACTCTCCATGATAAGTACAATACATAAAAGATGTGGTGATTATTACAACAGTCAACTTAGAGCAAGACTGAAAGGACTAAGTTTATTATTGGTCAAAAGTGAAGCTTTCAACCAATAAATCCACTAGAATACAAGGCAGGCATGTACTTACAGTAGTGCTGGGAGCTGTGAGTCTAGTGATTACTGTTTGGACCGGAGCCCCACACGTCACCTTTCGGGGGTGGGGGGAGAAGGAGGGGAAGGGATAGCGGGAGCTAGACTGACCCTACCTTAACAAGCAGCCGGCAGTCAAACTATCACTTTCGGGGTGTGGGAAAAAAGGCAGGAATAGCGGGAGCTTGACTTACCCTACCTTAACAAGTAGCCGGCAATGAAACTATTGTTACTATATACACCCTCGCTACTCCTATCTATTTATCTTTTCCCTCACAGGTAAGTTTTCTAAGTTGCTTTTGGTGCAAAATTAAAAATTTTTACACCAACATTAATGAAAAAAATATATCATTAAACGTATAAGAGAAAATTTTAGAAAGGACTTAATTTTAAATGAGTTCTTGCTAATTTACCAGTTTTACATATTCGGCACGACATATATATATATATATATATATATATATATATATATATATATATATATATATATATATATATATATATATATATATATATATATATATATATATATGTATGTTTAGAGAGAGAAGGAGAGAATAAACACACACACACACACACACACACACACACACACACACACAGTAGGAACAATTCAGTCTGAGGGACATAAGGCGATAATTGCAGTAATGTACAACCCACCACAGAACTGCAGGAGGCCAAGAGAAGAATACGATGAGAGCAACAGAGCAATGGTCGACACACTAGCCGAGGTGGCCAGGAGAGCACACATGGGGGGAGCAAAGTTACTAGTTATGGGTGATTTCAATCACAAGGAGATTGACTGGGAAAACCTGGAGCCCCATGGGGGTCCCGAAACATGGAGAGCCAAGATGATGGATGTGGTACTGGAAAACCTCATGCATCAAAATGTTAGAGACACTACCAGAGAGAGAGGAGAGGATGAACCAGCAAGACTGGATCTTGTATTCACCTTGCGTAGTTGGAACATCGAGGATATCACGTATGAAAGACCCCTGGGAGCTAGTGATCATGTGGTTCTGTGCTTCGACTACATAGTTGAGCTCCAAGTGGAGAGAGTAGCAAGATTAGGGTGGGAAAAACCAAACTACAAAAGGGGGAACTACTCAGGCATGAGGAACTTCCTTCAAGACATTTAGTGGGAGAGGGAACTGACAGGAAAACCAGTACAAGAAATTATGGACTGTGTGGCAGCAAAATGCAAGGAGGCAGAGGAGAGGTTTGTTCCCAAGGGAAACAGAAATAATGGGAAGAACAGAACGAGTCCTTGGTTCACCCAAAGGTGTAGGGAGGCAAAAACTAGGTGTACTAGAGAATGGAAAAGGTACAGAAGACAGAGAACTCAGGAAAATAAAGAGATTAGCCGAAGAGTCAGAAACGAATATGCACAGATAAGAAGTTAGGCTCAGCGGCAATGCGAAAATGACATAGCATCGAAAGTCAAGACTGACCCGAAGCTGTTGTACAGCCACATCAGGAGGAAAACAACAGTCAAGGACCAAGTAATCAAACTGAGGAAGGGTGATGGGGAATTCACAAGAAACGACCGGGAGGTATGTCAGGAGCTCATCACAAGATTTAAAGAAGAATTTACATTGGAAACCAGTAGGACTCCAGGAAATCAGAGCATGGGGGTGCACCAGCAAGTGCTGGATGAGGTACATATAACCAAGGAGGAGGTGAAGAAGCTGCTATGCGAACTTGACACCTCAAAGGCGGTGGGACCAGACAACATCTCTCCGTGGGTCCTTAAAGAGGGAGCAGAGATATTGTGTGTACCGTTAACAAAGATCTTCAACACATCATTTGAAACTGGGCAACTCCCTGAGGTATGGAAGATGGCAAATGCAGTCCCAATTTTTAAAAAGGGAGACAGACATGAGGCACTAAACTACAGACCTGTATCACTAACGTGTATAGTATGCAAGGTCATGGAGAAGATCATCAGGAGGAGAGTGGTGGAGCACCTGGAAAGAAACAAGTGTATAATTGACAACCAGCATGGTTTCAGGGAGGGAAAATTCTGTGTCACAAACCTACTAGAGTTTTATGACAAGGTGACAGAAGTAAGACAAGAGAGAGAGGGGTGGATCGACTGCATTTTTTTGGACTGCAAGAAGGCCTTCGACACAGTTCCTCACAAGAGGTTACTGCAAAAGCTAGAGGATCAGGCACACATAACAGGAAAGGCACTGCAATGGATCAGAGAATACCTGACAGGGAGGCAACGAGTCATGGTACGTGACGAGGTGTCAGAGAGGGCGCCTGTGACAAACGGGGTTCCACAGGGGTCAGTCCTAGGACCTGTGCTGTTCTTGGTATATGTGAATAACATAACGGAAGGGATAGACTCAGAAGTGTCCTTGTTTGCAGATGATGTGAAGTTAATGAGAAGAATCAAATCGGATGATGATCAGGCAAGACTACAAAGAGACCTGGACAGGCTACAAGCCTGGTCCAGCAACTGGCTCCTTGAGTTTAACTCTGCCAAATGCAAAGTCATGAAGATTGGGGAAGGGCAAAGAAGACCGCAGACACAATATAGTTTAGACGGCCAAAGTCTGCAAACCTCACTCAAGGAAAAAAGATCTAGGGGTGAGTATAACACCGAGCATATCTCCCGAGGCGCACATCAATCAGATAACTGCTGCAGCATACGGGCGCCTGGCAAACCTACGGATTGCGTTCCGATACCTCAGTAAGGATTCGTTCAAGACTCTGTATACCATTTACATCAGGCCCATACTGGAGTATGCAGCACCAGTTTGGAATCCACACCTAGTCAAGCACGTCAAGAAATTAGAGAAAGTGCAAAGGTTTGTAACAAGACTAGTCCCAGAGCTACGGGGATTGTCCTACGAAGAAAGGTTGAGGGAAATCGGCCTGACGACACTGGAGGCAAGGAGGGTCAGGGGAGACATGATAACGACATATAAAATACTGCGCGGAATAGACAAGGTGGACAAAGACGGGATGTTCCAGAGATGGGACACAGACACAAGAGGTCACAATTGGAAGTTGAAGACTAAGATGAATCAAAGGGATGTTAGGAAGTATTTCTTCAGTCATAGAGTAGTCAAGCCGTGGAATAGCCTAGAAAGTGAAGTAGTGGAGTCGGGAATCATACATAGTTTTAAGGCGAGGTATGATAAAGCTCATGGAGCAGGGAGAGAGAGGACCTAGTAGCAATCAGTGAAGAGGCGGGGCCAGGAGCTGTGACTCGACCCCTGCAACCACAAATAGGTGAGTACATATACACACACACACTGCCCCAGTACATACACTTCCAATGATTTTCCATGATTGTATTCTGGAGAAGAGAGTAATGAAAGACATCACTGCTTACTGTAGGCAAACAAATGACCCACTTTACTTACATTAATCTATCCTGCAGCAAACTGGAGGCATTTCAAGAGCAAATTGAACTTCCAAAGCACAAGCTCCTTCATAATGCACTCACCTGCTGCAATAGCACTTAATAAATGGGAGATCGCATCTGTAAACTAAAAATGAAACTGCGATGTGTTGCTTGGAAAACACACACACACACTTACCATGAAGCTATTTTTTGGGGTTGAAAATATTTCACAAAACAACTCATTGTCTTAATGAAAGAAATTATCTGGTCTTAGAAATATTGCCTCAAGTACAATAATTGAAACATTTCATCAACAAAGCTCTGAGTGATCTAGGATTCTCAGGCGTTGATTGCACTCTGTCAGCTCTCAGAGTGTCGGCTTAAGTACACTCGAGAGTTACTCCACTGACTACAGCATAATACTCAGCATATTTCTAGATCCCCCACATAAGAATAACTTCTTCAGTGACAATGCAACAGACGAATCAAGCAAAATGGACCTTGACAATATTGAGAATGATCTGAATGAAACTCAGAAATAAAATCAGCAACTCAAGAACTCTTAGAGTACAGCTGGTTTGTTAGCAGCTTCAAGCAGTAATGAAATGATTAAAACAAATGCGCAACAGTTAATGTTAATTTAATTAACGTCTCGGCCACTCAGTAGGCTTTTTAAGGATGTTTTCTGGGGTCAGTGTCCATGCAACCCGGTCCCAGACCAGGCCAGTTAGTGGATCAAGTTCTGATCAACCAGGCTCTAACAGCTGCTGCACGTAGTACAAAGTACAAACCACAGCCCGGCTGGTCGGGAACTGATTTGAGAAACTTGTTGGCTGTTAGAGGATTCTGGTAATTCCGCTTATGTACTAAGGAAAGGCGTCTTAAGTCAGAGACCCTTGACACTCATTAAGTTAGTGTACTCGTCGCGTTCCTGATTTTTATTGCAGCCACTCTGCACCGTCTGTCAAGTCTCTTGTGTTCATATGGAGTGGTTTCAATGTGTAAGTTTGGGACCGTTTCTTCCAGAATGTTCTCGTTTACCTTCCAAGGAATAAAGTTGAAGTCTATAAACGTTTCCAGTAGTTTGGGTATTTGATTGAATAAATACGTGCAGTGAAAGTTCTCTGTATGTTTTCCATCTCGGCAATCTCTCCTGACTTGAACGGAGCCAATCATTTACAGCAGTATTCCAGCCTGGAGAGAACAAGTCTTGAAAAATGTAGCTCTCATGGCTACCATTTTCTTTGAGGCAGCAAGAGCAACACTTTGGTGATCGTTGAATATGAGATCCACTGACATCATAACTCCCATGTCTGAATGATTTGAGTTAGTTCTGTACTCCGTTCCACTTTTTATTTCCATAATTCTTCCATAGCAAAGCAAGTAAAATTTGTCGTTATTTCACATTATAAATTTGTTTGAGGCTATAAGACTTTATTTATATCCTCTTGAAGACTCGCTTGTTATTGAGAGCCAGAGGTGATCAACCTTGATAATGTAGTTTCTAGATTGTCAATCCCTCAGTATCCAAAAGTGAACGTGCTGGTATTCCTGTCACCATAAAAATTAAAAGAAAAATAATTAAACACATAACAGGGACGTTATATCCTACAGAAAGAGATTCACTAGAGTCGTGGAAAGAAAATATGACCTATTGTAGTTCAACTTTTTCTTCATTATTAATTTCCTCTTAAGAACAGTTAATTTCTGTAAATTGGGAAATATTTATTTTCCTCAACTTTATGAACATTAAAATGGTATAAAATACCGACAGGTTGTTAGGTAAGACACATATGCAACAGTTAGGTATCTTTATTATGAAACGTTTCGCCTACACAGTAGGCTTCTTCAGTCAAGTACAGAAAAGTTGATAGAAGCAGAAGATACTTGAAGACGATGTAATCAGTCCATCACCCTTAAAGTTTTGAGGTGGTCAGTCCCTCAGTCTGGAGAAGAGCATTGTTCCAAGGTATGAAACAATATGGAGATGAAGTGACAGGATGGAGCTTTTTATAGTGCCAAGAGGTGAGACGTAGGCCACTAGGAGAGGTAAGAACTCAGATGCTGAGAGGTCAGGTCCCTCTCAAATCCAGCCGCTCTCACTAGTGGAAGTTGTCGAAGTTGATTGCAGGTCTGTACCAAGATACCCTTGTGTTGCAGTGTCTGACAGATTGAACATTAAAATGTAGGCGAAACGTTTCACAATAAAGATACCTAACTGTTGCATATGTGTCTTACCTAACAACCTGTCGGTATTTTATACCATTTTAATGTTCAATCTGTCAGACACTGCAACACAAGGGTATCTTGGTACAGACCTGCAATCAACTTCGACAACTTCCACTAGTGAGAGCGGCTGGATTTGAGAGGGACCTGACCTCTCAGCATCTGAGTTCTTACCTCTCCTAGTGGCCTACGTCTCACCTCTTGGCACTATAAAAAGCTCCATCCTGTCACTTCATCTCCATATTGTTTCATACCTTGGAACAATGCTCTTCTCCAGACTGAGGGACTGACCACCTCAAAACTTTAAGGGTGATGGACTGATTACATCGTCTTCAAGTATCTTCTGCTTCTATCAAATTTTCTGTACTTGACTGAAGAAGCCTACTGTGTAGGCGAAACGTTTCATAATAAAGATACCTAACTGTTGCATATGTGTCTTACCTAACAACCTGTCGGTATTTTATACCATTTTAATGTTCAATCTGTCAGACACTGCAACACAAGGGTATCTTGGTACAGACCTGCAATCAACTTCGACAACTTCCACTAGTGAGAGCGGCTGGATTTGAGAGGGACCTGACCTCTCAGCATCTGAGTTCTTACCTCTCCTAGTGGCCTACGTCTCTCCTCTTGGCACTATAAAAAGCTCCATCCTGTCACTTCATCTCCATATTGTTTCATACCTTGGAACAATGCTCTTCTCCAGACTGAGGGACTGACCACCTCAAAACTTTAAGGGTGATGGACTGATTACATCGTCTTCAAGTATCTTCTGCTTCTATCAACTTTTCTGTACTTGACTGAAGAAGCCTACTGTGTAGGCGAAACGTTTCATAATAAAGATACCTAACTGTTGCATATGTGTCTTACCTAACAACCTGTCGGTATTTTATACCATTTTAATGTTCAATCTGTCAGACACTGCAACACAAGGGTATCTTGGTACAGACCTGCAATCAACTTCGACAACTTCCACTAGTGAGAGCGGCTGGATTTGAGAGGGACCTGACCTCTCAGCATCTGAGTTCTTACCTCTCCTAGTGGCCTACGTCTCACCTCTTGGCACTATAAAAAGCTCCATCCTGTCACTTCATCTCCATATTGTTTCATACCTTGGAACAATGCTCTTCTCCAGACTGAGGGACTGACCACCTCAAAACTTTAAGGGTGATGGACTGATTACATCGTCTTCAAGTATCTTCTGCTTCTATCAACTTTTCTGTACTTGACTGAAGAAGCCTACTGTGTAGGCGAAACGTTTCATAATAAAGATACCTAACTGTTGCATATGTGTCTTACCTAACAACCTGTCGGTATTTTATACCATTTTAATGTTCAATCTGTCAGACACTGCAACACAAGGGTATCTTGGTACAGACCTGCAATCAACTTCGACAACTTCCACTAGTGAGAGCGGCTGGATTTGAGAGGGACCTGACCTCTCAGCATCTGAGTTCTTACCTCTCCTAGTGGCCTACGTCTCACCTCTTGGCACTATAAAAAGCTCCATCCTGTCACTTCATCTCCATATTGTTTCATACCTTGGAACAATGCTCTTCTCCAGACTGAGGGACTGACCACCTCAAAACTTTAAGGGTGATGGACTGATTACATCGTCTTCAAGTATCTTCTGCTTCTATCAACTTTTCTGTACTTGACTGAAGAAGCCTACTGTGTAGGCGAAACGTTTCATAATAAAGATACCTAACTGTTGCATATGTGTCTTTCCTCAACTTTATATTGAGAATTCTTTATTTTACTTGTTAGAGTAATGTATATTGTTTATTTTAAATATCAGGTATTAGAATAATGTATATTTTTTTTCTGTTTTTCAAGGGTTTCTACAAAGTTTATAAATATTTAAACTATATAATGGACATGTATTAGTTAATTTTGGAGAGAAGTTATTGTTTGCAATTATATTCGTTCTGTCTACTAAGGAACATTCCTTTTAATTATCAAAGTGTTTTTCTTGAAGTCACAAATAAAAAGTAAAATGAGAGTTTGGTTTTTTAGCTTCATGCTTAATGTAGCTGAAAATTATTCTCTTTATTATCGTAGATAATTTTCCAATTACATGTTCATCAAATTACTAAAAATTGTAGGCAGATTTAGAAATCTTATGGTTATGCCACAGATAAAACCTCAGATTAAATTAATAAACACATTCACTAAGCAAGCATTAAGTAAACATTTATTTTATTAGATTTACGATGCTCGCAAACGGTATTTACTCTACGAATCAAACACCGTAACATATATGATGATGTTGGTGGTGTTGTATTGTGCGTAAAACCATTGGTGCTTAACAGGAGTCACAAACTGAAGCTACAAAATTATTAATTATTATCTGACTGCATCCATGTGTAACGGAGATGCTCTTAGCATAGCGAACAAGTAGTCAATGGGTCCAACTGGAACAATACTCCCTAGACCTTCCTAGAAGAATCTGCACTGTGAAGACTCACGTACTTCAGCACATTGGCTAGTCTGTGAATCACTATGAATGGTAACAGAGCAAATTCTCCTTAATTTTGAGGACAGGAAGCATTTTACAGGTGACTTGAATTAACTCCCCGTCTTGAAGAGCCTCTCCCTGTCTGAGGACAAAGGTAGCTATATATAAATAACCCACACATAGGAGGGGGAAGCTTATAGTAACGTTCCGCTTGGACTTGTAAATGGTCCAAGTCAGCCAGAATCGACGTTATAAGCTTCTCTCTTCTATGTCCGGGCTATTTATGTATTGCTGCAGTCACGGTATTGTGCCTGTTTACTCTTTAAAGGTGGCTGAAGAGTTAAATTAAATCAGATCTCCTCTCATATTATATATGTTTTGTCCAAGCCTCTCAAGGCAAGTATTTAGCATTTGATGATATCACTCTTGATCTCAACTCACCAGTGTCTCCTCCTCATTGTCCAGCATGTATGGTAGTTGTGACTTCATTGTTATGAGTCATTTAAAATACAATTTCATTTCATAAGGCAGACATCAGTAGTTAAATTTTATCATAAAAGAATGTATAACATGCTGATTCTTAGTAAATCGGTGTTATATGAATGACTGATCGTCTAAACTCACATCATGATCAGAGTTGAGATACTCATGTCATCACAATATCTAGAATATTAATAAAATATTAAACATTTGAAATAGGAAAATAGATCAATTTTCAACGTTCATGTATCCCTAGTAAATATATAGAAGAGTTAGTAACACTGGTATGTTTATTTCATGGTATTTACAATTCAAAGATTGTTGTAGTCATATTATAACACAGAAGTCCAGTAGAAGGGAAATGAACTGAGCGTAATTGATAAAAATCATAGGAAAATCTCAAATAATATTAACAATAGATTGATATGAGAAATTAAGAAAATCACCATTGGTCAAGATAATTAATGTGGGAATTTGCTTTATAATTACAATAATATAAAAGTGGATAGTCTTCAAATTAGTGCAGATTAACAAAATAAATTTCGGAACAAATTCATTATTTTAATTTTAAATTAGAAAAATCAAAGATATCATATCCTAAACAACACGGATCCGAACATTTGCCTTGAAAAATGAATTCAGTTGCTCTTGAGATCTGCTCAAGACACATTCCATTAAGAAAAAGAAAGAGAAGATGTAAACTAGAAAGAGAGAGACGATTCCTATACAGACGAAGGCGAAGAGTCACAGAGCTGCTGAGTGGGGTCACTATATCTGAAATACAAAGGGAGGCGCTAGTCGATGAAATTGCAAATATCGAACTTAAGCTGAAGGAATCTTATAGGAACCAAGAATCGCATGAAGAACTAAAAACCATAAAAGAAATTGAAAAACCCCAAAATACTTATTCTCTTATGCCAAATCTAAGGGAAAAACAACATCCAGTATTGGGCTCCTGCTTAGGCGGGATGGGACATACACAGATGATAGCCGAGAAACGAGTGAGATACTAAAGTTCCAATATGACTCAGTTTTCAGCGATCCACTGCCCACTCTAAGGGTCGACAAGCCAAATGAATTCTTTATGAACGAAAAACCAACAAATTTGGTCATCCCAAAAATCTCGGATATTATTCTAACTCCACAAGATTTTGAAGAGGCAATTAATGACATGCCCATGCACTCTGCCCCATGCCCAGACTCATGGAACTCCGTGTTCATCAAAAATTGCAAGAAGCCCCTATCGCGTGCCTTCAGCATTTTATGGAGGGGGAACATGGACACAGGGGTCATCCCACACACACTAAAAACAACAGACATAGCCCCACTCTACAAAGGTGACAGTAAAGCAACTGCAAAGAACTACAGACCCAGACCGATAGCACTAACATCCCATAACATGAAAATCTTTGAGAGGGTTCTAAGAAGCAAGATCGCCAACCACCTAGATACCCATCAATTACACAACCCAGGGCAACACGGATTTAAAACAGATCGCTCCTGCCTGTCCCAGCTACTGCACGACTATGACAAGGTCTTGGATGCTGTAGAGGATAAACAAAATACAGATGTAGTATACACAGACTTTGCAAAAGCTTTCGACAAGTGTGACCATGGTGTAATAGCACACAAAATGTGGGATAAAGGAATAGCGGGAAAAGTTGGTAGATGGATCTACAATTTCCTGACAAACAGAACACAAAGAGTAATAGTAAACAGTGTAAAGTTCCAGGCAGCCACGGTAAAAAAGCTCTGTTCCACAAGGCACAGTACTCGCTCCCATTCTATTCCTCATCCTCATTTCTGACATAGAGAAATAAGCCATAGCTCCGTGTCTTCCTTTGCGGATGACACCCGGATTACCATGACAGTGACCTCCGTCGAAGACACCGCGAGACTCCAAGCGGACATCAACCAAATCGTCGAATGGGCCACTCAAAACAATATGAAGTTCAACGATGAGAAATTTCAACTACTCAGATATGGAAAACTTGAAGAAATTAAAAATGTGTCAGGGTATACCACAAATTCTAACCATACAATAGAGCGGAAAAGTAATGTGAAGGACCTTGGAGTGATAATGTCAGAGGATCTCACCTTCAAAGACCACAACAATGTATCTACCTCATCTGCTAGGAAAATGATAGGATGGATAATGAGAACCTTCAAAACTAGGGACGCCAAGCCCATGATGATTCTCTTCAAATCGCTTGTGCTCTCTAGGCTGGAATACTGCTGTACACTAACGGCCTCCTTCAAGGCTGGCGACATTGCAGACCTGGAGAGTATACAAAGAACTTTCACGGCACACATATGTGCTATAAGGCACCTAAATTACTGGGAACGATTGAAGGTCCTTGATCTGTATTCCCTCGAATGCAGGCGAGAGAGATACATGATAATATACACTTGGAATGTCCTGGAGGGATTGGTACCAAATCTGCACACGAAAATCACTCCATATGAAAGCAAAAGACTCTGCAGGAGATGCAACATTCCCCCGATGAAAAGCAGGGGCGCCACGAGTACAGTGAGGAAAAAACACAATAAGTATCCGGGACCCAAGACTGTTCAATTGCCTCCCAGCATACATAAGGGGGATTACCATTAGACCCCTGGCTGTCTTCAAGGCACTGGACAGGTACCTAAAGTCAGTACCTGACCAACCGGCCTGTGGTTCGTACGTCAGCTTACGTGCGGCCAGCAGTAACAGCCTGGTTGATCAGGCCCTGATCCACCATGAGGCCTGGTCTCAGACCGGGCCGCGGGGGCGTTGACCCCCGAAACCCTCTCCAGGTAAACTCCAGGTAGACAATATGACTCGTATATTAATAAAAATAAGAACTCATAAAAAAACCATACCACTGGCGGGGTTAGAACCCGCGGTCAAAGACACACAAAACTCCAGACTGTCGCGTTAGCCACTGGACCAGCTGGCTGTAATAAGATACATGCAACTAGTTGGATGACTCTTATATTTTGTGACTCTTATTTATGTTACCTTTCGTAACTCTCTGATCGCGGGTTCTAACCCCCACCCATGGTATGATTTGTTTGCATTCGTGTCATTACTATTTTTCTGAGTCAAATGAACTCACATACAAGTGAGAAAATCAGGTGTAGTGGATAAACCCAGTCATGAATATTGACTATTTTGATTAAGGCAGCTCTGCTAGTACTGCCAAGACCGCTTTTAATTTCTACCTAATGAAACTCTTAGTGACACTAGAACAATTGAGAAGCTTCGTCAGATAACTGACAGAACATCAGTTGAGTGTTTGGAAGATCAAATTTATTCTACGTAGGCTGTGTAAAACAGGGAATCAGCAGGCAACATTGTGCCAAGGAAAAAATGTAAATTTTTGGCTCGTGTAACGACTCAGGATGAATGAAATGAGAAATTCCTGGAAAATCGTCTCAGGAAGTTCTCTTATTGAACTTGGAAGCTGTTTAATGAGTTATGTGATGTAAATCGTTTATCTAGTGAATTATAACATTCTCTAGCAAGTGTTCTGTGTGATGAAGTGAAATGCAGATGTACAACCGAACACAGGTGTTATAATGCTACACCTGCAACACATATGTTGTCTGTGCACATGAAGAAAACATATTCCGGTCTGAAATAAAGACTTAAAGTAGTCACAAGCTAATTAGAATTAGATTAGTTAGCTTTATGTTTATTAGATCAACAAAATAATTTCTGTTGATAAATATCCCTTCCAGAAATTATCCTGAGTAATAATTATTACGATCAAGTTAAACGCTAAACCCAGAAAGGTAGTACAACACTGCTCTAAGTGAAAAGATTTTTTAAGTAATATTACGTATAATAGCTACATATGTTAATAGAATCAAGTTGATAATAGAAGGAGACAGACTTAGTAGACTTTGCATGAATGACTGGTGTGAGGAATCAGTCGACACAGTCTTGAAATTCTAAGAGGAAGGACTTAAATATATAAAACGTTTTAGTATTACACTAAACCACTCTCTGAATGCGCTTAGGATAATGATTATGTTGAATAAACTAGCATGGTAAAGCGTGAATATCAGACGCTAGTGGGAGAGATGCACTAGTTAGTACATACTAGTTACAGAAACCATAACTAACATTAATTTCTCGTATGCGGTTGTGTGTATTCATGTGAAATATTATTACCATGTAAAATAGAAAAAAATAATTTTAAATACAGCTGTACTGTACAGATGGTTAGTATTACATGTGATGCCATAAATTTCGTAATGAATGTAAAATGTAACTGATATTATTTATGTAAAGCTGAGTCTAGGCTGGCAGAAACTGATGACCTAAAAGTTACACTGAAATATATACGAGAGTCTAACCTGAGAGACTGAAACAAGTTGATAGAGGCTTAATGGTCTGCCTACAAATTTATTGTTGCAACTGACAAATAACTGGCTCCAAAAATTGGTACGAAGGAAGGTTATTTAAACAGCTGCAATGATGATAAGCAAACTACTTGCATCAATACATTGTGCTGGAAGTCAGACATTTGAATTATGCGCTGTTGTAAAATTGTAATTGGCTCAGTACGAGAATTTCTATTCATGTGGAGAACCATTGTGAAGTGCGCTTATCAGTAGTTCAAGCTGAATGCAACTGTACTGTACAAAAAATACAATGTGCAGATTTATAGTAAAGTAATAAAGTGTTTTGTTATACTGCGAAGTTCAACAACTTTAAAAATCATTCGCTTACTTTATACCTTTTTCTTGAGCCTCCAGTACGGAAAATATTTCCGAGTGAAAACGAAATCAAATTTAGTTACTAACATGCACAACATAGATTAAAGTTAACTTTGTACAGTAATATATTATCTTCTATATGGAAGAGCCAGACCAAACAGCATATATTGTCTTACTTATGAGTTTTACATAAAAATTGAGGTATGTTCCTATTTTCACACAATTCTTACCAGTGAAAACGATAATAGTCTAAGTGAGCGTAATATCATATTATTGTATATTAAATAGTTCAGAATATAAATCGTGTGGATTCGTCACCTCGTTCTGTTGGAATCTTCAATACTGTAAAGAGAGTCTTGTGGTCATTCATCTAACATAGCCAAGGGGTCACTAGGTCACTCACTACTGGGTCGAGGGAGGAGCCAGAGATGTGAGTTGCTAAGTTTTTCATGTTAAACACTGCAAAGGGGGTAATCAAAATCCCTCTGTATAAGAAGTTAGTTGAGGTCATTTGACATTTCTATTGAAGAAGATGGGACTCCACATTTTCCATCATGCTAGCACAGAAGTGCGAATGATTATGCATAATTTGAAAAATATCATTTCCAGGTGATTAGTGATGGCAACATTAATTACCTGGACATGTACACGTTTAGAGAAGCACACAGCAATGCCTCCTCCTCGTTCTTGCCTGTCTTATCTCATCTAAGATGTGTAGCCAGTAATTCTAGCAAAATATTCAGGAGTTTTGTCGTCCAAAAATATGTTAATAGCGGAGGTCATGCCGAGACGTTGAGTGTTCAAGATGTGCACGAGTTCTCCAACACTGGGAATGAAGCGTCTAAAATTTAGACGCTTCAGTATTTAGACTCAGTATTTAGACTCTAAATACTGACACTTATATGCTTCAGGTAAACAAACATTACGATATATTTATTAGTAAACGTTCCGGTCCTGAGACCTTGATCACTTCTAACAGAGATTTAAAAGAAAGTGAGGTGTGAGTGACATATGGTGAGCTGAAGAATACCACATTGAGATGTGGATAGGTAGACAGTGGGATCAGGTGACTCCTGGGTTATCACGTAACACAGGAGTCGCGGGGACCCATTGTCTACCTGTCCTCATCCCGATATGGCATCCATCAGGTCATTATGTGTCCCTCGCACCTCAGTCTCTGTCTACATATACTGTCTTTATAACCTCTGTATATAAGAACTGATCTCGTTCCCAGAACAGAAACGTTTGCAAATATGTCCTAGTGTTTCCCCAAGTGTCTTTCTACACGAATTTGTTGGTATCTATTACCAAGATTTATACCATACACATTCCCTACTCTTCCTAAAGCCTAAAGCCTCCTTCTTCATCTGAGATCCTGCTCTCCGTTTTAATCTTAATTTCTTAATTATATATATATATATATATATATATATATATATATATATATATATATATATATATATATATATATATATATATATATATATATATATATATATATATATATATATATATATATGTATATATATGTCGTGCCGAATATGTAAAACTGGTCAGTTAGAAAGAACTCATTTAAAATTAAGTCTTTTCTAAAATTTTCTCTTATACGTTTAAAGATATATTTTTTTCATTAATGTTGATGGAAAAAATTTTAATTTTGCACCAAAAGGAACATAGAAAACTTACCTAACCTTATTATAACAAGCTCAATTTATTTTAACCTAACCCATCTAAATATATTTTAGATTTGTTTACAGTAATTTAATACTAAACAAACACAGTGAAATATATTTTTTTCGTTAGGTTCAGAATGATTTTGGCGAAATTATTGCATACACAAATTTTCACTTGTCCTATATGGCAAGATGAGCGTTGCTATTTAAGCCAAGATCGCAAGTTCTGCCTATTCGGCACGACATATATATATATATATATATATATATATATATATATATATATATATATATATATATATATATATATATATATATATATATATATATATATATATATTGTAAAGTAACAAGATAAGCGATTATCAATACAAAGCAGCCTCGGGGATGGGGGTCATAAATATACGTTGCTGTAAAAAAAGTGAAAAGATAGTATGTCTGAGAGTGGTGTGTGGGATTATCAAATAATGAATCAGATTTAGAGGGTGATCTGTCACATTTACTCTATGCAGATGACAGCGTTGTTTTGAGAAATTCTGAAGAGAATTTGCAAGGCTAGGGGATGAACGAGGGTATGTTCTTAAAGAAAATTAGAAATCAATATTAAAAAGAGCAAAATGATGAGAGCAGTAAAATAAATTTGGGGATGAGAATCTAAATATTAAATTGGATGAAGGCAGTATAGAGGAACTGAATGACTATTGGATATTAAGTGGATTCTGTTTCGCCAGATTGGTCTGAGTAACATGAATTGAAAATAGATTGGATAAAGGGAAGAATTCGTAGGTGGTGTGTTGAAGTATCTGTGGAAAGAAACAAGTTTATCTTAAAATGCAAAAAAAAAATAGGAGGGGACTCTATCAGAGTATAGTGGTAGTACTACTTTCTTGTGGATGTGAGACTTGAGCTTTAAACGTTACAGCGAAGAGGAGGCCATAGGCAGTGGAGATGTTTTGTTTGATGTATGGTGTGAATAATATGCAAAGAATTCAGAGCACAGAAATCGGAGCACAGAAATCAGAGAGCTGAGGAGGGGTTGTTAAGATGGAATGTGCATTGAGATAGGATAGAGGATGGGCTTTATTAAAAGAAACGTTGATGTTCTCTTTCAACAATTTAAGTTTCAGTAAGCAAATTTTGTCTAATAAATTGTTATTCATTTAACAACTAGAGAATACCTCTTCTGGATGAATGGTTCAAAGAACCGACACGTTGTTAAATTAGACACATGTGCAACTCTTGGGTATCTTTATTGAGGAAACGTTTCGCCACACAGTGGCTTCATCAGTCCAAACAAAGGATAAACTGGAAGAACAGGAGGAGAATGAGGTAATCAGTCCCTCAACCTTGAGTCGATGTGGTCAGTCCATCAATCTTGAATAGAATACGGCATATGAGCGGAGAAGCAGCTTATAAACCGTAGGCAGGAGAGGTGCAGCAGTCATAGGTGGTGTCACATTTGTCCAATGTGGAGGTAGGTCGTGCCCAAGGGTTAGGCAAGCGAAGAATTCCCAAGTATTAAGATCCCAAGAAGTTGCAGTGTCTGACAGGATTGTAGATGAATGGTTCGAAGAACCGACACGTTGTTAAATTAGACACATGTGCAACTCTTGCACATGTGTCTAATTTAACAACAATAGCTCTTCTGCTCAACGTTGAACACTGAACACTGTGTATCTTAATAAAAAGTATTTTTGTGTTGATGTTGGTTTGTGTGGGTGCAAATTTGCCAAATTTTAGAGCAGTTTTTTCAATTGAGATTTAATTAAAATAACAAAAATCACGTTTTTTACTAGATTGTAGAGAATTTGTAAAACAATATAAAGGAAGAAAGAAAACTGAAAAAAAATCGTGTCACTTTTACCTTTCTCGGAAAAACTTCTGCAATATTTTTCTTTCTTTCTCCAAAATTTTCGCTTATAACTCCAGAACATCTTATTGGATCAGCTTCAAATTTTCAAAGCTGGTGCCTTTATTACATACATCATTCCCAGAATTTGTTTCAGTGTGGAAACAGGAGAAACTCTATGATCGGCTTCAAAAATTTAACAATAATTGTATCCATCATAGAAATAGATTAGTATTGTTAAGAGAGTCTCAGGGTAACACCACAACTCGATGGTTGCCAGAAGTTGGTAGCAAACTCTTCTGAAAAGACAATAACCCAAACTTCACTAATTAAGCCGGAGACTAAGACATATGAGATTAATCACAAGACATACTTCCGTCCCAATTAATTTGCACACTACCTTACCTACTTACTTATCCCTTAAATTCTGGCAGACCTTAGAGAAATTTTGAATGATTTTGACCTGTGCTGATTGCAATTTTTCTTTTTAAGGAAGAAACTGGAAAATTTTAGATACTGATTTCCATGCAAAAATTTCTTAGTGCCTCATCCAATTGTCGTAATTTAACTCTTCAACGATGATAATTTGATAAAATAATTCTGAGAGGTTTCAAATTCAATGTGCATGTGTTTTATACAATACTATATTGGTATCTCTGAGGTAACAGAGATGCTGCTTCTTACTGGAAGATGAGAATCACTTTAAGGTTGTGTATGTCCAAATTTCCCATTTTTATTGAATAATTTGTCTATATGGCCTGGTGGTTAACGCTCTCGCTTCACACGGTGAGGGCCTGGGTTCGATTCCCAGCCAGAGTAGAAACATTGGACGTGTTTCTTTCCACCTGTTGTCTATGTTCCCCATCAGTAAAATGGGTACCTGGGTGTTAGTCGACTGGTGTGGGTCGCATCCTGGGACACTGACCTAAGGAGGCCTGGTCACAGACCGGGCCGCGGGGGCGTTGACCCCCGGAACTCTCTCCAGATAAACTCCAGATATGACGACTTGTGAATACCATATCTGATTTGCTTTAGATCTTCAACTTAACCATGTGAGAATCTTATACAGAACTTTGCATAATGTTTTGCCCACAAGGGCTCAGGGTTTAGCAATATGGGGATACTTTTCTCCAATCACACAGCGACTGAAATATATCTAGTTTGTATATTTAGGTATCCCCGAAGGGGGATACCCAATATTACAAACTAATGTTTTTTTCTTCCTCTAACTTTTCGTTTTTCTTTCGCTCATAACTCGAGTAAGCTTCACCCTATCTGCATCAAATTTTGAGCATGATAAGTAAAGCTATATTCTAGGAACAATTGGGATGTGTAGTTGCTCAATGACCAAAGTTGGTGAACTCATTCTCATCTACCTGGAATGTCTCCAGGAAATTCCAAAATCCACAGTGTCGTAGCTTCTAACATTTAAAACTGGTGCCTCTTAATTCGATGACGGCAGAGAATGATATTTAAGTGTGCAGGTGCAGATTTGCCCATTTCATTTGCAATAGGACATAATACTTTTTATTGCAGTTAAATTACGTAAACAGATTTCAATTTGCAACTTTCAGTTTACCTAAACTGCTTCAGTATTTAATGGATGACGCTCTTTCACCCAGAATAATGCTCATCAAAGGCAAATTTGACAATATAGTAACAGTTGAAAAAGTTGGAATCATTGGAATCCATGATATAACTGGAGAACGACTCATCTGACAGTCTTCAAACTTTCACTACTTCGTTCTGCTGTTGGTTGGCAGATTTCCCACTTTGACCTATTTTCATTGATCATATAGGGATTTCCATTTATAGTCAATAACAAAAGACTGCTTCTTCTGCTAGGCTTCAAAAATTATTAATTATGCGTTCTATGAGAAGAATGGCCCACCATAGGTCTGGTCAGAGTAGGCACAAATTTGAAATTTTACAGAAATTGTTACAAAACTTGAAATCGTTGGATTCAGATCACTTAGAAGAGAAAACCTTTTGTGATCTTCGAACTTATGCTCATGCAAGGCTTTGTTCCAACACTTTAAGATGTATAAATTGATCTTCGAACTCATGCTCATGCAGGGCTTTGTTCCAACACTTTAAGATGTATAAATTGATCTTCGAACTCATGCTCATGCAGGGCTTTGTTACAACACTTTAAGATGTATAAATTGATCTTCGAACTCATGCTCATGCAGGGCTTTGTTACAACACTTTAAGATGTATAAATTGCAATTTGCCAATTTTATGAAATAAATTGTTTTCGATTGATTAACAAGGGAATGTCTGATCGTCTTCAAACCCTATGCCTTTATATATGTTAATTGGAAGTATTTTTGCATTGATTCTTGGTTTTGTGGGTGTAAATTAGCCGTTGTTTAGCCAGTCTCATCATACTGGATTTTATTAAAAGAATAAATCAAATATTTTTTTTCTTAAGTAGAATGTAAAGAATTTTTATTGAATTTAAATAAAAAAAAACTGAAAAATTAGGCTCTTAATATTTTTAAATTGATCAAAGACAGATTTTGTTCTATTGGAACATTCTCAGCAAAAATTTTTTTTTCTTTCTCCAAAATTTTTTTGAGAACGCTTTATACGATTGGCATCAAATTCTAATTGCTGATGTACTGTATTTGCGGCAAGACTCATGGAACTATTTACACTTCTATGTGTCCTACGAACAGTGTAATATAACCAATTCCCAGATTTTGTTCTATGCAACTGGGAAAAGCCTCGTCTCATCGACTTCACAATCTCAACACTCGTGTTACCTACTTACAAGAATGCTCCCTTAGCATACCTTCAAAACTGGCATTTTTCAGTGCAAGGTTAGAATCAGTTTGGGTTGTGTAGGTAATACTTTGTTATTTTTGCTAAAGAAATTGGGTATTAGTGTTCACGTGGTAACCCGTGAGTACGTCTCCAGATTGAGTACAAATCTTCAACGCAAAAAAAATAAAGTGCATTAGAAACTTAAGTCGCACTCTGCATTTCGCGTGCACTGACACACGGGAGGCTTGGATTACGCTATTCGTATATAACTTTCTGAGTTCGTGCAGCAACCGATATATATCTAGTTATTCATACTATTATTACAAATGTAAACACACATGGGTGACCAAGTGGCCGGCAGTATGGCTGGCCCTCAGGCTGACTTCATATAACGTCGCGTGCAAACACTACAGGTGAGCAGTGAGGCAGAGAGTACTGACACCAGCACAGCAGTGAGGCAGAGTATTAACACCAGAACAGTAGTGAAGCAGAGTATTAACACCAAAACAGTAGTGAAGCAGAGTATTAACACCAAAACAGCAGTGAGGCAGGGTATTAATACCAGAACAGCAGTGAGGCAGAGTATTAACACCAGAACAGCAGTGAGGCAGAGTATTAACACCAGAACAGCAGTGAGGCAGAGTATTAACACCAGAACAGCAGTGAGGCAGAGTATTAACACCAGAAAAGCAGTGAGGCAGAGTATTAACACCAGACAGCAGTGAGGCAGAGTATTAACACCAGAACATCAGTGAGGCAGAGTATTAACATCAGAACAGCAGTGAGGCAGAGTATTAACACCAGAACAGCAGTGAGTCAGAGAGTATTAATACCAGAACAGCAGTGAGGCAAAGCATTAACACCAGAACAGCAATGAGACAGGGTATTAACACCAGAACAGCAGTGAGGGAGAGTATTAACACCAGGACAGTGGTGTCATAAGGAAGTACGGAAGCCAGAGCAGCAGTGAGTCATGAAGTATTAACACCTGCATAGCAGTGAAACAGGGAGTATTAACACCAGGGCAGCAGTGAGGCAGAGTATTGACACCAGGGCAGCAGTGAGGCAGAGTATTGACACCAGGGCAGCAGTGAGGCAGAGTATTCACAAAAGGGCAGCAGTGACGCGGAGAGTACTGACACCAGGGCAGCAGTGAGGCAGAGTATTGACACCAGGGCAGCAGTGAGGCAGAGTATTCACAAAAGGGCAGAAGTGAGGCAGAGAGTACTGACACCAGGGCAGCAGTGAGACAGAGTATTGACACCAGGGCAGCAGTGAGGCAGAGTATTCACAAAAGGGCAGAAGTGAGGCAGAGAGTACTGACACCAGGGCAGCAGTGAGGCAGAGTATTGACACCAGGGCGGCAGTGAGGCAGAGTATTGACACCAAGATAGCAGTAAGGCAGAGTATTGACACAAGGGCAGCAGCGAGGCAGAGTATTAACACCAGGGCAGCAGTGAGGCAGAATATTCAGAAAAAGGGCAGCAGTGAAGCAGAGAGTACTGAACCAGGGCAGCAGTGAGGCAGAGTATTGACATCAGGGCAGCAGTGAGGCAGAGTATTCACAAAAGGGCAGCAGTGAGGCAGAGAGTACTGACACCAGGGCAGCAGTGAGGCAGAGTATTGACACAAGGGCAGCAGTGAGGCAGAGTATTGACACCAGGACAGCAGTGAGGCAGAGTATTGACACCAGGGCAGCAGTGAGGCAGAGTATTGACACCAGGGCAGCAGTGAGGCAGAGTATTGACACCAGGGCAGCAGTGAGGCAGAGTATTCACAAAAGGGCAGCAATGAGGCAGAGAGTATTGACACCAGAGCAGCAGTGAGGCAGAGTATTGACACCAGGGCAGCAGTGAGGCAGAGTATTCACAAAAGGGCAGCAGTGAGGCAGATAGTACTGACACCAGGGCAGCAGTGAGGCAGAGTATTGACACCAGGGCAGCAGTGAGGCAGAGTATTGACACCAGGACAGCAGTGAGGCAGAGTATTGACACCAGGGCAGCAGTGAGGCAAAGTATTGACACCAGGGCAGCAGTGAGGCAGAGTATTCACAAAAGGGCAGCAATGAGGCAGAGAGTACTGACACCAGAGCAGCAGTGAGGCAGAGTATTGACACCAGGGCAGCAGTGAGGCAGAGTATTCACAAAAGGGCAGCAGTGAGGCAGATAGTACTGACACCAGGGCAGCAGTGAGGCAGAGTATTGACACCAGGACAGCAGTGAGGCAGAGTATTGACACCAGGGCAGCAGCGAGGCAAAGTATTGACACCAGGGCAGCAGTGAGGCAGAGTATTCACAAAAGGGCAGCAATGAGGCAGAGAGTACTGACACCAGAGCAGCAGTGAGGCAGAGTATTGACACCAGGGCAGCAGTGAGGCAGAGTATTCACAAAAGGGCAGCAGTGAGGCAGATAGTACTGACACCAGGGCAGCAGTGAGGCAGAGTATTGACACCAGGGCAGCAGTGAGGCAGAGTATTGACACCAGGGCAGCAGTGAGGCTGAGTATTGACACCAGAACACCAGTGAGACAGAGTATTGACACCAGGGCAGCAGTGAGGCAGTGTTGACACCAGGGCAGCAGTGAGGCATAGTATTAACACCAGGACAGCAGTGAGGCAGAGTATTCACAAAAAAAGCAGCAGTGAGGCAGAGAGTACTGACACCAGGGCAGCAGTGAGACAGAGAGTACTGACACCAGGGCAGCAGTGAGGCAAAGTACTGACACCAGGGCAGCAGTGAGGCAGAGAGTACTGACACCAGGGCAGCAGTGAGGCAGAGAGTACTGACACCAGGGCAGCAGTGAGGCATCAGAGTGCTGACACCAACACAGTGGTGAGGCAGAGTACTGACACCAGGGCAGCAGTGAGGCAGAGTACTGACACCAGGGCAGCAGTGAGGCAGCAGAGCACTGACACCAGGGCAGCAGTGAGGCAGCAGAGTACTGACACCAACACAGTGAAGGAGTAGAGTACTGACACCAACACAGTGGTGAGGCAGAGTACTGACACCAACACAGTAGTAAGACAGAGTACTGACACCAGGGCAGTAGTGAGGCAGAGTACTGACACCAACACAGTAGTAAGGCAGAGTACTGATACCAACACAGTAGTAAGGCAGAGTACTGACACCAACACACTAGTAAGGCAGAGTACTGACACCAACACAGCAGTAAGGCAGAGTACTGACACCAACACAGTAGTAAGGCAGAGTACTGACACCAGCACAGTAGTAAGGCAGAGTACTGACACCAACACAGCAGTAAGGCAGAGTACTGACACCATCACAGTAGTAAGGCAGAGTACTGACACCAGCACAGTAGTAAGGCAGAGTACTGACACCATCACAGTAGTAAGGCAGAGTACTGACACCAACAGAGTAGTAAGGCAGAGTTCTGACACCATCACAGTAGTAAGGCAGAGTACTGACACCATTACAGTAGTAAGGCAGAGTACTGACACCAACAGAGTAGTAAGGCAGAGTACTGACACCAACACAGTATTAAGACAGAGTACTGACACCATCACAGTAGTAAGGCAGAGTACTGACACCAACAGAGTAGTAAGGCAGAGTACTGACACCAACACAGTATTAAGACAGAGTACTGACACCATCACAGTAGTAAGGCAGAGTACTGACACCAACACAGTAGTAAGGCAGAGTACTGACTCCAACACAGTAGTAAGGCAGAGTACTGACACCATCACAGTAGTAAGACAGAGTACTGACACCATCACAGTAGTAAGGCAGAGTACTGATACCAACACAGTAGTAAGACAGAGTACTGACACCATTACAGTAGCAAGGCAGAGTACTGACACCAACAGAGTAGTAAGGCAGAGTACTGACACCATCACAGTAGTAAGGCAGAGTACTGACACCAACACAGTAGTAAGACAGAGTACTGACACCATCACAGTAGTAAGGCAGAGTACTGACACCAACACAGTAGTAAGGCAGAGTACTGACACCATCACAGTAGTAAGACAGAGTACTGACACCATCACAGTAGTAAGACAGAGTACTGACACCAACAGAGTAGTAAGGCAGAGTACTGACACCAACACAGTAGTAAGGCAGAGTACTGACACAATCACAGTAGTAAGACAGAGTACTGACACCATCACAGTAGTAAGGCAGAGTACTGACACCAACACAGTAGTAAGGCAGAGTACTGACACCATCACAGTAGTAAGACAGAGTACTGACACCATCACAGTAGTAAGACAGAGTACTGACACCAACAGAGTAGTAAGGCAGAGTACTGACACCATCACAGTAGTAAGGCAGAGTACTGACACCATCACAGTAGTAAGGCAGAGTACTGACACCAACACAGTAGTAAGGCAGAGTACTGACACCAACACAGTAGTAAGGCAGAGTACTGACACCATCACAGTAGTAAGGCAGAGTACTGACACCAACACAGTAGTAAGGCAGAGTACTGATACCATCACAGTAGTAAGACAGAGTACTGACACCAACAGAGTAGTAAGGCAGAGTACTGACACCATCACAGTAGTAAGGCAGAGTACTGACACCAACACAGTAGTAAGGCAGAGTACTGACACCATCACAGTAGTAAGGCAGAGTACTGACACCAACACAGTAGTAAGGCAGAGTACTGATACCATCACAGTAGTAAGACAGAGTACTGACACCAACACAGTAGTAAGACAGAGTACTTACACCAACACAGTAGTAAGACAGAGTACTGACACCATCACAGTAGTAAGGCAGAGTACTGACACCAACACAGTAGTAAGGCAGAGTACTGACACCAACACAGTAGTAAGGCACTTATTAATGATAAGTAAAACACTTATGCATCACTTAAATATCTTTATTCGGAAACTTTTCACCAGCAAGTGGCTTCATCAGTCCAATACCGAGACACAGTGAAATTTGCGGATGAGTTTGAGGTAATCAGTCCCTTAGCCTGGAGTCGATGTTTTCAGTCCATTAATCGCATAAATAATGATAATATACCGTAGAATGATCAAGTGTAGCAGTGGTAGGCAGCAGCATCAGTGGATGTAGGTCAGGCCTATAGGCATAGCAAACTTTGAAAAACTTCCGCCTACCACTGCTCCACCTCATCTGTCTACGGTATATGTTGCTTTCTTACCAAGATTCATTGGCTGAACACGTCGACTCAAGTCTGATGGACTGGACTGCAGAAGCTACTGGTCGGTGATACGTTTCCAGAAGAAAGTTTCCCAGGTTTTTCGCAAGTGTCATATTCATCCTCTGGTAGGTTTTCTAAACACTTTATTCAAAATTTGGCGCTTAGTAGTGACATCTGCACCATTAACTAGCTCGACTTGCACTAGTAACCAGTCGAACTGAAGCGTCGTTATATAATTTTTTTTCCTATGTGCGAGTTGTCTGTGTATTGTTCCGTAACGGTATTGTGTGTTTTTTTTTTTTAAGAAGAAAGTATTGATACCCAGGCAGCGGTAAGACCCATAGTACTGATACCAGCTCAGTGGCGGGGCAAAGAGTACTGACACCAGCTCGCGGGACAAAGAGTACTGATACCAGCTCAGTGGCGGGGCAAAGAGTACTGATACCAGCTCAGTGGCGGGACAAAGAGTACTGATACCAACTCAGTGGTGGGGCAAAGAGTACTGACAGCAGTTCAGTGGCGGGGCAAAGAGTACTGATAGCAGCTCAGTGGTGGGGCAAAGAGTACTGATACCAGCTCAGTGGCGGGGCAAAGAGTACTGATACCAGCTCAGTGGTGGGGCAGAGAGTACTGATACCAGCTCAGTGGTGGGGCAAGGAGTACTGATACCAGCTCAGTGGTGGGGGAAAGAGTACTGATACCAGCTCAGTGGTGGGGCAAAGAGTACTGATACCAGCTCAGTGGCGGGGCAAAGAGTACTGATACCAGCTCAGTGGCGGGGCAAAGAGTACTGATACCAGCTCAGTGGTGGGGCAAAGAGTACTGATACCAGCTCAGTGGTGGGGCAGAGAGTACTGATACCAGCTCAGTGGTGAGGCAAAGAGTACTGACACAAGCTCAGTGGCGGGGCAAAGAGTATTGACACCAGAGAGTATTATAACCAGTCCAGTATAAAAAGAGAGACTACTGACAACAGTGCAACAGTGACACAGGAAGTGTTATCACCAGCACAGCAGTGACGCAGGATCACCACCACCACAGTAGTGACACAGCGAGTATAACCACCAGAGCAGCAGTGACACAACAAGCATTAACACCAGCAGCAGTGACACAGGGAAGAGTTACCACCTTCAGCAGTGAAACTGGATGTATCAGTGCCCACGCAGAAGTAACACAGAAAGTAGAGACACCAGTACAGTTGGGAGGGAGAAAGTATTCACACTAGGATTGCGGTGACGCAGAGAGAACTGACACCACTGTACCAATGCAACATAGAGCCATAGAGAATTGACACCATCACAAGATTGATAAAGAAATTATTGGTACCAGGGCAGTGACGAAACAAAAAGTATTAACACCAGTGCAACAGAGACGATATCGATAACAGTGAAATGTTAAAGCAAATAGTAATAGCACCAGTGAAGCAGTGATGCAGGGACTTTTGGCACCAGCACTTCAGTGACAAAAGAAGTACTGACGCCAGACAGCCATGACAAGGAGTACTGACACGAGACAGTGCTGAGACAGAGGGTATTGACAACAACACAGTGGTGAGACAGAGAGTATTGATACCAACACAATGGTGCGACAGAGTGTATTGACACCAACACAATGGTGAGACAAAGGGTATTGATACCAACACAATGGTGCGACAGAGGGTATTGATACCAACACAATGGTGAGATAGAGGGTATTGATACCAACACATGGTGAGACAGAGAGTATTGATACCAACAAAATGGTGAGACAGAGAGTATTGATACCAACACAATGGAGAGACAGTGGGTATTGATACCAACACAATGGTGAGACAGAGAGCATTGATACCAGCACAATAGTGAGACAGAGGGTATTGATACCAACACAATGGTGAGACAGAGGGTATTGATACCGGCACAATGGTGAGACAGAGGGTATTGATACCAACACAATGGTGAGACAGAGGGTATTGATACCAACACAATGGTGAGACAGAGGGTATTGATACCAACATAATGGTGAGACAGAGTGTATTGATACCAACACAATGGTGCGACAGAGGGTATTGATACCAACACAATGGTGCGACAGAGTGTATTGACACCAACACAATGGTGAGACAAAGGGTATTGATACCAACACAATGGTGAGACAGAGGGTATTGATACCAACACAATGGTGAGATAGAGGGTATTGATACCAACACATGGTGAGACAGAGAGTATTGATACCAACACAATGGTGAGACAGAGTGTATTGATACCAACACAATGATGAGACAGAGAGTATTGATACCAACACAATGGTGAGACAGAGTGTATTGATACCAACACAATGGTGAGACAAAGGGTATTGATACCAACACAATGGTGAGACAGAGTGTATTGATACCAACACAATGATGAGACAGAGAGTATTGATACCAACACAATGGTGAGACAGAGGGTATTGATACCGACACAATGGTGAGACAGAGGGTATTGATACCAACACAATGGTGAGACAGAGAGTATTGATACCAACACAATGGTGAGACAGAGGGTATAGATACCAACACAATGATGAGACTGAGAGTATTGATACCAACACAATGGTGAGACAGAGTGTATTGATACCAACACAATGATGAGACAGAGGGTATTGATACCGGCACAATGGTGAGACAGAGGGTATTGATACCGGCACAATGGTGAGACAGAGGGTATTGATACCGGCACAATGGTGAGACAGAGGGTATTGATACCGGCACAATGGTGAGACAGAGGGTATAGATACCAACACAGTGGTGAGACAGAGGGTAATGAACCAACACAATGGCGAGACAGAGGGTATTGATACCAACACAATGGTGAGACAAAGGGTATTGATACCAACACAATGGTTAGACAGAGCGAATTGATACCAACACAATGTTGAGACAGAGGGTATTGATACCAACACAATGGTGAGACAGAGGGTATTGATACCAACACAATGGAGAGACAAAGGGTATTCATACCAACACAATGGTTAGACAGAGGGAATTGATACCAACACAATGTTGAGACAGAGGGTATTGATACCAACACAATGGTGAGACAGAGGGTATTGATACCAACACAATGGTGAGACAGAGTGTATTGATACCAACACAATGATGAGACAGAGAGTATTAATACCAACACAATGGTGAGATAGAGGGTATTGATGCCAACACAATGGTGAGACAGAGGGCATTGATACCAACACACTGGTGAGACAGAGGGTATTGATACCAACACAATGATGAGACAGAGTATTGATACCAACACAATGGTGAGACACAGGGTATTGATACCAACACAATGATGACACAGAGTATTGATACCAACACAATGGTGAGACAGAGGGTATTGAAACCGACACAATGGTGAGACAGAGGGTATTGATACCAACACAGTGGTGAGACGGAGTGTATTGAACCAACGCAATGGCGAGACAGAGGGTATTGATACCAACACAATGGTGAGACAGAGTGTATTGATACCAACACAATGATGAGACAGAGAGTATTGATACCAACACAATGGTGAGATAGAGGGTATTGATGCCAACACAATGGTGAGACAGAGGGCATTGATACCAACACACTGGTGAGACAGAGGGTATTGATACCAACACAATGATGAGACAGAGTATTGATACCAACACAATGGTGAGACACAGGGTATTGATACCAACACAATGATGAGACAGAGTATTGATACCAACACAATGGTGAGACAGAGGGTATTGAAACCGACACAATGGTGAGACAGAGGGTATTGATACCAACACAGTGGTGAGACGGAGTGTATTGAACCAACGCAATGGCGAGACAGAGGGTATTGATACAAACACAATGGTGAGACAAAGGGTATTGATACCAACACAATGGTGAGACAGAGTGTATTGATACCAACACAATGATGAGACAGAGAGTATTGATACCAACACAATGGTGAGACAGAGGGTATTGAACCAACACAATGGCGAGACAGAGGGTATTGATACCAACACAATGTTGAGACAGAGGGTATTGATACCAACACAATGGTGAGACAGAGTGTATTGATACCAACACAATGATGAGACAGAGGGTATTGATACCAACACAATGTTGAGACAGAGGGTATTGATACCGACACAATGGTGAGACAGAGAGTATTGATACGAACACAGTGGTGAGACAGAGGGTATTGATCCAACACAATGGCGAGACAGAGGGCATTGATACCAACACAATGGTGAAACAAAGGGTATTGATACCAACACAGTTGTGAGACAGAGGGTATTGATACCGACACAATGGTGAGGCAGAGGGTATTGATACCCACACAATGATGAGACAGAGAGTATTGATACCAACACAGTGGTGAGACAGAGGGTATTGATACCAACACAATGGTGAGACAGAGGGTATTGATACCAACACAAAGGTTAGACAGAGGGAATTGATACCAACAAAATGTTGAGACAGAGGGTATTGATACCAACACAATGTTGAGACAGAGGGTATTGACACCAACAAAATGGTGAGAAAGAGTGTATTGATACCAACACAATGGTGAGACAGAGCGTATTGATACCAACACAAAGGTGAGACACAGTGTATTGATACCAACACAATGATGAGACAGAGAGTATTCATACCAAGACAATGTTGAGACAGAGGGTATTGATACCAACACATGGTGAGACAGAGTGTATTGATACCAACACAATGATGAGACTGGGAGTATTGATACCAACACAATGATGAGACAGAGGGTATTGATACCAACACAGTGGTGAGACAGAGGGTATTGAACCAACACAATGGCGAGAAAGAGGGTATTGATACCAACACAATGGTGAGACAAAAGGTATTGATACCAACACAATGGTTAGACAGAGGGAATTGATACCAACACAATGTTGAGACAGAGTGTATTGATACCAACACAATGATGAGACAGAGAGTATTGATACCAACACAATGGTGAGACAGAGGGTATTGATACCGACACAATGGTGAGACAGAGGGTATTGATACCAACACCGTGCTGAGACGGAGGGCATTGAGCCAACACAATGGCGAGACAGAGGGTATTGATACCAACACAATGGTGAGACAAAGGGTATTGATACCAACACAATGGTGCGACAGAGCGTAATGATACCAACACAGTAGTGAGACAAAGGGTATTGATACCAGCACAATGGTGAGACAGAGGGTATTGATACCAACACAATGGTGAGAAAGAGGGTATTTATACCAACACAGTGGTGAGACAGAGAGTATTGATACCAACACAATAATGAGACGGAGAGTATTGATACCAACACAATGGTGAGACAGAGGGTATTGATACCAACACAATAGTGAGACAGAGGGTATTGATACCAACACAGTGGTGAGACAGAGGGTATTGAACCAACACAATGGCGAGACAGAGGGTATTGATACCAACACAATGGTGAGACAAAGGTTATTCATACCAACACAATGGTTAGACAGAGGGAATTGATACCAACACACTGTTGAGACAGAGGGTATTGATACCAACACAATGGTGAGACAGAGGGTATTGATACCAACACAATGATGAGACAGAGAGTATTGATACCAACACAATGATGAGACAGAGGGTATTGATACCGACACAATGGTGAGACAGAGGGGATTGATACCAACACAATGGTTAGAGAGAGGGTATTGATACCAACACAATGGTGAGACAGAGGGTATTGATACGCACACAATGGTGAGACAGAGGGGATTGATACCAACACAATGGTTAGACAGAGGGTATTGATACCAACACAATGGTGAGACAGAGGGTATTGATGTCAACACAATGGTGAGACAGAGGGTATTGATACCAACACAATGGTGAGAAAGAGGGTATTTATACCAACACAGTGGTGAGACAGAGAGTATTGATACCAAAACAATAATGAGACAGAGAGTATTGATACCAACACAATGGTGAGACAGATGGTATTGATACCAACACAATAGTGAGACAGAGGGTATTGATACCAACACAGTGGTGAGACAGAGGGTATTGAACCAACACAATGGCGAGACAGAGGGTATTGATACCAACACAATGGTGAGACAATGGGTATTCATACCAACACAATGGTTAGACAGAGGGAATTGATACCAACACACTGTTGAGACAGAGGGTATTGATACCAACACAATGGTGAGACAGAGGGTATTGATACCAACACAATGGTGAGAGAGAGTGTATTGATACCAACACAATGATGAGACAGAGAGTATTGATACCAACACAATGATGAGACAGAGGGTATTGATACCGACACAATTGTGAGACAGAGGGGATTGATACCAACACAATGGTTAGAGAGAGGGTATTGATACCAACACAATGGTGAGACAGAGGGTATTGATACGTACACAATGGTGAGACAGAGGGGATTGATACCAACACAATGGTTAGACAGAGGGTATTGATACCAACACAATGGTGAGACAGAGGGTATTGATGTCAACACAATGGTGAGACAGAGGGTATTGATACCAACTCAATGGTGGGACAGAGGGGATTGATACCAACAAAATGGTGAGACAGAGGGTATTGATACCAACACAATGATGAGACAGAGTATTGATACCAACACAATGGTGAGACACAGGGTATTGAAAAAGACACAATGGTGAGACAGGGAGTATTGATACCAACACAGTGGTGAGACAGAGGGTATTGAACCAACACAATGGCGAGACAGAGGGTATTGATACCAACACAGTGGTGAGACAGAGGGTATTAAACCAACACAATGGCGAGACAGAGGGTATTGATACCAACACAATGGTGATACAAAGGGTATTGATACCAACACAATGGTTAGACAGAGGAAATTGACACCATCACAATGTTGAGACAGAGGGTATTGATACCAACACAATGGTGAGACAGAGCGTATTGATACCAACACAATGGTTAGACAGAGGGAATTGATACCAACACAATGGTTAGACAGAGTGTATTGACACCAACACAGTGGTGAGATAGAGGGTATTGATTCCATCACAATGGTGAGACAGAGGGTATTGATACCAACACAATGGTGGGACAGAGGGGATTAATACCAACAAAATGGTGAGACAGAGGGTATTGATACCAACACAATGATGAGACAGAGTATTGATACCAACACAATGGTGAGACACAGGGTATTGAAACCGACACAATGGTGAGACAGAGAGTATTGATACCAACACAGTGGTGAGACAGAGGGTATTGAACCAACACAATGGCGAGACAGAGGGTATTGATACCAACACAATGGTGAGACAAAGGGTATTGATACCAACACAATGGTTAGACAGAGGAAATTGATACCAACACAATGTTGAGACAGAGGGTATTGATACCAACACAATGGTGAGACAGAGGGAATTGATACCAACACAATGGTGAGACAGAGGGTATTGATACCAACACAATGGTGAGACAGAGGGTATTGATACAAACACAATGGTTAGACAGAGGGAATTGATACCAACACAATGGTTAGACAGAGGGTATTGATACCAACACAATGGTGGGACAGAGGGGATTGATACCAACAAAATGGTGAGACAGAGGGTATTGAACCAACACAATGGCGAGACAGAGGGCATTGATACCAACACAATGGTGAGACAGAGGGTATTGATACCGGCACAATGGTGAGACAGAGGGTATTGATACCGGCACAATGGTGAGACAGAGGGTATAGATACCAACACAGTGGTGAGACAGAGGGTAATGAACCAACACAATGGCGAGACAGAGGGTATTGATACCAACACAATGGTGAGACAAAGGGTATTGATACCAACACAATGGTTAGACAGAGGGAATTGATACCAACACAATGTTGAGACAGAGGGTATTGATACCAACACAATGGTGAGACAGAGGGTATTGATACCAACACAATGGAGAGACAAAGGGTATTCATACCAACACAATGGTTAGACAGAGGGAATTGATAGCAACACAATGTTGAGACAGAGGGTATTGATACCATCACAATGGTGAGACAGAGGGTATTGATACCAACACAATGGTGAGACAGAGTGTATTGATACCAACACAATGATGAGACAGAGAGTATTGATACCAACACAATGGTGAGATAGAGGGTATTGATGCCAACACAATGGTGAGACAGAGGGTATTGATACCAACACACTGGTGAGACAGAGGGTATTGATACCAACACAATGATGAGACAGAGTATTGATACCAACACAATGGTGAGACACAGGGTATTGATACCAACACAATGATGAGACAGAGTATTGATACCAACACAATGGTGAGACAGAGGGTATTGAAACCGACACAATGGTGAGACAGAGGGTATTGATACCAACACAGTGGTGAGACGGAGTGTATTGAACCAACACAATGGCGAGACAGAGGGTATTGATACCAACACAATGGTGAGACAAATGGTATTGATACCAACACAATGGTGAGAGAGAGGGAATTGATACCAACACAATGTTGAGACAGAGGGTATTGATACCAACACAATGGTGAGACAGAGTGTATTGATACCAACACAATGATGAGACAGAGAGTATTGATACCAACACAATGGTGAGACAGAGGGTATTGAACCAACACAATGGCGAGACAGAGGGTATTCAGAGGGTGTTCAGTGGTCAGTTTGAGTGTTCAGTGGTCAGTCGTCACGTGAGGTCACAGACCCTGAGCTGCTTTGGGGATTAGCGTGAACGGTTACAAAGCATGGCTTGCTTCTGCAGTGTTTTAAAAACTGAGGTTGGAGAGTTGAAGGAGGAGGTCTTGCTTCTCCAGGAGGAGATTAGGAGGCTGAAGGTCCACCTCAATGGGCCTGGGAGAGAGTGTGAGGTGGTTGGAGATGTGGGGAATGAGGCTTCTAGCAGTGAGGTGCAGTCTGTCTCTCACTGTGAGGAGGCTGTAGGTGGGGAGGTAGCAACGGCTACCAGCAGTGAGGTGCAGCCCAGCACCTGCTACAAGTGGCGAGTTGTTCACAGTAATGGGAGGCGCATCAGAGTAAGGAAAGTTAAGAGTGAAGATCTGAAGGTAGGAAATCGCTTCTCTGTTCTCCAGGATGAATGTACTTCAGTGGCCAGTGAAGGTAAGGGTACTACTGCCCCTGCTAATGAAGGTAAGCGCATTCTTGTGGTTTGTGACTCTCAGGTAAGATATGTTGACCGTGCTTTTTGTAATAGGAATAAGAAGATGAGAGATAGAGTGTGCTTCCCTGGAGCTGGTGTTGGGGACATTGTCAACAGGCTGGATAATATCATGTCAGGTAATGGAAACAAGCCCATTATCTGTCTCAGTGCTGGTGGAAATGATATTGGGAAGGGTAGGAGAGAAGAGCTGCTAGATAAGTACAGGTCAGCTATAGATTTCATTAAGTCTAAGGGAGGGATCCCAATCATATGTAGCATCTTGCCTAGAAGGGGAGTAGGAAATGAATGGTTGTCTAGGGCAATTGGTGTAAATTGCTGGCTAGACAGATACTGCAAGGAACTTGCAATCCCATTCATTGACAACTGGAACAACTTTTATGGCAAACATGATATGTATGCAAGGGATGGGGTACATCTCTCTGGGGCAGGGGTGGTAGCACTTGCAGACTCGATTGAGAAGGCCATTGGTGAAATGCCTATGATTTTAAACTGATGGAAGATAGAGGTATGGGTGTGTGTGGGAAACAAGCAGGTTGCAACACTAGGGTTGGAAACAGTAAATGTATAAAAGGCATTCAGCATGAAGTTATAAATAAAGACAATAGAACAGGTCAGCAAACAAAGGGGGACAGCAGAGGGCAGCAAGGGACTAGCTCCCTTAAGGTTTACTATACTAATAGCAGGAGTGTTAGAAATAAGATAGATGAGCTAAGATTAATTGCAAGTGCAGGAAACATAGATATTATTGCTATAACAGAGACCTGGCTCAATCTGAAAGATAGAGAGATGCCCTCTGAATGTCACATACAAGGCTATAAATTATTCCACACTGACAGGGTCAACAGGAAAGGTGGTGGAGTAGCGATGTATGTCAGAGACAATTTAAATTGTTGTGTTAGACAAGATATTAAATTAGAAGCGTCAGCCACTGAATCTGTTTGGTTACAGCTTCTCGAGGGCCGAGAAAAACTAATTTTGGGTGTGATTTACAGGGCCCCAAATCTTGATAGGGAGTGCAGTAAACTTCTATGGGACGAAATTCGTAAGGCATCTACATACGAAAATGTTGTGCTAATGGGAGATTTCAACTATAGACAGATTGACTGGAGCAATTTGACAGGAAATTTAGAGTCGGGTGACTTTCTTGATACGATCCAGGATTGTTTTTTAAAACAGTTTGTGACAGAGCCAACTAGGGGAAATAACCTCCTTGACTTGGTTCTTGCCAGTAGGGAAACACTAATTAATAATCTTGAGGTTAATGATGAGCTTGGGGAGAGTGATCACAAATCACTCAGTTTTAACATATCATGGAATTCCCCTAATAATGGCAATCAAGTCTCCGTACCTGACTTTCGCTTGGCTGATTTCATAGGACTGAAAAATTACTTAGGTGGGCTGAACTGGAATGACCTGACTAGGGGTCAGGTAGGTGGTGATGGTTGCCGATATGATGCTTTCCAGGGCATAGTTCTAGCTGCTCAGTCAAATTATGTTCCAAATAGGGAAATCAGATCAAACAAAAATGATCCTAAATGGATGAACAATAGATTAAAATATCTGATTGGTCAAAAGAGAGGCATATATAGGCAAATCAAAAGAGGAGAGGGGCAATTAAGAAATCGATATATTCAGTTAAAGAGAGAAATAAAAAAGGGAATTAGAAAAGCAAATAGAGATTATGAGGTTAAAGTTGCAAGAGAATCGAAGACTAACCCAAAAGGATTCTTTCAGGTATACAGAAGTAAGATCAGGGACAAGATAGGCCCACTCAAAAGTTCCTCGGGTCAGCTCACTGACAGTGATAAGGAAATGTGTAGAATTTTTAACACATACTTCCTCTCAGTTTTTACACAGGAGGATACCAGTGATATTCCAGTAATGATAAATTATGTAGAACAGGACGATAATAAACTGTGCACTATTAGGGTCACAAGTGACATGGTCCTTAGGCAAATAGATAAATTAAAACCTAACAAATCCCCAGGCCCTGATGAACTGTATGCAAGGGTTCTAAAGGAATGTAAAGAGGAGCTTAGCACACCTTTGGCTAATCTTTTCAACATATCACTACAAACTGGCATGGTGCCAGATAAGTGGAAAATGGCAAATGTGATACCTATTTTCAAAACAGGTGACAGGTCCTTAGCTTCGAACTATAGACCAATAAGCCTAACCTCCATAGTGGGAAAATTTATGGAATCAATAATTGCCGAGGCAGTTCGTAGCCACCTTGAAAAGCATAAATTAATCAACGAATCTCAGCATGGTTTTACAAAGGGGCGTTCCTGCCTTACGAATTTATTAACTTTTTTCACTAAGGTATTTGAGGAGGTAGATCATGGTAATGAATATGATATTGTGTATATGGACTTCAGTAAGGCTTTTGACAGGGTCCCACATCAGAGACTATTGAGGAAAATTAAAGCACATGGAATAGGAGGAGAAATTTTTTCCTGGATAGAGGCATGGTTGACAAATAGGCAGCAGAGAGTTTGCATAAATGGGGAGAAATCAGAGTGGGGAAGCGTCACGAGCGGTGTTCCACAGGGGTCAGTGTTGGGCCCCCTGCTGTTCACAATCTACATAAACGACATAGATGAGGGCATAAAGAGCGACATCGGCAAGTTTGCCGATGACACCAAAATAGGCCGTCGAATTCATTCTGACGAGGACATTCGAGCACTCCAGGAAGATTTGAATAGACTGATGCAGTGGTCGGAGAAGTGGCAGATGCAGTTTAATATAGACAAATGCAAAGTTCTAAATGTTGGACAGGACAATAACCATGCCACATATAAACTAAATAATGTAGATCTTAATATTACGGATTGCGAAAAAGATTTAGGAGTTCTGGTTAGCAGTAATCTGAAACCAAGACAACAGTGCATAAGTGTTCGCAATAAAGCTAATAGAATCCTTGGCTTCATATCAAGAAGCATAAATAATAGGAGTCCTCAGGTTGTTCTTCAACTCTATACATCCTTGGTTAGGCCTCATTTAGATTATGCTGCACAGTTTTGGTCACCGTATTACAGAATGGATATAAATTCTCTGGAAAATGTACAAAGGAGGATGACAAAGATGATCCCATGTATCAGAAACCTTCCCTATGAGGATAGACTAAGGGCCCTGAAACTGCACTCTCTAGAAAGACGTAGAATTAGGGGGGATATGATTGAGGTGTATAAATGGAAGACAGGAATAAATAAAGGGGATGTAAATAGTGTGCTGAAAATATCTAGCCTAGACAGGACTCGCAGCAATGGTTTTAAGTTGGAAAAATTCAGATTCAGGAGGGATATAGGAAAGTACTGGTTTGGTAATAGAGTTGTGGATGAGTGGAACAAACTCCCAAGTACCGTTATAGAGGCCAGAACGTTGTGTAGCTTTAAAAATAGGTTGGATAAATACATGAGTAGATGTGGGTGGGTGTGAGTTAGACCTGATAGCTTGTGCTACCAGGTCGGTTGCCGTGTTCCTCCCTTAAGTCAGTGTGACCTGACCTGACTAGGTTGGGTGCATTGGCTTAAGCCGGTAGGAGACTTGGACCTGCCTCGCATGGGCCAGTAGGCCTTCTGCAGTGTTCCTTCGTTCTTATGTTCTTATGTTCTTATGATACCAACACAATGTTGAGAGAGAGGGTATTGATACCAACACAATGGTGAGACAGAGTGTATTGATACCAACACAATGATGAGACAAAGGGTATTGATACCAACACAATGTTGAGACAGAGGGTATTGATACCGACACAATGGTGAGACAGAGAGTATTGATACCAACACAGTGGTGAGACAGAGGGTATTGAACCAACACAATGGCGAGACAGAGGGTATTGATACCAACACAATGGTGAAACAAAGGGTATTGATACCAACACAGTTGTGAGACAGAGGGTATTGATACCGACACAATGGTGAGACAGAGGGTATTGATACCCACACAATGATGAGACAGAGAGTATTGATACCAACACAGTGGTGAGACAGAGGGTATTGATACCAACACAATGGTGAGACAGAGGGTATTGATACCAACACAAAGGTTAGACAGAGGGAATTGATACCAACAAAATGTTGAGACAGAGGGTATTGATACCAACACAATGTTGAGACAGAGGGTATTGACACCAACAAAATGGTGAGAAAGAGTGTATTGATACCAACACAATGGTGAGACAGAGCGTATTGATACCAACACAATGGTGAGACACAGTGTATTGATACCAACACAATGATGAGACAGAGAGTATTGATACCAAGACAATGTTGAGACAGAGGGTATTGATACCAACACATGGTGAGACAGAGTGTATTGATACCAACACAATGATGAGACTGAGAGTATTGATACCAACACAATGATGAGACAGAGGGTATTGATACCAACACAGTGGTGAGACAGAGGGTATTGAACCAACACAATGGCGAGAAAGAGGGTATTGATACCAACACAATGGTGAGACAAAGGGTATTGATACCAACACAATGGTTAGACAGAGGGAATTGATACCAACACAATGTTGAGACAGAGTGTATTGATACCAACACAATGATGAGACAGAGAGTATTGATACCAACACAATGGTGAGACAGAGGGTATTGATACCGACACAATGGTGAGACAGAGGGTATTGATACCAACACCGTGCTGAGACGGAGGGCATTGAGCCAACACAATGGCGAGACAGAGGGTATTGATACCAACACAATGGTGAGACAAAGGGTATTGATACCAACACAATGGTGAGACAGAGCGTAATGATACCAACACAGTAGTGAGACAAAGGGTATTGATACCAGCACAATGGTGAGACAGAGGGTATTGATACCAACACAATGGTGAGAAAGAGGGTATTTATAATAACACAGTGGTGAGACAGAGAGTATTGATACCAACACAATAATGAGACAGAGAGTATTGATACCAACACAATGGTGAGACAGAGGGTATTGATACCAACACAATAGTGAGACAGAGGGTATTGATACCAACACAGTGGTGAGACAGAGGGTATTGAACCAACACAATGGCGAGACAGAGGGTATTGATACCAACACAATGGTGAGACAAAGGTTATTCATACCAACACAATGGTTAGACAGAGGGAATTGATACCAACATACTGTTGAGACAGAGGGTATTGATACCAACACAATGGTGAGACAGAGGGTATTGATACCAACACAATGGTGAGAGAGAGTGTATTGATACCAACACAATGATGAGACAGAGAGTATTGATACCAACACAATGATGAGACAGAGGGGATTGATACCGACACAATGGTGAGACAGAGGGGATTGATACCAACACAATGGTTAGAGAGAGGGTATTGATACCAACACAATGGTGAGACAGAGGGTATTGATACGTACACAATGGTGAGACAGAGGGGATTGATACCAACACAATGGTTAGACAGAGGGTATTGATACCAACACAATGGTGAGACAGAGGGTATTGATGTCAACACAATGGTGAGACAGAGGGTATTGATACCAACACAATGGTGAGAAAGAGGGTATTTATACCAACACAGTGGTGAGACAGAGAGTATTGATACCAACACAATAATGAGACAGAGAGTATTGATACCAACACAATGGTGAGACAGAGGGTATTGATACCAACACAATAGTGAGACAGAGGGTATTGATACCAACACAGTGGTGAGACAGAGGGTATTGAACCAACACAATGGCGAGACAGAGGGTATTGATACCAACACAATGGTGAGACAAAGGGTATTCATACCAACACAATGGTTAGACAGAGGGAATTGATACCAACACACTGTTGAGACAGAGGGTATTGATACCAACACAATGGTGAGACAGAGGGTATTGATACCAACACAATGGTGAGAGAGAGTGTATTGATACCAACACAATGATGAGACAGAGAGTATTGATACCAACACAATGATGAGACAGAGGGTATTGATACCGACACAATGGTGAGACAGAGGGGATTGATACCAACACAATGGTTAGAGAGAGGGTATTGATACCAACACAATGGTGAGACAGAGGGTATTGATACGTACACAATGGTGAGACAGAGGGGATTGATACCAACACAATGGTTAGACAGAGGGTATTGATACCAACGCAATGGTGAGACAGAGGGTATTGATGTCAACACAATGGTGAGACAGAGGGTATTGATATCAACTCAATGGTGGGACAGAGGGGATTGATACCAACAAAATGGTGAGACAGAGGGTATTGATACCAACACAATGATGAGATAGAGTATTGATACCAACACAATGGTGAGACACAGGGTATTGAAACCGACACAATGGTGAGACAGAGAGTATTGATACGAACACAGTGGTGAGACAGAGGGTATTGAACCAACACAATGGCGAGACAGAGGGTATTGATACCAACACAGTGGTGAGACAGAGGGTATTAAACTAACACAATGGCGAGACAGAGGGTATTGATACCAACACAATGGTGATACAAAGGGTATTGATACCAACACAATGGTTAGACAGAGGAAATTGACACCAACACAATGTTGAGACAGAGGGTATTGATACCAACACAATGGTGAGACAGAGCGTATTGATACCAACACAATGGTTAGACAGAGGGAATTGATACCAACACAATGGTTAGACAGAGGGTATTGACACCAACACAGTGGTGAGACAGAGGGTATTGATACCATCACAATGGTGAGACAGAGGGTATTGATACCAACACAATGGTGGGACAGAGGGGATTGATACCAACAAAATGGTGAGACAGAGGGTATTGATACCAACACAATGATGAGACAGAGTATTGATACCAACACAATGGTGAGACACAGGGTATTGAAACCGACACAATGGTGAGACAGAGAGTATTGATACCAACACAGTGGTGAGACAGAATGTATTGAACCAACACAATGGCGAGACAGAGGGTATTGATACCAACACAATGGTGAGACAAAGGGTATTGATACCAACACAATGGTTAGACAGAGGAAATTGATACCAACACAATGTTGAGACAGAGGGTATTGATACCAACACAATGGTGAGACAGAGGGAATTGATACCAACACAATGGTGAGACAGAGGGTATTGATACCAACACAATGGTGAGACAGAGGGTATTGATACAGACACAATGGTTAGACAGAGGGAATTGATACCAACACAATGGTTAGACAGAGGGTATTGATACCAACACAATGGTGGGACAGAGGGGATTGATACCAACAAAATGGTGAGACAGAGGGTATTGATACCAACACAATGATGAGACAGAGTATTGATATCAACACAATGGTGAGACACAGGGTATTGAAACCGACACAATGGTGAGACAGAGAGTAATGATACCAACACAGTGGTGAGACAGAGGGTATTGAACCAACACAATGGGGAGACAGAGGGCATTGATACCAACACAATGGTGAGACAAAGGGTATTGATACCAACACAATGGTTAGACAGAGGAAATTGATACCAACACAATGGTGAGACAGAGGTTATTGATACCAACACAATGGTGAGACAGAGGGTATTGATACCAACACAATGGTGAGACAGAGGGTACTGATACCAACACAATGGTGAGACAGAGGGTATTGATACCAACACAATTGTGAGACAGAGGGTATTGATACCAACACAATGGTGAGACAGAGGGTACTGATACCAACACAATGGTGGGACAGAGGGGATTGATACCAACACAATGGTGAGACAGAGGGTATTGATACCAACACAATGATGAGACAGAGTATTGATACCAACACAATGGTGAGACACAGGGTATTGATACCGACACAATGGTGAGACAGAGAGTATTGATACCAACACAGTGGTGAGACAGAGGGTATTGAACCAACACAATGGCGAGACAGAGGGTATTGATACCAACACAATGGTGAGACAGAGGGTATTGATACTAACACAATGGTGAGACAGAGAGTATTGATACCAACACAATGGTTAGACAGAGGGAATTGATACCAACACAATGGTTAGACAGAGGGTATTGATACCAACACAATGGTGAGACAGAGGGTATTGATACCAACACAATTGTGAGACAGAGGGTATTGATACCAACATAATGGTGAGACAGAAGGTATTGATACCAACACAATAGTGAGACAGAGGGTATTGATACCAACACAATGGTTAGACAGAGGGTATTGATACCAACGCAATGGTGAGACAGAGGGTATTGATACCAACCCAATGGTGAGACAGAGGAGACTGATGCCAACATAGTGGTGAAACCAGTGGTGAAACAGAGGGGATTGTCACAAGCAATGAGATAACGCGGAAAGGATTGACAACAGTTCAGCAATGAAGCTGAGAGTATTAAGACAAGCGCAGCGCTGAGCCCGACACTATGGACAGCATCACAGCAGTGACACGGAGTATTAACCCCAGCCCAGCAGTGACACGGAGTATTAACCCCAGCCCAGCAGTGACACGGAGTATTAACCCCAGCCCAGCAATGACTCAGTGTTAATACCAGCACAACAGTGACACAGGCAGCATTAAGTATCAGCAAACAGGCAGTATTAACATCAGCACAACAGTGACACAGGCAGTATTAACATCAGCACAACAGTGACACAGGCAGTATTAACATCAGCACAACAATGACTGTGAGGGAAAAGTTCAATAGATAGGAGTAGCGAGGGAGTATATAGTAACAATAGTTTCATTGCCGGCTACTTGTTAAGGTAGGGTAACTCAAGTTCCCGCTATTCCTGCCTTTTTTCCCCCACCCCGAAAGTGATAGTTTGATTGCCGGCTGGTTGTTAAGGTAGGGTCAGTCTAGCTCCCACTATCCCTTCCCCTCCCTCTTCCCCCCCCCCGAAAGGTGACGTGTGTGGCTCCAGTCCAAACAGTAATCACTAGACTCACAGCTCCCAGCACTACTGTAAGTACATGCCTGCCTTGTATTCTAGTGGATTTATTGGTTGAAAGCTTCACTTTTGACCAATAATAAACTTAGTCCTTTCAGTCTTGCTCTAAGTTGACTGTTGTAATAATCACCACATCTTTTAGGTATTGTACTTATCATGGAGAGTGATTTCTTAAGCAGTGGGTAACCTGTCTATCTTTCCAGCTTGGATGACAGAGAGGGTCACATGCCAATCAACGAGTAGAACTGATGGAGATGGACTAACGTCCTGAGGCTTCCCCTTTTTGGATTTAATTACCTGTCCACCTGCATGAAAGTGCAGGACGTAACCCCTCATCATTGCAGCGGTAAAGAACCTGCTTTCCTGTCATCGGGATAGAATACTCAAGGCGATACTCTGTGAAGAACGAGCCGGTGGTGGTCACCAACACCTGCGACCCCCCCCACCCCCCCCCATCAGCAACGGCTACGATTTCAGCAACACGCAGCGTCACTAACACCAGACACCCCATTATCACTACATTAGCGTTGAGTTCAAATGTTATTTTATTCATTTCATTTTTCATTTTCCTTTCAATTAGGATATTCCTTTCATGTTTTATTGTTTTATGATTACTTTAATAAATAATAAAGTGTTTATCTTTGTCAATTATTATTTCGCTTTCTATTCATTAATTTTCCTGAGGAGGAGCCAGCCTTGGTAATACTGTCTGAAGTTGTTACTGGGCTGAGTAAGCCTTCACAGTGACACAGGCAGTATTAACATCAGCACAACAGTGACACAGGCAGTATTAACATCAGCACAACAGTGACACAGGCAGTATTAACATCAGCACAACAGTGACACAGGCAGTATTAACATCAGCACAACAATGACACAGGCAATATTAACATCAGCACAACAGTGACACAGGCAGTATTAACATCAGCACAACAGAGACACAGGCAGTATTAACATCAGCACAACAGTGACACAGGCAGTATTAACATCAGCACAACAGTGACACAGGCAGTATTAACATCAGCACAACAGTGACACAGGCAGTATTAACATCAGCACAACAGAGACACAGGCAGTATTAACATCAGCACAACAGTGACACAGGCAGTATTAACATCAGCACAACAGTGACACAGGCAGTATTAACATCAGCACAACAGTGACACAGGCAGTATTAACATCGGCACAACAGTGACACAGGCAGTATTAACATCAGCACAACAGTGACACAGGCAGTATTAACATCAGCACAACAGTGACACATGCAGTAATAACATCAAGACAACAGTGACACAGGCAGTATTAACATCAGAACAACAGTGACACAGGCAGTATTAACATCAGCACAACAGTGACACAGGCAGTATTAACATCAGCACAACAGTGACACAGGCAGTATTAACATCAGCACAACAGTGACACAGGCAGTATTAACATCAGCACAACAGTGACACAGGCAGTATTAACATCAGCACAACAGTGACACAGGCAGTATTAACATCAGCACAACAGTGACACAGGCAGTATTAACATCAGCACAACAGTGACACAGGCAGTATTAACATCAGAACAACAGTGACACAGGCAGTATTAACATCAGCACAACAGTGACACAGGCAGTATTAACATCAGCACAACAGTGACACAGGCAGTATTAACATCAAAACAACAGTGACACAGGCAGTATCAACATCAGCACAACAGTGACACAGACAGTATTAACATCAGAACAACAGTGACACAGGCAGTATTAACATCAGCACAACAGTGACACAGGCAGTATTAACATCGGAACAACTGTGACACAGGCAGTATTAACATCAGAACAACAGTGACACAGGCAGTATTAACATCGGCACAACAGTGACACAGGCAGTATTAACATCTGCACAACAGTGACACAGGCAGTATTAACATCAGCACAACAGTGACACAGGCAGTATTAACATCAGCACAACAGTGACACTGAATATTTTCACCAATGCCGAGATTTTAAACATGTCGGTAATGACCAGCAGCGGATGGTGACACTCAGACCAGCGGATGGTGACACTCAGACCAGTGGATGGTGACACTCAGACCAGCGGGTGGTGACACTCAGACCAATGGATGGTGACACTCAGACCAGTGGGTGGTGACACTCAGACCAGCGGATGGTGACACTCAGACCAGCGGATGGTGACACTCAGACCAGCGGATGGTGACACTCAGACCAGGGGGTGGTGACACTCAGACCAGTGGGTGGTGACACTCAGACCAGCGGATGGTGACACTCAGACCAGTGGGTGGTGACACTCAGACCAGTGGGTGGTGACACTCAGACCAGTGGGTGGTGACACTCAGACCAGTGGGTGGTGACACTCAGACCAGTGGGTGGTGACACTCAGACCAGCGGGTGGTGACACTCAGACCAGCGGGTGGTGACACTCAGACCAACGGGTGGTGACACTCAGACCAGCGGGTGGTGACACTCAGACCAGCGGATGGTGACACTCAGACCAGTGGATGGTGACACTCAGACCAGCGGGTGGTGACACTCAGACCAGTGGATGGTGACACTTAGACCAGCGGGTGGTGACACTCAGACCAGCGGATGGTGACACTCAGACCAGCGGATGGTGACACTCAGACCAGCGGATGGTGACACTCAGACCAGGGGGTGGTGACACTCAGACCAGCGTGTGGTGACACTCAGACCAGTGGGTGGTAACACTCAGACCAGGGGGTGGTGACACTCAGACCAGTGGGTGGTGACACTCAGACCAGTGGGTGGTGACACTCAGACCAGTGGGCGGTGACACTCAGACCAGTGGGTGGTGACACTCAGACCAGTGGGTGGTGACACTCAGAACATCGGGTGGTGACACTCAGACCAGTGGGTGGTGACACTCAGACGAGAGAGTGGTGACATTCAGACCAGCGGGTGGTGACACACCAACTGGTGGTGACACTCAGACCAGCTGGTGGTGACACTCAGACCAGCGGGTGGTGACACTCAGACCAGTGGGTGGTGACACTCAAACCAGCGGGTGGTGGTCACTCAGACCAGTAGGTGGTGACACTCAGACCAGCGAGTGGTGACATTCAGACCAGCGGGTGGTGACACTCAAACCAGCGGGTGGTAACACTCAGACCAGTGGGTGGTGGCACTCAGACCAGCGGGTGGTGACACTCAGACCAGCGGGTGGTGACACTCAGACCAGTGGGTGGTGACACTCAAACCAGCGGGTGGTGGTCACTCAGACCAGTGGGTGGTGACACTCAGACCAGGGTTTTAATTTGTTCCAAGAAGATAGAAGTATCGGGAAGGGGGATGGGGTGGCATTGTATGTCCGAGATCGCTTGAACTGTTGCATAAAAACGGGTATTAAGTCTGAAGTAACACATACAGAGTCTGGATAGAATTTTCAGAGGGGCATGAAAAGTTAATTTTAGGTGTGATATACCGTCCCCCAAATTTAGATAGGGACCAGGGGAGACTACTATGGGAGGAAATTGTTAAGGCCACAAGGCACGATAATGTAATTCTAGGAGACTTTAACTTTAGTCATGTTGATTGGAATTTCTTGACTGGGAATTTAGAATCATACGACTTCTTAGAAGTATTTCAGGATTGTTTTTTGGAGCAGTTTGTGACAGAACCTACAAGGGGAAATAACCTACTTGACTTAGTTATGGCAAACAATGAATCCCTTGTTAATAATTTAGAAATTTCAGAGGAACTGGGTGCTAGCGACCACAAATCAATTACATTTAGCATTGAATGGAAGTACGATAGTAGCGATAACTAAGTAACAGTCCCAGATTTTCGCTTAGCAGATTACGATGGGCTTAGAGAACACTTATCATCTGTTGACTGGGGTAACGAAGAGAGCTATCAATATGACAGTTTTCTGAACACTATACATGCTGCTCAAAGAGCGTTTATCCCATATAAAGAAATTAGATCAAATAGAAATGACCCAAAATGGATGAATAATAGGCTCAAATATCTACTAGGGCATAAGAAAGGAATTTATAGGCGTATCAAAAGAGGTGAGGGTCATCTTATGAATCAGTATATTGACATTAAGAGGGACATTAAAAAGGCGATAAGAAAAGCTAAAAGGGACTATGAAATTAAAGTTGCTAGGGATTCTAAAACTAACCCAAAAAGTTTATTCCAGGTCTATAGAACAAAAGTTAGAGATAAGATAGGTCCCCTTAAAAATAACTATGGGCACCTTACTGACAAAGAGAATGAAATGTGCTCGATTTTTAATAATTATTTACTCTCAGTTTTTACACAGGAAGACACTAACAATATTCCAGTAATTAATTTTTACAGTGGGCTAGAAGAAGATAAATTATGTAACATCACAGTCACTAGTGAGATGGTTGTGAAGCAGATAGACAGACTGAAGCAAAATAAGTCGCCGGGTCCTGATGAGGTTTTTTCAAGGGTTCTTAAGGAATGCAAAATGGAACTCTGTGAACCATTAACTAATATTTTTAATTTATCTCTTCAAACAGGTGTAGTGTCTGATATGTGGAAGATGGCTAATGTAATTCCTATTTTTAAAACAGGGGACAAGTCGTTACCGTCAAATTACCGCCCAATAAGCCTGACCTCAATTGTAGGCAAATTACTAGAGTCAATTATAGCTGAGATTATAAGAAGCCATCTCGATAAGGATAGCTTGATTAATGATACTCAGCATGGATTCACAAGAGGCCGGCCTTGTCTAACTAATTTATTAACTTTCTTCAGTAAAGCTTTTGAGGCTGTTGACCACAATAAAGAATTTGATATTATTTACTTAGATTTTAGTAATGCTTTTGATAGAGTTCCGCACCATAGACTGTTAAAGAAAGTGGCAGCTCATGGCATTGGGGGAAAAGTGCTCTCGTGGATCGAGTCATGGCTCACTGACAGGAAGCAGAGAGTGTCCATAAATGGGGTTAAATCCGAGTGGGGATCTGTAACAAGTGGCGTTCCACAGGGATCAGTCTTGGGCCCGTTGTTGTTTATGAGTGGTGACGTGTACTTAGCTCTGTGAAGACCTGTTTGTGTGCTCTCTGTGAATCTGAACCAGGATGCCCTCTCTTGAGCAGCTTTACCAGCAGCTGAGAGAAGAACTCAGAGTTGCTAAACTGGAGATACGGCGATTAACGGAGGAGAACAAGAGGATTCGTAGTAATCCTCCTGTTGTGAGTCCCCAGGTTAAGAGGGGAGCTTGGTCAGTGGTCGGGCAACATGGAACCAAGCTGAAGATTAAGAAAACGGTTGGAGAGGCAGAAACAACGAGAAACCAGAAGACTGCCGTGGAAACTTCCAACTCATTCTCGGTGCTACCTGACGAATGTGAGTGTTCTACTGGGAATGCCACAACGAGCACCAAGGAAGCATTGGCAGACGTGAGTGAGACATCCCTAGAAACCCCAACGAAGACCATCGAGAACGTCATGACGAATTCTACAAGTGGTGTAATGCTACCTGGCGAATGTGAGTCGACTACTCGGAGCATCACTACGGACGACGCCAAGGAAGGTAAAAACATTGTTGTTGTTGGGGATAGCCAGATTAGGTACATGGATAGGGCATTCTGTTTGAAGGATAGGAGTAGGAGGCAGAGAGTATGTTTTCCTGGGGCTGGGATGAAGGATATTGTTAGCCGTCTGGATGACATCATGAGAGGTAATGGGAGCAATCCTATTATCTGTCTCAGTGCTGGAGGCAACGATGTTGGCAGACGTAGGAGTGAGGACCTGATTAGCAGGTATAGGTCAGCAATAGAGATAATTAGGAAGAAGGGTGGGAAACCTGTCATATGTGGCATTTTGCCAAGGAGAGGAGTTGGAAATGAATGGTTGTCCAGAGCAATTGGTGTCAATTGCTGGCTGGACAAATACTGTAAGGAAAATGCGGTAACATTCATTGACAACTGGGACCTCTTCTATGGCAGAAATGACATGTATGCCAGGGATGGGGTTCACTTGTCTAGGTGTGGGGTGGGAGCACTGGCCAACGCAGTGGAGGGAGCTGTTAGGTCTTTAAACTAGGAATAGTTAGTGGTATGGGTTTTGGCGGGAAAACTGTGAAGTCGCAGGGTAGTAACATGAGTACTAGGAGAACTAGTAATAGGCAAAATGAGGAGGATATTGGAAAGCCAGTGGCACTAATTGACAATGACAGTAATAGGTTTAGTGGAATAACAGAAAGGAGCAGGAAGGGTAAAGAGATAGGAGGGTCATTAAATATTTATTACACAAATAGTCGCAGTGCTAGGAATAAGATGGACGAGTTGAGACTAGTTGCTAGTGCAGGTAACATAGATGTATTTGCCATTACTGAGACGTGGTTTAATTCAAAAAGTCGGGACATGCCTGCAGAATGTCACATTCAGGGTTTTAAATTGTTCCAAGTAGATAGAAGTATCGGGAAGGGGGGTGGGGTGGCATTGTATGTCCGAGATCGCTTGAACTGTTGCATAAAAACGGGTATTAAGTCTGAAGTAACACATACAGAGTCTGTTTGGATAGAATTTTCAGAGGGGCATGAAAAATTAATTTTAGGTGTGATATACCGTCCCCCAAATTTAGATAGGGACCAGGGGAGACTACTATGGGAGGAAATTGTTAGGGCCACAAGGCACGATAATGTAGTAATTCTAGGAGACTTTAACTTTAGTCATATTGATTGGAATTTCTTGACTGGGAATTTAGAATCATACGATTTCTTAGAAGTAGTTCAGGATTGTTTTTTGAAGCAGTTTGTGACAGAACCTACAAGGGGTAATAACCTGCTTGACTTAGTTCTGGCAAACAATGAATCCCTTGTTAATAATTTAGAAGTTTCAGAGGAACTGGGTGCTAGCGACCACAAATCAATTACATGTAGAATTGAATGGAAGTATGATAGTAGGGATAACTCAGTAACAGTCCCAGATTTTCGCTTAGCAGATTACGATGGGCTTAGAGAACACTTATCATCTGTTGACTGGGGTAACGAAGAGAGCTATCAATATGACAGTTTTCTGAACACAATACATGCTGCTCAAAGAACGTTTATCCCTTATAAGGAAATTAGATCAAATAGAAATGACCCAAAATGGATGAATAATAGGCTGAAATATCTACTAGGGCATAAGAAAGGAATTTATAGGCGTATCAAAAGAGGCGAGGGTCATCTTATGAATCAGTATATTGACATTAAGAGGGACATTAAAAAGGGGATAAGAAAAGCTAAAAGGGACTATGAAATTAAAGTTGCTAGGGATTCTAAAACTAACCCAAAAAGTTTTTTCCAGGTCTATAGAACAAAAGTCAGAGATAAGATAGGTCCCCTTAAAAATAACTATGGGCATCTTACTGACAAAGAGAATGAAATGTGCTCGATTTTAAATAATTATTTTCTCTCGGTTTTTACACAGGAAGACACTAATAATATTCCGGTAATTAATTTTTATAGTGGATCAGAAGAAGATAAATTATGTAACATCACAGTCACTAGTGAAATGGTTGTGAAGCAGATAGACAGACTGAAGCAAAATAAGTCACCGGGTCCTGATGAGGTTTTTTCAAGGGTTCTAAAGGAATGCAAAATGGAAGTCTGTGAACCATTAACTAATATTTTTAATTTATCTCTTCAAACAGGTGCAGTGTCTGATATGTGGAAGATGGCTAATGTAATTCCTATTTTTAAAACAGGGGACAAGTCGTTACCGTCAAATTACCGCCCAATAAGCCTGACCTCAATTGTAGGCAAATTACTAGAGTCAATTATAGCTGAGATTATAAGAAGCCATCTCGATAAGCATAGCTTGATTAATGATACTCAGCATGGATTCACAAGAGGCCGGTCTTGTCTAACTAATTTATTAACTTTCTTCAGTAAAGCTTTTGAGGCTGTTGACCACGATAAAGAATTTGATATTATTTACTTAGATTTTAGTAAGGCATTTGATAGAGTTCCGCACCAAAGACTGTTGAAGAAAGTAGCAGCTCATGGCATTGGGGGAAGGGTGCTCTCGTGGATCGAATCATGGCTCACAGACAGGAAGCAAAGAGTGTCCATAAATGGGGTTAAATCCGAGTGGGGATCAGTAACAAGTGGCGTTCCACAGGGATCAGTCTTGGGCCCGTTGTTGTTTATAATATATATCAATGATCTTGATGAAGGAATTACTAGTGATATGAGCAAATTCGCCGATGACACGAAGATAGGTAGGATAATTGATTCAAACGTAGATGTTAGGGAACTTCAGGAGGATTTAGACAAACTCTACTCTTGGTCAGAAAAGTGGCAGATGCAGTTCAATGTAGATAAATGCAAGGTTCTGAAGCTCGGGAGTGTCCATAACCCTAGCACTTATAAGTTAAATAATGTAGAACTTAACCATACAGATTGCGAAAAGGACTTGGGGGTTATGGTAAGCAGCAACCTTAAACCAAGACAGCAATGCCTAAGCGTACGTAATAAGGCAAATAGATTACTGGGATTTATATCAAGAAGTGTAAGCAACAGAAGTCCAGAGGTCATACTGCAGCTTTATACATCATTAGTAAGGCCTCACCTAGATTATGCAGCTCAATTCTGGTCTCCATATTACAGAATGGACATAAATTCGTTAGAAAACATTCAGCGTAGGATGACTAAATTAATACATAGCATTAGAAATCTTCCTTATGAAGAAAGATTGAAGACTCTTAAGTTACATTCACTTGTTAGACGAAGAATGAGGGGAGACCTGATCGAAGTGTATAAGTGGAAGATAGGTATTAATAAAGGGGATATTAACAAGGTCTTGAGGATATCTCTCCAAGAGAGAACCCGCAGTAATGGATTTAAATTAGATAAGTTTAGATTTAGAAAGGACATAGGAAAGTATTGGTTTGGAAATAGGGTAGTAGATGAGTGGAACAGTCTACCTAGTTGGGTTATTGAGGCTAGGACTTTGGGTAGTTTCAAATTTAGGTTGGATAAATACATGAGTGGGATGGGTTGGATTTGAGTGGGACTTGCACATAGAGCTCTTGGGTAGCATTGAAAAAAATGTTTGTTAGTGGGATGAATTGTACCTGCCTAGTATGGGCCAACAGGCCTGCTGCAGTGTTCCTCCTTTCTTATGTTTCTTATGTTCCTAGTGGTGACGTGTACTTAGCTCAGTGGTGACGTGTACTTAGCTAATTGGGTTATTAGCTCAGTGGTGACGTGTACTTAGCTCTGTGAAGACCTGTTTGTGTGCTCTTGAGTGGTGACCTGTACTTTGAGTGCTGACCTGTACTTAACTCTGTGAAGAAGTGTCTTGTTTGCTCCCGTGGACTGAACCAAGATGCCCTCCATCGAGCAACTTTACCAGCAACTTAAGGAAGAATTGAGGGCAGCGAAGATGGAGATACGGCGATTGACCGAGGAAAACAAGAGGATTCGTAGTAGTCCTCCTGTTTCGAGTCCTCAGGTCAAGAAGGGATCGTGGTCAGTGGCTGGACAGCAGGGGACGACGAAGTTGACGATCAAGAAGACGAATGGAAAGCCAGAAACGATGAAGAAGAAAGAGACTGCTGTGGAAACTCCCGTGGAAACCTCCAACGCATTCTCGGTGCTACCCGACGAATGTGAGTCTACTACTGGGATCGTCACGACGAACGACAACAAGGAAGGTAAGAATATTGTTGTTGTTGGGGATAGCCAGGTTAGATACATGGATAGGGCATTCTGCTTGAAGGACAGGAGTAGGAGACAAAGGGTATGCTTTCCTGGGGCTGGGATGGAGGACATTGTTAGCCGGCTTGACAACATCATGAACGGTAATGGGATCAATCCTATTATTTGCCTCAGTGCTGGAGGCAATGATGTAGGCAAGCGTAGAAGTGAGGATTTAGTTAGAAAGTTCAGGACAGCTATAGACATGATTAGGAAGAAGGGGGGGCGCCCTGTTATATGTGGCATTTTGCCAAGAAGAGGTGTTGGTAATGAATGGTTGTCCAGAGCAATTGGTATTAATTGTTGGCTGGATAAACACTGTAAGGATAATGCAGTACCATTCATTGACAACTGGGACAACTTCTATGGCCGAAATGACATGTATGCCAGGGATGGGGTTCACTTATCCAGGGCAGGTGTGGGTTTTCTTGCTAACTCAGTTGAGGGGGTTGTTAGGACTTTAAACTAGGATTAGTTAGAGGTATGGGTTTAGAAATGATTAATAATGAGTATGGATATATTGACTTATGCTCTGATATTAAGAATCTTAATAGTAACTGTCATGGAGTAACTCTGGGTAATGATAATTTCAGAAATTGTGTAAAAACAAAGATGAATAGGAAAAATGTGCAGAAGAAAAAACATATGATGGTATTTTATGCTAACAGTCGAAGTGCAAGAAATAAAATTAATGAACTACGTTTGGTAGCATGTGCTGGGAACTTTGATATCATTGCATTAACTGAAACGTGGTATGATTTAAAGAGTCGGGATATGACTGCTGAGTGTAATATTCAGGGATTTAAGTTATTCAATGTGGATAGATGTAATGGGAAGGGGGGAGGAGTTGCATTGTATGTTCGAGAAAATATTAATTGTTGCATAAAAAAAGGTATAAAAATAGATGGAGCAGTAACAGAGTCTGTTTGGGTAGAGTTCGTGGAGGGTCAAGAAAAACTAATTCTAGGTGTAATATACCGACCTCCAGGCTTGGATCACGATAGAGGGAGACTTCTTTGGGACGAAATTGTTAGGGCTTCTGGACACAGTAACGTAGTCATAGTAGGGGACTTTAACTTTAGCCAAATTGACTGGAATTCTTTGACAGGTAATCTAGAGTCCAGTGACTTCATGGAAACAGTTCAGGACTGTTTTCTGAAACAGAGTGTAACTGAACCTACCAGGGGTAATAATTTGCTAGACCTAGTCTTGTCAAATAAGGAAACACTCGTGAATAATCTGGAGATCACTGAAGAGCTTGGCGCAAGTGATCACAAATCCATCACCTTTAGCATTAATTGGGAATGCAAGAATAATGATAATACAGTAAAAATCCCCGATTTTCGTTCTGCCGATTATAATGGACTTAGGGAACATCTGTCTAATCTTGATTGGGGTTATCTAGCTAATGATTTTATTGACGATAATCATACTTATGAATATGAAGGGATCTGCTTTTATGATTGTTTTCTTAATAATGTACACAGTGCCCAGAGTATATACATTCCCCAGAGAGAAATTAGGTCTAATAATAACGATCCCAAATGGGTTAACAGGAGGCTAAAGCATCTATTAGGGGAGAAAAGGGGAATTTATAGGCGCATCAGAAGAGGAGAGGTTAACCTTACTGACCAATATGTTCAGCTTAAAAGAGAAGTAAAAAAGGCGATTAGAAAGGCTAAACGTGACTATGAAATTAGAGTCGCTAATGAATCAAAGACTAATCCAAAGGGGTTCTTTCAAGTGTATAGGACGAAGGTGAAGGAAAAAGTAGGACCTCTGAAATCTGGGAATGGACAGCTGACGGATAATGAACTGGAAATGTGTTCCTTATTTAATGACTATTTTTTGTCAGTTTTTACACAGGAAGATGTAAATGAGATTCCAGTAATTAACAATTATTTAGTTCCTGATGAATTTAAGTTAACTAATATTACTGTCACGAGGGACATGGTTATTAAACAGATAGACAAACTGAAACAAAATAAGTCCCCGGGACCCGATGAGTTGTTTTCAAGGGTACTTAAGGAATGCAAGATGGAGCTTAGTCAGCCATTAACGAGTGTATTCAATGCGTCCATCCTTACCAGTGTTGTGCCAGAGATGTGGAAGATGGCTAATGTGGTTCCTATATTCAAATCAGGGGATAAGTCCACTCCTTCAAATTACCGTCCAATAAGCCTGACATCTATAGTGGGCAAGTTATTAGAATCAATTATAGCTGACATTATCAGAAGTCACCTTGAAGAGCATAACTTGATAAATGAATCTCAGCATGGATTCACGAGAGGTCGTTCCTGCCTGACAAACTTACTGACGTTCTTCAATAGAACATTTGAGGCAGTTGACAGTGATAAGGAATATGATATTGTTTATTTGGATTTTAGTAAAGCCTTCGACAGAGTACCTCACAAGAGACTCTTAAGAAAAGTGGCAGCTCATGGTATAGGAGGTAAAGTTCTAGCATGGATTGAGGCATGGCTTACCAATAGAAAGCAGAGAGTTACCATTAATGGAGTGAAATCTGAATGGGGATTAGTCACTAGTGGCGTTCCACAAGGATCAGTTTTAGGCCCTCTCTTGTTCATAATTTACATTAATGACCTTGATGAAGGGATTACTAGTGACATGAGTAAGTTTGCTGATGATACAAAGATAGGCCGTATAATTCACTCTGAGGAGGATATCAATGAACTCCAGGACGATTTGAACAAATTAATGTCTTGGTCTGAGAAATGGCAGATGAAGTTTAATGTGGATAAGTGTAAGGTACTTGCCCTTGGTAATGAAAATAACCCTCGAAGCTATAATCTAGGTGAAGTAGAGCTTGGTCATACAGAATGTGAAAAAGACTTGGGAGTCATGGTAAGCAGAAATCTAAAGCCAAGACAGCAGTGCCTCAGTGTGCGCAACAAGGCCAACAGATTACTTTGATTTATCTCAAGAAGTATAAGTAACAGAAGTCCAAAAGTTATTTTACAGCTCTATACATCACTAGTGAGGCCTCATTTAGATTATGCTGCTCAGTTTTGGTCCCCTTACTACAGGATGGACATAGACTCATTAGAGAACATACAAAGAAGAAAGACTAAAATGATTTACTGTGTAAGGAACCTCCCGTATGAAGATAGACTTAAAGCCTTAAATCTCCACTCTCTGGAGAGCAATATAAACACAAATGCAGTATAATGTGATCCTTTATTGACTACGTTTCGCCCACACAGTGGGCTTTTTCAAGTCACAAACAGAACTACCTGGGGTGGAAGGAAAGTGAGTATTTATAGTCAGAATGTTGAGGTCAGGTGAAGAATGCTGCATCTGATGATCCACCGGGTGGGGTTATAGAGTCTTGGGTAGCTTGGCAGGGGTTTTGGACAAGTTGTAGACCTTCTGCAGTGTTCTATGTTCTTATGTGGGATAGCGATGAAGAAGTTTCTTGGCGAGTGGTTCAGCTATGTTATAGAAGCCAGTTATTTCAACCAGTTATTTCACTCAGACCAGCGGGTGGTGACACTCAGACCAGCGGGTGGTGACACTCAGACCAGCGGGTGGTGACACTCAGACCAGCGGGTGGTGACACTCAGACCAGCGGGTGGTGACACTCAGACCAGCGGGTGGTGACACTCAGACCAACTGGTGGTGACGGCGTGTTGCTCGCCATTATCTTCACCAGTAACTTATCCATTTAAATCAACAACAATTACTCGACAAAAATTGGGTTAACTTCACAGCGGGTGTGTGAGGAAGTTTACGTCTGTTTTGTAACACTGCTGGCTTACCTGTCTTAACACTGCTGGCTTACCTGTCTTAACACTGCTGGCTTACCTGTCTTAACACAGCTGGCTTACCTGTCTTAACACTGCTGGCTTACCTGTCTTAACACTGCTGGCTTACCTGTCTTAACACTGCTGGCTTACCTGTCTTAACACTGCTGGCTTACCTGTCTTAACACTGCTGGCTTACCTGTCTTAACACTGCTGGCTTACCTGTCTTAACACTGCTGGCTTACCTCTCTTAACACTGCTGGCTTACCTGTCTTAACACTGCTGGCTTACCTGTCTTACCACTGCTGGCTTACCTCTCTTAACACTGCTGGCTTACCTCTCTTAACACTGCTTGCTTACCTGTCTTAACACTGCTGGATTACCTGTCATAACACTGCTGGCTTACCTCTCTTAACACTGCTGGCTTACCTCTCTTAACACTGCTTGCTTACCTCTCTTAACACTGCTGGCTTACCTGTCTTAACACTGCTGGCTTACCTCTCTTAACACTGCTGGCTTACCTGTCTTAACACTGTTGGCTTACCTCTCTTAACACTGCTGGCTTACCTGTCTTAACACTGTTGGCTTACCTGTCTTAACACCGCTGGATTACCTGTCTTAACACTGCTGGCTTACCTGTCTTAACACTGCTGGCTTACCTCTCTTAACACTGCTGGCTTACCTGTCTTAACACTGCTGGCTTACCTGTCTTAACACTGCTGGCTTACCTCTCTTAACACTGCTGGCTTACCTGTCTTAACACTGCTGGCTTACCTGTCTTAACACTGCTGGCTTACCTGTCTTAACACTGCTGGCTTACCTGTCTTAACACTGCTGGCTTACCTGTCTTGACACTGCTGGCTTACCTGTCTTAACACTGTTGGCTTACCTTTCTTAACACTGCTGGCTTACCTGTCTTAACACTGCTGGCTTACCTGTCTTAACACAGCTGGCTTACCTGTCTTAACACTGCTGGCTTACCTGTCTTAACACTGCTGGCTTACTTGTCTTAACACTGCTGGCTTACCTGTCTTAACACTGTTGGCTTACCTGTCTTAACACTGTTGGCTTACCTGTCTTAACACTGCTGGCTTACCTCTCTTAACACAGCTGGCTTACCTGTCTTAACACTGCTGGCTTACCTCTCTTAACACTGCTGGCTTACCTGTCTTAACACTGCTGGCTTATCTCTCTTAACACTGCTGGCTTACCTGTCTTAACACTGCTGGCTTACCTGTCTTAACACTGCTGGCTTACCTGTCTTAACACTGTTGGCTTACTTGTCTTAACACTGCTGGCTTACATGTCTTAACACTGTTGGGTTACCTGTCTTAACACCGTTGGATTAACTGTCTTAACACTGCTGGCTTACCTGTCTTAACACTGCTGGGTTACCTATCTTAACACTGTTGGCTTACCTGTCTTAACACTGCTGGCTTACCTGTCTTAACACTGCTGGCTTACCTGTCTTAACACTGCTGGCTTACCTGTCTTAACACTGCTGGCTTACCTCTCTTAACACTGCTGGCTTACCTGTCTTAACACTGCTGGCTTACCTGTCTTAACACTGTTGGCTTACCTGTCTTAACACTGCTGGCTTACCTGTCTTAACACTGCTGGCTTACCTGTCTTAACACTGCTGGCTTACCTGTCTTAACACTGTTGGCTTACCTGTCTTAACACTGCTGGCTTACCTGTCTTAACACTGCTGGCTTACCTGTCTTAACACTGCTGGCTTACCTGTCTTAACACTGCTGGCTTACCTGTCTTAACACTGTTGGCTTACCTGTCTTAACACTGCTGGCTTACCTGTCTTAACACTGTTGGCTTACCTGTCTTAATACCGCTGGATTACCTGTCTTAACACTGCTGGCTTACCTGTCTTAACACTGTTGGCTTACCTGTCTTAACACTGCTGGCTTACCTGTCTTAACACTGCTGGCTTACCTCTCTTAACACTGCTGGCTTACCTGTCTTAACACTGTTGGCTTACCTGTCTTAACACTGCTGGCTTACCTGTCTTACCACTGTTGGCTTACCTGTCTTAACACCGCTGGATTACCTGTCTTAACAATGCTGGCTTACCTGTCTTAACACTGCTGGCTTACCTCTCTTAACACTGTTGGCTTACCTGTCTTAACACTGCTGGCTTACCTGTCTTAACACTGTTCGCTTACCTGTCTTAACACTGCTGGCTTACTTGTCTTAACACTGCTGGCTTACTTGTCTTAACACTGCTGGCTTGCCTGTCTTAACACTGCTGGCTTACCTGTCTTAACACTTTTGGCTTACCTGTCTTAACACCGCTGGCTTACCTGTCTTAACACTGCTGGCTTACCTGTCTTAACACTGTTGGCTTACCTGTCTTAACACTGCTGGCTTACTTGTCTTAACACTGTTGGCTTACCTGTCTTAACACTGCTGGCTTACCTCTCTTAACACTGCTGGCTTACCTGTCTTAACACTGTTGGCTTACCTGTCTTAACACTGTTGGCTTACCTGTCTTAATACCGCTGGATTACCTGTCTTAACACTGCTGGCTTACCTGTCTTAGCACTGTTGGCTTACCTGTCTTAACACTGTTGGCTTACCTGTCTTAACACTGCTGGATTACCTGTCTTAATCCTTCTGGCTTACCTGTCTTAACCCTTCTGGCTTACCTGTCTTAACACTGCTGGCTTACCTGTCTTAACACTGCTGGCTTACCTGTCTTAACACTGTTGGCTTACCTGTCTTAACACTGCTGGCTTACCTGTCTTAACACTGTTGGCTTACCTGTCTTAGCACTGCTAGCTTACCTGTCTTAACACTGCTGGCTTACCTGTCTTAACACTGCTGGCTTACCTGTCTTAACACTGGTGGCTTACCTGTCTTAACACTGCTGGCTTACCTGTCTTAACACTGCTGGCTTACCTGTCTTAACACTGCTGGCTTACCTGTCTTAACACCGCTGGATTACCTGTCTTAACACTGCTGGCTTACCTCTCTTAGCACACCTAGCTTACCTGTCTTAACCCTTCTGGCTTGCCTGTCTTAACACTGTTGGCTTACCTGTCTTAACACTGCTGGCTTACCTGTCTTAACACTGCTGGCTTACCTCTCTTAACACTGCTGGCTTACCTGTCTTAACCCTTCTGGCTTACCTGTCTTAACACTGCTAGCATACCTGTCTTAACACTGTTGGCTTACCTGTCTTAACCCTTCTGGCTTACCTGTCTTAACACTGTTGGCTTACCTGTCTTAACACTGCTGGCTTACCTGTCTTAACACTGCTGGCTTACCTCTCTTAACACTGCTGGCTTACCTGTCTTAACCCTTCTGGCTTACCTGTCTTAACACTGCTAGCATACCTGTCTTAACCCTTCTGGCTTACCTTTCTTAACACTGCTAGCTTACCTGTCTGAACACTGCTGGCTTACCTGTCTTAACACTGCTGGCTTACCTGTCTTAACACTGCTGGCTTACCTGCCTTAACACTGTTGGCTTACCTGTCTTAACACTGCTGGCTTACCTGTCTTAACACTGCTGGCTTACCTGTCTTAACACTGCTGGCTTACATGTCTTATCACTGCTGGCTTACCTGTCTTAACACACCTGGCTTATCTGTCTTAACACTGCTGGCTTACCTTTCTTAACACTGCTGGCATACCTGTCTTAACACTGCTGGCTTACCTGTCTTATCACTACTGGCTTACCTGTCTTAACACTGCTTGCTTACCTGTCTTAACACTGCTGGCTTACCTGTCTTAACACTGCTGTCTTTCTTGTCTCAACACACCTGGCTTACCTGTCTTTACACTGCTGGCTTACCTGTCTTAACACTGCTGGCTTATCTCTCTTAACACACGTGGCTTGCCTGTCTTAACACACCTGGCTTTCCTCTCTTAACACTCTTGGCTTACCTGTCTTAACACACCTGTCTTACATGTTTTAACACACCTGGCTTATCTGTCTTAACACACCTGGCTTACCTGTCTTAACACACTTGGCTTACTTGTCTTGATACACCTGGCTTACCCATCTTAACACATCTGGCTTACCTGTCTTAACACACCTAGCTTACCTGTCGTAACACATCTGGCTTACCTGTCTCAACACTGCTGGCTTCCGTGTCTCAACACAGCTGGCTTCCGTGTCTCAACACAGCTGGCTTCCGTGTCTCAACACAGCTGGCTTCTGTCTTCATAGAGGAAGCTAGCGTCTTAGCACAGGTTAACAAACCTTGATCTTCTTTCTACAGAAAGGAGATTAAGATCTGTTAACCTGTTAACAGCGCTAGGTACCTTTTCAACAGACCTGAATTCCCACTGAAAACAGCTGGTAACTTTTCAATGGCTAGCGTCACAACACAGCTGGTTATTTTGTTAACAAAGCTATCTACCGCTTTACCAAACTAATTACCTTGTTTGACTAAGCTAACTACCTTCTTATATCCCGTATTAGCCAAGCTTTCTTCCGTCTTAATGAAGCTTTCTACCGTCTTAACCAGGCTAACTACCGTCTTGCTAACTACCGTCTTGGTAACTACCTTCTTGACTATGCTAAGTAATGTCTTAACATTAATTTCTACTCTCTAAAAAGAAGCTGATTAGCGTCTTACCGTCTATGAATCCTGATTTAACATAGCTGACTTCCTTCTTAACATAGCTGCTCCGTTCTTAACATAGCTGGCTCCCTTTTTAACATAGCTGGCTCTTTTCTAAGGGGGCTCGTGGCCTAGTTGGCAAAACTCTCGCTTCACACGCTACGTCTGGATTCGATTCCCGGCAAGGGTAGAAACACTGGGCGTGTTTACTTACACCTGTTGTCCATATTCACCCATCAGTAAAATGGGTACCTGGGTGCTAATCGACTGATGTGGGTCGCATCCTGGGACAAAAATTGACCGAATTTGCTCGAAATGCTCAGCATAACAAGCGGCTTTCTATATAGTAGTATGTCATTGATGTCAGCTAGGACTGTATACCTTGTACATGTACTTGTAGAAATAAAGACATTATTATTATTATTAACATAGCTGGCTCCCTTCTTAACAGAGCTGGTTACCACCTCTAAAGCACAGACAACAGTCTTAGAGTTGACTACAGTCTTGACTACAGCCTTAACAGAGTTCACTATGGTCTTAACAGAACTGATTACAGTCTTAACAGAGTTGACTACAGTCAATATTCTCAATCTTTCCAAAGGTTACAATATTTTCAATCTTCTCAAGAAGTTACAATATTCTTAACAGAGCTGACCACAGTCTTAACAGATATGGATATCGTCTCAGCCACTTGAGGATCCGTACCAATGTTCTACGGGTTTAAAGCCAGGGTTCGTGCCGTAGTACTACGTAATGAGACAAGTGAGGCGTAAATTTGCACCTACGTATGAGAGAATGGCCCTATGTGGTAAGTGTGCACCAAAACAAATCCTGCAACACGCAGTGAACAATAAGAAAAAATGCGACCGCACGAATTTCCGGTGTATTTTTGTATGGTTTCTTGATCTCATTTGATATAGAGAGATGATACAAACTATTTTCAGGAATGAAAATAACTTGTAACTGAGTTCCAGTTAACGGAAATGTTCGATTTTTGCCGATGTTTAAGAGTAAACAAATCAATCACAAGTCTAATTCACGTCAGCTGGGGTCTAATATGCATTCACTAATGCGCTGATAATATTTATACAATCAATAAAATACTGCATGACAGTAAATCTTCGAGTTTTTGGTGTGAATAAAAAATTTGAGTCAAAAAATCAACATTGAATTCATGTGTAAAATCTGGAAATGTAAATTATGAACAGAGGAAATATTATTTCTTCTGGACCCTATTTTGAAATTGGAATATTTTGAAATTTGTGTGAAATTGGCCATATTACCGATTTCTGAACACTTTATTGGGTAGTTGAAATAGCTGATTGGGCAGTTACTCGTGCTCAGTCGATAAAAAAGCTAAGAATTTAGTCGACTGGAACAATGTAACTGGCCTAAAATATGAGTCAAAGTGAGCAAAATCACCGATGCGTAAATATCGCTGACGCAGCAAAATCCGCGATAGCGGAATTTTGTCAGTTTTCCATCAGATTTCATATATTTTGTTTTATTACTTTCAGAAATAGATTTTCTACCGTTTCATAAAAAAAATAACATTTTCTTTTAAAATTCTTGGACCCTGTGGACAAGTTTCAGATCTGGGGTTTGGACCCCTGGAAGGGTTAGTATTCGTTGCCTCCTTTACAGTACTAACTATCGTGTTGACTACCGTCCCAGCTGGGCTGGTTATCTCAATCTTTCCAAAAGTTACAATATTTTCAATCTTCCCAAGAAGTTACAATATTCTCAACCTTCCCAAGAAGTTACAATATTCTCAACTTTCCCAAGAAGTTACAATATTCTCAACCTTCCCAAGAAGTTACAACATTCTCAACTTTCCCAAGAAGTTACAATATTCTCAACCTTCCCAAGAAGTTACAATATTCTCAACCTTCCCAAGAAGTTACAATATTGTCAACCTTCCCAAGAAGTTACAATGTTCTCAACCTTCCCAAGAAGTTACAATATTCTCAACCTTCCCAAGAAGTTACAACATTCTCAACTTTCCCAAGAAGTTACAATATTCTCAACCTTCCCAAGAAGTTACAATATTCTCAACCTTCCCAAGAAGTTACAATATTGTCAACCTTCCCAAGAAGTTACAATGTTCTCAACCTTCCCAAGAAGTTACAATATTCTCAACCTTCCCAAGAAGTTACAATATTCTCAACCTTCCCAAGAAGTTACAATGTTCTCAACCTTCCCAAGAAGTTACAATATTCTCAACCTTCCCAAGAAGTTACAATATTCTCAACCTTCCCAAGAAGTTACAATATTCTCAACCTTCCCAAGAAGTTACGATGTTCTCAACCTTCCCAAGAAGTTACAATATTCTCAACCTTCCCAAGAAGTTGTAATATTCAGGTATGTGGGGGAGGTGGACCAGCTGAGGCAGTCAGTGTTGTGCCGGACGTCGATACGGGAGGGTGGTGCGCCTCGCTCGTCCCTACGTGTCGCGTTGTAACCCCTCTGGCAGTCACGGGCTCCTCTACCTGGAATTACTCAGCCGATTACTACCTCCCAGAATCGCAATAACGATGGAAACCCGGTGAAAAATGGAGTAAATGTAGAAACTGTAAAAGGTTTTCCTCTGATGAATAGTGAAGTTAAAATTCAATGCAACTCAAATTTTGGGAGTTCCTGGTATCGCGTTTGACTGAGGGGAAAGAATCTCAGTCCGCCTTGACAGTTTTCAAGTTCTCGCCGAGTGTCATGAAAGGAGCGAAACTTGTTTACTAACTTAAAGCTTAAATTATTACAAAAAAAAAATCCGTCTCTCTAAGAAAGAAAAAACTTTTGAAATTGAAAGTTCCTGGGAATACAGTGCAAAAAATTTAGTGCTAGTCTCGTGTGTTAGTCACGCTGAATATTATTCTGTGTACAGCTTGCATGACGCATTTTCTTCTCATACATCAGACGTTAGTGTAGGACGTGTATTAGTGTTAGTTTGTGTACAAGACATCCTTGTAAAGAAGGAAGGTGAGTAAAATATAACAACAGTCGTACAAAAACAAGAAGAGGAGGAATTAAGAGGGCAATTACAAGAGGAATAACATAATTTACAGGATGAGAGGCCTCGTATTGGTCGCTCTCTTCTTTACACTCGCTCAGCACACAGGTACGTTGTTGGTGCCTGTGTTTACTCTCTGCTACCTGTGTTTACTCTCCCTGCTACTTGTCTTTACAGTCCTTGCTACCTGTGTGTATTGTCCCTGCTACCTGTGTTTACTCTCCCTTCTACCTGTGTTTACTGTCCCTGCTGCCTATATTTACTGTTCTTCCTATCTGTGTTTTCTGTTCCTGCTACGTATATTTACTGTTTACCGTCCCCGAAACCTGTGCTTACTTTCCTTCTGTTTGCGCTTACTGTCCCAGTTACCTGTGTTTACGGATCCAAGTTTCCTGTGTTTGCTGTCTTTGCTACCTGTGTTTCCTGTCCCGGCAACCTGTGTTTACTGTTCCGTTTTGCTTATTGACGCCACAACTTATATTTACTAAGTATACTGTCCCTGCTACCTGTGTTTGTTAACCCCTCCTCCACCTGAGTTTACTGTCCCATCGTACTGTTTATTTTATCAGCGACCTGCATTTTTACTGTCCCTCCGACTGGTATTTATTATCCCTGCAACCTGTGTTTACTTGCCTTGCTACCTGTGTTTACTTTCCCTGCAATCTATGTATATTGTCCTAGCTTTCTAAGTTTGTTGTCCCTTCTGTCTGTGTTTATTTGATCTGCTCCTTGTGTGTTTACCGTGCATGTGTTTACTGTCATGTCTGCATATTTTTATTTTTCCTGCAACTTTGGTTTATTGTCCCTGTTACCTGTCCCTGCTACCTGTGTTTACTATCCCTTCTACCTGTGTATACTAGCCCTTCTTTCTGTGTTTACTATCCCTTCTACCTTTGTTTATTGCCCCTTCTACCTGTGTTTACAATCCTTCTACCTGTGTTTACTATCTGTTCTACCTTTGTTTACTGTCCCTTCTCCTTGTGTTTACTGTCCCTTCAACCTGTATATACTATCCCTTCTACCTGTGTTTACTATGCCTTCTAACTTTGTTTGCTGTCCCTTCTACCTGTTTTTACTGTCCCTTCTATCTGTATATACTATCCCTTCTACCTGTGTTTACTATCCCTTCTAACTTTGTTTGCTGTCCCTTCTACCTGTGTTTACTGCCCCTTCTACCTGTGTATACTATCGCTTTTACCTGTGTTTACTATCCCTTCTATCTGTGTATACTATCCTTTCTACCTGTGTTTACTATCACTTCTACTTGTGTATCCTGCCCCTTTTACCTGTGTATACTATCCCTTCTACCTGTGTATACTATCTCTTTGCCTATGTTTAGTATTCTTTCTACCTGTGCTTATTATCCCTTCTTTCTGTGTTTACTATCCCTTCTACCTGTGTTTTATATTCCTTCTACCTGTGTTTACTGTCTCTTCTTGCTGTGTTACTGTCTTTGAACACTGTGTACACTGTCCCTTCTACATGTACTCACTGTTGCTTCACCCAATGTTAACTGACTATGCTAAATATAATTACTCCTCCGGTTACCAGTGTATACTGTCACTTTACCTCTGTTTGCCTTTCTTGCTCTCTGTGTTTACTCTCCCTGCTACCGGTGTTTACTGTTACCTTTACCTCTTTCTTTCTTCCTCTCTGTGTTTACAGTCCATGCTACCTGTTTTTCTGTCCCTGCTACCTGTGTTTACTGTCACTGCTACCTGTGTTTTCTGTCCCTGCTACCTGTTTTTTCTGTCCCTGCTACCTGTGTTTATTGTCCCTGCTACCTGCGTTTACTGTATCTGCTACTTAAATTTTCTGTCCCTCTTAATTGTGTTGACTGTCCCTCTCTCCTGTTTTTACTGTCCATGCTCCTTGTGTTTACGTCCCTGTTACCTGTGTATACTGTCCCTGCTCCTTGTGTTTACTGTCGCTGCTCCTTGTGTTTACTATCCAGGTTTCCTGCATTATCTGCCCCTAGTACCTGTGTTTACTGCCCGTGCTCCTTGTGTTTACTGTCCATGTTTCCTTAGTTATCTGTCCCTGCTATCTGTGTTTACTCTCCTCTCTACCTGTGTTGAATGCAAGGGCGCTCTTTGTTTACTTTCTTCCTTTGTTTTTTGACCATGCTGCTAAATAGGTTTGTCTCTGGCAGCTGTGTTTACCGTCACTTCTACTTGTATATTCTTTCCATACTACCTGTATTTATTGTTTATTGTGTGTCTATTGTCCCTTCTACTTGTGTTCACTCTCCATTCTACATATGTTTACTATCCCTTCCACCTGTGTTTACTGTTTCTTCCTGATGTATTTACATCCACGAAAATTGTGTACATTCTCCCTGCTACATATATTTACTGTTGCTGCCTCCGGTGTTAACTAACTCTGATAAATTTGTTTTCTTTTTTTAGCTGCCATTGTTTTTGTTACTTTTATTATATCTCTCTTGTTATCTATGTTTATTCCCCATGCTGCCTGTGTTTACTTTCTCCTCTGCTTGTGTTTCCTATCCCCTTTCTCCTTTGTTTACTTAGCCTCCCACCGGTGTTTATTAACTTTTCTCCTTGTGTTTTCTCTCCCTGCTATCTCTGTTTATTGTCAATGTTTTCACTTACTGTTCCTGCTACCTGTGTTTATTATGAACTTTTTGTGTTTACTGCTCCATGTTTACTGTCCACTCTTCCTTGGTTTAATATCCCATCAACATGTGTTACTCACTGTTTTAATGGTGTTTACTGTCCTTGCTTCATGTGTTTACTCTCTCTGCTACATGTGTTTACTGTTCTTGCTTCCCATGTTTACTAACCCTACTTACTGTGTTGACTATCCATGCTACCTGTGTTTAATGTTCCTGCTTTCTATATTTACTGTTCCTACTCTGTGTTTACTTTTCCTGCAACATGTGTTTTATCCCCTCTCTTCCTGTGTTTACTCCCCTCTCTACCTGTGTTTACTGTCTCTGCTACCTGTGCTTACTGTTCCTGCTAGCTGTGTTTACTGTCTCTGCTACCTGTGTTTACTGTCTCTGCTACCTGTGTTTACTGTCTCTGCTACCTGTGTTTACTGTCTCTGCTACCTGTGTTTACTGTCTCTGCTACCTGTGTTTACTGTCTCTGCTACCTGTGTTTACTGTCTCTGCTACCTGTGTTTACTGTCTCTGCTACCTGTGTTTACTGTCTCTGCTACCTGTGTTTACTGTCTCTGCTACCTGTGTTTACTGTCTCTGCTACCTGTGTTTACTGTCTCTGCTACCTGTGTTTACTGTCTCTGCTACCTGTGTTTACTGTCGCTGCCAACTGTGTTTTCTGTCACTTCAACTTGTATATTCTTTTCTTGCTACCTGTGTTTGCTCTAATATCTACCAGTGTTTACTGCCCCAGCTATCTTTACTGTCTCTGCTTCGTGTGTTTACTGTCATTACTGTCTTTATGTACCTTGATAAATGTGTTTATTATCCCTTCTCCCTTTGTTTACTTTCACTTCTCCATTTATATAGTTTTCCTGTTCACTGTGTTTACGGTTATTACAAACTGTCTTTACTGTACCCTCTACTTGTGTTCACTGTCCCCTCTACCTGTGTTTACTATACCTTCTAGTTGTATGTCCTGTTTTTTCTTGCTGTCATTACTGTCCTTGCTACCTGCTTATACTGTCTCTTACACCTGTGTTTACTGTCTGCTAAACTTGTGTTTATAGCCCCTGCTGCCAATGTTTACTGTCTTTTCTGCTTATATTTCCTCTCCCTTTTACCTCTTTATACTTCCCCTTCTACCTGTGTTTATTATCCTTACTACTTGGGTTTTCTTTCCCTGCTGTCTCTGTTTACTGTAAATTTTACATGTGTCTGTTGTCCTCTCTACCTGTGTTTACTGTTCCTTCTGCTTGTGTTTAAAATCCCTGCTACCTGTACTACTCTTTTTGACAATTATTTGTTTACTGTTATCTCTACCCGTGTTTACTGTTATCTCTACCCGTGTTTACTGTCATCTCTACCTGTGTTTGCTGTCATCTCTACCTGTGTTTACTGTCATCTCTACCTGTGTTTACTGTCATCTCTACCTGTGTTTACTGTCATCTCTACCTGTGTTTACTGTCATCTCTACCTGTGTTTGCTGTCATCTCTACCTGTGTTTACTGTCATCTCTACCTGTGTTTACTGTCATCTCTACCTGTGTTTACTGTCATCTCTACCTGTGTTTACTGTCATCTCTACCTGTGTTTACTGTCATCTCTACCTGTGTTTGCTGTCATCTCTACCTGTGTTTACTGTCATCTCTACCTGTGTTTACTGTCATCTCTACCTGTGTTCACTGTCATCTTTACCTGTTTTTAGTGTCATCTCTGTAGATGAATGGTTCAGAGAACTAACAGGTTGATAAATTAGACACATCTGCAACACTTGGGTATCTGTAATGAGGAAACATTTCCTTAATAAAAATACCCAAGTGTTGCACATGTGTATAATTTATCAACTTGTCGGTACTCTGTACCATTTTTCTACATTCCTGTCTGACACAGCAACATCTTGAGATCTTAATACAGGGAATTCTTCTCTTGCCATACCTTCAGGAATGACCTACTTCTACATTTGGTTTTGTCAGATGTGACATCACCTACGACTGCTGTACCTCACCTGCCTGCAGTACATAATCCACTTCGCACATATGCTGTATTCTTTTCAAGATTGATGGAATAATTGCATCGACTCAAGGCTGAGGGACTGATTACCTCAAATTCCTCCTGTTCTTCACCATTCTCCAAGTGTTGCACATGTGTCTAATTTAACAAATGCCATCTCTACCTGTGTTTACTGTCATCTCTACCCGTGTTTATTGTCATCTCTGCCTGTGCTTACTGTCATCTCTACCTGTGTTTACTGTTATCTCTACCTGTGTTTAATGTCATCTCTACTTATGTGTACTGCCCATCCTACCTGTGCTTTCTGCCCCTCCTACCAGTGTTTACTGTCTCTCCTACCTGTGTTTACTGTCATCTCTACCCGTGTTTATTGTCATCTCTACCTGTGCTCACTGTCATCTCTACCTGTGTTTACTGTTATCTCTATCTGTGTTTAATGTCATCTCTACCTGTGTGTACTGCCCATCCTACCTGTGATTGCTGCCCCTCCTACCTGTGTTTACTGCCCTTCCTAACTGTGTTTATTGAACCTTCTACCTGTGTTTACTGTCCCTTATACCCGTGTTTATTGCCCCTCCTACCAGTGATTAATGCCCCTTCTACCTGCTGTTTTTACTGCCACTCCTACCTGTGTTCACAGCCCCTCCTACCAGTGTTTACTGTCTCTCCTACCTGTGTTTACTTCCCCTCCTACCTGTGTTTACTGCCTCTCCTACCTGTGTTTACTGCCCCTTCGACCAGTGTTTACTGCCTTTCCTACCTGTTTTTACTGCCTCTCCTACTTGTATTTACTGTTCCTCCTGCCTGTGTATACTGCCTTTCCTACCTGTGTTTACTGCCCCTCCTACCTGTGTATACTGCCCCTACTACCTGTGTTTACTGACCCTGGTACCTGTGTTTACTGACCCTGGCACCTGTGTTTACTGCTTCTCCTACCTGTGTTTACTGTCCCTCCTACCTGTGTTTACTGTCCCTCCTAACTATGTTTACTGCCTCTCCTACCTGTGTTTACTGCTCCTCCTACCTGTATTTATTGCCCCTCTTACCTGTGTTTACTCTTCTTGTTTATGATTATATTCTACGAAATTTTATTCCGTTTATTGTTACCTGTTTTTATTGTCACTGCTGCATCTGTTTACTATACTCTCCACCGTCGTTTCCTCTTAAATCAAAATGTGTTTCCTCTCCTGATTAATGGTGTTTACTGCCCCTGCTACCTGTGTTTACTCCTCCACCTCCGTTTATTAACTATCCCTGCTACATGTGTTCTGTGTTTACTGTTCTTGCTACCTGTGTTTACTGTTTTTGCTACCTGTGTTTACTGTTTCTGATCCCTATGTTTGCTGTTCTTGCTACCTGTGTTTCCTGTTCTTGCTACCTGTGTTTCCTGTTTCTGCTAGTGTGTTTACTATTCTTGTTACCTGTGTTCTGTGTTTACTGTTCTTGTTACCTGTGTTTACCGTTTCTGCTACCTGTGTTTACTGTTCTTGTTACCTGTGTTTACTGTTTCTGCTACCTGTGTTTACTGTTCTTGTTACCTGTGTTTACTGTTTCTGCTACCTGTGTTTACTGTTCTTGCTACCTGTGTTCTGTTCCCTATATATATATATCTTAACTATCTCTGCTACCTTTGTTTGCTCTCCATTGTTCCTTTGTTTACAATTAATGTTAAATTACTTTACTGTTTTGTGTTTACTTTCCTATTTACTTGTGTTTACTGCCCCTGAACCTCTGTTTACTCTCCCCTCTAACAGTGTTTACTGTCCCCTCTACCAGTGTTTACTCTCCCCTCTACCAGTGTTTACTGTCCCCTCTAACAGTGTTTACTCTCCCCTCTAACAGTGTTTACTGTCCCCTCTAACAGTGTTTACTGTCCCCTCTACAAGTGTTTATTCTCCCCTTTACCAGTGCTTACTGTCTATTCTACTAGTGATAATTGTCCCCTCTTCCAGTGTTTACTGTCCCCTCTACCAGTGCTTATTGTCCCCTCTACCAGTGTTTACTGTCCACTCTACCAGTATTTACTGTTCCCTCTAGCAGTGGTTACTGTCCCCTCTACCAGTACTTACTGTCTCCTCTACCAATTTTTACTGTCTCCTCTACCAATTCTTACTGTCTCCTTTACCAGTGGTTACTGTCTCCTCTACTAGTACTTACTGTTTCCTCTACCAGAACTTAATGTCTCCTCTACCAGTACTTACTGTCCCCTCTACCAGTACTTACTGTCTCCTTTAACAGTACTTACTGTCTCCTCTACCAATGCTTACTGTCTCCTCTACCAGTAGTTACTGTCTCCTCTACTAGTACTTACTGTTTATTCTACCAGTACTTACTGTCTCCTCTACCAGAACTTACTGTCTTCTCTACCAGTAATTACTGTCTCCCTACCAGTAGTTACTGTCTCCTCGACCAGTAGTTACTGTCTCCTCTATTATTACTTACTGTTTCCTCTACCAAAACTTATTGTCTCCTCTACCAGCAGTTACTGTCTCCTCTACCAGTAGTTACTGTCTCTTCTACCAGTACTTACTGTCTCCTCTACCATTACTTACTGTTTCCTCTATCAGTACTTAATGTCTCCTGTACCAATACTTACTGTCTCCTCTACCAATACTTACTGTCTCCTGTACCAATACTTACTGTCTCATGTACCACTACTTACTGTCTCCTCTGCCAGTACTTACTGTCACCTCTACCACTACTTACTGTCTCCTCTACCAGTATTTACTGTCTCTTCTACCACTACTTGCTGTCTCCTGTACCAGTACTTACTGTCTCCTCTACCAGTACTTACTCTTTCCTCTGCCAGTACTTACTGTCTCCTCTACCAGTACTTACTGTCTCCTTTACCAGTACTTACTGTCTCCTCTACCAATACTTACTGTCTCTTGTACCAGTACTTACTGTCTCCTCTACCAGTACTTACTGTCTCCTGTACCAGTACTTACTGTCCCCTCTACCAGTACTTACTGTCTCCTCTACCTATTCTTACTGTCTCCTCTACCAGTAGTTACTGTCTCCACTACTAGTACGTACTGTTTCCTCTACCAGTACTTACTGTCTCCTCTACCAATACTTACTGTCCCCTCTACCAGTACTTACTGTCTCCTTTAGCAGTACTTACTGTCTCCTCTACAATACTTACTGTCTCCTCTACCAGTAGTTACTGTCTCCTCTGCTAGTACTTACTGTTTCTTCTACCAGTACTTACTGTCTCCTCTACCAGTACTTACTGTCTTCTCTACCAGTACTTACTGTCTCCTCTACTAGTACTTACTGTCTCCTCTACCAGTACTTACTGTCTCCTCTACCAATACTTACTGTCTCCTCTACCAGTAGTTACTGTCTCCTCTACTATTACTTACTGTTTCCTCTAAGAGTACTTACTGTCTCCTCTACCAGCAGTTACTGTCTCCTCTACCAGTAGTTACTGTCTCCTCTACCAGTACTTACTGTTTCCTCTACCAGTACTTACTGTCTCCTGTACCAGTAATTACTGTCCCCTCTACCAGTACTTACCGTCTCCTCTACCAATACTTACTGTCTCCTGTACCAGTACTTAGTCTCTTGTACTAGTACTTACTGTCTCCTGTACCATTACTTACTGTCTCCTGTACCAGTACTTACTGTCTCCTGTACCAGTACTTAATGTCTCATGTACCAGTATTTACTGTCTCCTGTACCAATACTTACTGTCTCCTGTATCAGTACATACTGTCTCCTGTACCAGTACTTAATGTCTCATGTACCAGTATTTACTGTCTCCCCTATCAGTACTTGCTGTCTCCTTTACCAGTACTTACTGTCTCCTGTACCAGTATTTACTGTCTCCTGTACCAGTACTTACTGTCTCCTCTCCCAATACTTACTGTCTCCTGTACCAGTATTTACTGTCTCCTGTACCAGTACTTACTGTCTTCTCTACCAGTACTTACTGTCTCCTCTACCAGTACTTACTGTCTCCTATACCAGTACTTACTATTTCCTCTACAAGTACTTACTGTCTCCTCTACCAATACTTACTGTCTCCTGTACCAGCACTTACTGTCTCCTGTACCAGTAGTTACACTCTCCTGTACCAGTAATTACTGTCTCCTCTGCCAGTACTTACTGTCTCCTCTACCAGTACTTACTGTCTCCTGTACCAATACTTACTGTCTCCTGTACCAGTACTTACTGTCTCCTCTACCAGTACTTACTGTCTCCTGTACCAGTACTTACTGTCTCCTGTACCAATACTGTCTCCTCTACCAGTACTTACAGTCTCCCCTACCAGTACTTACTGTCTCCTGTACCAGTACTTACCGTCTCCTGTACCAATAATTACTGTCCCCTCTACAAGTACTTACTGTCTCCTCTACCAGTACTTATTGTCTCCTCTACCAGTACTTACTGTCTCCTCTACCAGTAATTACTGTCCCCTCTACCAGTACTTACCGTCTCCCCTAACAGTACTTACTGTCTCCTCTACCAGCACTTACTGTCTCCTGTACCAATACTGTCTCCTCTACCAGTACTTACTGTCTCCTCTACCAGTACTTACTGTCTCCTGTACCAGTACTTACTGTCTCCTCTACCAGTACTTACTGTCTCCTGTACCAGTACTTACTGTCTCCTCTACCAGTACTTACTGTCTCCTGTACCAGTACTTACTGTCTCCTCTACCAGTACTTACTGTCTCTTCTACCATTACTTATTCTTTCCTATTCCTGTATTTATTAACAGTGCTTTATATATTTCTGTCCCCGATACCAGTGTTTACCATCCTTCCTACCTGTGTTTATTCTCATTTCTAACTGTGTTTAATGTCCTTGCTACATCTATTTACTGTTCTTGCTACCTGTGTTTATTATGCTGGCTACCTCTTGTTATTGTCCTTGCCACCTGTGTTTACTGTCTTTGATACCTGTCTTTACTACGCTTGTTACCTGTTGTTATTGTCCTTGCTACCTGTCTTTACTGTCCTTGCTACCTGTCTTTATTATGCTTGCTACCTGTTGTTATTGTCCTTGCTACCTGTGTTTAGTATCCCTGCTACCTGTATTTATTATCCCTTCTACCTGTGTTTACTGTCCCTGCTACCAGTGTTTATTATCCCTGCTACCTCTATTTACTATCCCTGCTACCTGTGTTTACTATCCCTGCTACCTGTGTTTACTATCCCTGCTACCTGCGTTTACTATCCCTGCTTCCTGTGTTTATTATCCCTGCTACCTATGTTTACTATCCCTGCTATGTGTTATTATCCCTGCTTCCTGTGTTTACTATCCCTGCTATGTGTTACTATCCCTGCTTCCTGTGGTTGCTATCCCTTCTACCTGTCTTTACTATCCCTGCTACCAGTGTTTACTATCCCTGCTTCCTGTGTTTACTATCCTTGCTATGTGTTACTATCCCTGCTTTCTGTGTTTACTATCACTGCTTCCTGTGTTTACTATCCCTACTTCCTGTGTTTACTATCCCTTCTTCCTGTGTTTACTATCCCTGCTTCCTGTGTTTACTATCCCTGCTTCCTGTGTTTACTATCCCTGCTATGTGTTACTATCCTTGGTTCCTGTGTTTACTATACCTGCTTCCTGTATTTACTATCCCTGCTATGTGTTACTGTCCCTGCTTCCTATGTTTACTATCCCTGCTTCCTGTGTTTACTATCCCTGCTTCCTGTGTTTACTATCCCTGCTATGTGTTACTATACCTGCTTCCTGTATTTACTATCCCTGCTTCCTGTGTTTACTATCCCTGCTTCCTGTGTTTACTATCCCTGATATGTGTTACTATCCCTGCTTCCTGTGTTTACTATCCCTGCTTCCTGTGTTACTATCCCTGCTTCCTGTGTTTACTATCCCTGCTTCCTGTGTTTCCTATCCCGTCTATGTGTTACTATCCCTGCTTCGTGTGTTTACTATCCCTGCAATGTGTTACTATCCCTGCTTCCTGTGGTTACTATCCCTTCTACCTGTGTTTACTATCCCTGCTACCAGTGTTTACTATCCCTGCTTCCTCTGTTTATTATCCCTGATACCTGTGTTTACTATCCCTGCTATGTGTTACTATCCCTGCTATGTGTTACTATCCCTGCTTCCTGTGTTTACTATCCCTGCTATGTGTTACTATCCCTGCTTCCTGTGTTTACTATCCCTGCTTTCTGTGTTTACTATTCCTGATATGTGTTACTATCCCTGCTTCCTGTGTTTACTATCCCTACTTCCTGTGTTTACTATCTCTTCTTCCTGTGTTTACTATCCCTGCTTCTTGTGTTTACTATCCCGTCTATGTGTTACTATCCCTGCTTTCTGTGTTTACTATCCCTGCTATGTGTTACTATCCCTGCTTCCTGTGTTTACTATCCCTGCTTCCTGTGTTTACTATCCCTACTTCCTGTGTTTACTATCCCTTCTTCCTGTGTTTACTATCCCTGCTTCCTGTGTTTACTATCCCTGCTATGTGTTACTATCCCTGCTTCGTGTGTTTACTATCCCTGCTTCTTGTGTTTACTATCCCGTCTGTGTTACTATCCCTGCTTCGTGTGTTTACTATCCCTGCTTCCTGTGTTTACTATCCCTGCTATGTGTTACTATCCATGCTTCCTGTGTTTACTATCCCTTCTTGCTGTATTTACTATCCCTGCTTCCTATGCTTACTATCCCTGCTACCTGTGTTTACCTTCCCCTCTAGTTTTATTTACAGTCCCTTCTACCAGTTTTTTCCTGTCCGCTTTTCCTAAGTTTTTCTGTTTTTACAACCTGTGCTTACTGTTCCTGTTGAAGCTAAATGTTTTGCCAATATAAAGCTATCCTGTTGGACGTTCTGATAAGCGAAAATTCTAGGCATCACCACCACTGTTTTCTCTTTACGATAACTAATTTAACATCATTTCTTTTCATGAAGTGATTGTCTTTGTCTCCATTAATTATTACTCATGGAAGATTTAATACATTTTGCATGCATATTGGTGTTTCTTAATTCGTCTGACATTGCCCTTCGGAGGTACCACCTATGTAACGTGTGTCACATGCATTACAAGGAATGAAGCTGATTTCTGATTTTTTTCTGGGTGATGGTTGCTGTTTTGCTCTAGTAAGGTCCTTGATTTTTTTCCTGGGTGATGGTTGCTGTTTTGCTCTAGTAAGGTCCTTGATTTTTTTTTCTGGGTGATGGTTGCTGTTTTGCTCTAGTAAGGTCCTTGATTTTTTTTCTGGGTGATGGTTGTTGGTTTGCTCTAGTAAGGTCCTTGATTTTTTTTCTGGGTGATGGTTGTTGGTTTGCTCTAGTAAGGTCCTTGATTTTTTTTCTGGATGATGGTTGTCGTTTTGCTCTAGTAAGGTCCTTGATTTTTTTTCTGGATGATGGTTGTTGGTTTGCTCTAGTAAGGTCCTTGATTTTTTTTCTGGATGATGGTTGTTGTTTTACTCTAGTAACGTCCTTGATTTTTTCCTGGGTGATGGCTGCTGTTTTGCTCTAGTAAGGTCCTTGATTTTTTCCTGGATGATGGTTGTTGTTTTGCTCTAGTAAGGTCCTTGATTTTTTCCTGGATGATGGTTGTTGTTTTGCTCTAGTAAGGTCCTTGATTTTTTCCTGGATGATGGTTGTTGTTTTGCTCTAGTAAGGTCCTTGATTTTTTTTCTGGGTGATGGTTGTTGGTTTGCTCTAGTAAGGTCCTTGATTTTTTTCTGGATGATGGTTGTTGTTTTGCTCTAGTAAGGTCCTTGATTTTTTTTCTGGATGATGATTGTTGTTTTGCTCTAGTAAGGTCCTTGATTTTTTTCTGGGTGATGGTTGTTGGTTTGCTCTAGTAATGTCCTTGATTTTTTTCCTGGGTGATGGTTGTTGGTTTGCTCTAGTAAGGTTCTTGATTTTTTTTCTGGATGATGGTTGTTGTTTTGCTCTAGTAAGGTCCTTGATTTTTTTTCTGGATGATGGTTGTTGTTTTGCTCTAGTAAGGTCCTTGATTTTTTTCTGGATGATGATTGTTGTTTAGTTCTAGTAAGGTCCTTGATTTTTTTCTGGATGATGGTTGTTGTTTTGCTCTAGTAAGGTCCTTGATTTTTTTTCTGGATGATGGTTGCTGTTTTGCTCTAGTAAGGTCCTTGATTTTTTTTTCTGGGTGATGGTTGTTGTTTTGCTCTAGTAAGGTCCTTGATTTTTTTTCTGGGTGATGGTTGCTGTTTTGCTCTAGTAAGGTCCTTGATTTTTTTCCTGGGTGATGGTTGCTGTTTTGCTCTAGTAAGGTCCTTGATTTTTTTCTGGATGATGGTTGTTGTTTTGCTCTAGTAAGGTCCTTGATTTTTTTTCTGGATGATGATTGTTGTTTTGCTCTAGTAAGGTCCTTGATTTTTTTCCTGGGTGATGGTTGCTGTTTTGCTCTAGTAAGGTCCTTGATTTTTTTTTCTGGATGATGGTTGCTGTTTTGCTCTAGTAAGGTCCTTGATTTTTTTTTCTGGATGATGGTTGCTGTTTTGCTCTAGTAAGGTCCTTGATTTTTTTTTCTGGGTGATGGTTGCTGTTTTGCTCTAGTAAGGTCCTTGATTTTTTTTCTGGATGATGATTGTTGTTTTGCTCTAGTAAGGTCCTTGATTTTTTTCCTGGGTAATGGTTGCTGTTTTGCTCTAGTAAGGTTCTGTTTTGCTCTAATAAGGTCCTTTTTTTTTTCTGGATGATGATTGCTGTTTTGCTCTAGTAAGGTCCTTGATTTTTTTTTCTGGGTGATGGTTGCTGTTTTGCTCTAGTAAGGTCCTTGATTTTTTTTCTGGATGATGATTGTTGTTTTGCTCTAGTAAGGTCCTTGATTTTTTTCCTGGGTGATGGTTGCTGTTTTGCTCTAGTAAGGTCCTTGATTTTTTTCTGGATGATGGTTGCCGTTTTGCTCTATTAAGGTCCTTGATAGTCATGGAAGTGGTTACTGTAGATGCAACTCTGAAAAACGTCGTGCTGGGACTGATATTATTTCTTATTCTTATCTCACTATAGGTACAGTTTCACGGGCTCTTTTCCTGCAGTCGTGTGTAAAGACTGGAAGTGAAATATGACAATGTTTCTAATAATATCACTCTCTTTTTTAGAAACAACAACAGTGTTGTTACTAAAAATATTGCATCTAAGTGCCATTTACTTGTTTGTATTCATATATTATTCCAGTTTCATGTTTTTTTGTTTATATAATTAATGTATGTCTATATATCTGCAGAAATGCATTAAAATATTTTGTAAATTTGAATTTTTGGTTTGATTAAATAAACGGGCAAATGGGGTAAGTAAATAAATATTTTAACAAAGTTTCGTTAGAAGGTCAAGAGAGGCCTGAGCTTGCTACCATCTGCAGCTCATAAGACTGCCATCCCCACGAGCCCCTTTGAGGCGGGGTAGATGGCAGACCAGAGGCCTAGCTTCTCCCTACGAGCCCCGTGAGGGCGGGGAATGTGGCTAGGTCTGGGGACACTTGGTCCCACAGATGAGGGGGTACTTGTACCTCCTCCCATGGGAGACTTAAGTCTCGAGACACTCCCCAGATAGGGAGCCAAGGCCGGGTCACCACTGCTTGGAAAAGACCCGGGCCGGGAGAATACCGGCGAATAAAAAAAAATTATATTTTAACAAAGTTTCGTACTTATATAACACCTGAACTCAGGCGCTAATTTAAGTAAATTATTAAATGAGGCTCAAAAAATATAGTTACAACATTAGAGAAGTCAAAAAATAACGAAAGTATTCAATATTTTGTGACTCAAATGACTTCTGTCTAAAGTCTTCGTGTTAAACTAAACCACCATCGTTATTTAGTGGAATTTACGTTATTTAGAGGAATTTACGTACTTGCACGATTCTCTGTTAGTTTGAGAACATTCTGAAATCGGGAGAGGAGGAATTTAATTCAGTATTTTTGCAAAATCTGGTACTTTTATAAATATTTAAAGACATTTACCGAGAATTGCTGATGTAATATGATAATTTTGATAAAAAAAACCTGGTGAAAATTTCACATTTGCAAAACGTATGAATGGAATAACGGAAACGTTGGTATATACAATGTTATATAGGGTAAATTATGTGCAAAAGTGAGGATTAGGTTCGTAGGCTCCATCTTTGTTTACAATGGTTAACACTGTGTTGTAAGCTAGTTGTGGCGGCTTGACCATTGCTTTTATTTTCCCATTCTATTGCTTGTAACCCAAATACAATCATTCAGACGCGTCTGTTGGCTAGTAGAGCCTCATTCGACTGCCTTTACATTTTTGAATACTAGCGAACAGTAAGTAGGGCAATAATAATCTTGTCACTATTAGCATATGCAGGCGCCCTCTGACAGAAGTTGTGGGATCTGTTACAAGAATTTTGGAACTGCATTGCTACGTTACGGAACCCTCAGCAGCATAATGCAAATATCAAAAATTGGTACCTCATAATATACTTACAATTAGAGAGTGAAAGTAAAGTGTTTAGGTGCACCTCGGCAAATTTTACATGTAAAATAATATGACACATTAATTCCTATTAAATCACGTTAAATATATTTGAGTAAATCACGTTAAATATATTTGAGTAAATCACGCTAAATATATTTGAGTAAATCACGTTAAATATATTTGAGTAAATCACGTTAAACATATTTGAGTAAATCACGTTAAATATATTTGAGTAAATCACGTTAAATATATTTGAGTAAATCACGTTAAATATATTTGAGTAAATCACGTTAAATATATTTGAGTAAATCACGTTAAATATATTTGAGTAAATCACGTTAAATATATTTGAGTAAATCACGTTAAATATATTGGAGTAAATCACGTTAAATATATTTGAGTAAATCACGTTAAATATATTTGAGTAAATCACGTTAAATATATTTGAGTAAATCACGTTAAATATATTTGAGTAAATCACGTTAAATATATTTGAGTAAATCACGTTAAATATATTTGAGTAAATCACGTTAAATATATTTGAGTAAATCACGTTAAATATATTTGAGTAAATCACGTTAAATATATTTGAGTAAATCACGTTAAATATATTTGAGTAAATCACGCTAAACATATTTGAGTAAATCACGTTAAATATATTTGAGTAAATCACGTTAAATATATTTGAGTAAATCACGTTAAACATATTTGAGTAAATCACGCTAAATATATTTGAGTAAATCACGTTAAATATATTTGAGTAAATCACGTTAAATATATTTGAGTAAATCACGTTAAACATATTTGAGTAAATCACGCTAAATATATTTGAGTAAATCACGTTAAATATATTTGAGTAAATCACGTTAAATATATTTGAGTAAATCACGTTAAACATATTTGAGTAAATCACGCTAAATATATTTGAGTAAATCACGTTAAATATATTTGAGTAAATCACGTTAAATATATTTGAGTAAATCATGTTAAATATATTTGAGTAAATCACGTTAAATATATTTGAGTAAATCACGTTAAATATATTTGAGTAAATCACGTTAAATATATTTGAGTAAATCACGTTAAATATATTTGAGTAAATCACGTTAAATATATTTGAGTAAATCACGTTAAATATATTTGAGTAAATCACGTTAAATATATTGGAGTAAATCACGTTAAATATATTTGAGTAAATCACGTTAAATATATTTGAGTAAATCACGTTAAATATATTTGAGTAAATCACGTTAAATATATTTGAGTAAATCACGTTAAATATATTTGAGTAAATCACGTTAAATATATTTGAGTAAATCACGTTAAATATATTTGAGTAAATCACGTTAAATACATTTGAGTTTTCTTTATCATATGTTTCACGGCTGATTCATCTTACTGCCAGGATAACGCACGTCCATTTTGGTTAATGTGTGAGCAAATTTAATACGTAAGATAATAAACATATCGAGGTCCGTGGTTTGATCCTCTGTAAGGGTGGAAACATTAGGGCGTGTTAAGACACCTGCTGTCCCTGTTCATCTAGCAGTAAATAGGTATCTGGGTGTTAGCCGACTGGTGTGGATCTCATCCTGGGGCAGAATTAACCTAATTTGCCCAAAATGCTCTTCATAACCAGGAACTTTCTATATAATTATATTGTAGATGAATAGAATACGTATTCTATTCAAGATTGATGGACTGACCACATCGACTCAAGGTTGAGGGACTGATTACCTCATTCTCCTCCTGTTCTTCAAGCTTCTCCTGTGTATGGACTGATGAAGCCACTGTGTGGCGAAACGTTTCCTTAATAAAGATACCCAAGAGTTGCACATGTGTCTAATTTATCTATATAATTATATATTTAATGTCAGCAAAATCTATATACATTGCACATGTACTTGTAGTAATAACGATTATTATTATTATTATTATTATTATTATTATTATTATTATTATTATTATTATTATTATTGTTATTATTATTATTATTATTATTATTATTATTATTATTATTATTATTATTATTATTATTGGAATCAGTACGATAACTGGAGAATGACTTCTCCGATAGGTTTCAAACTTTTATTGCTGGTGTTCTTTTCTGAACACACGCTTAGCTTTGTAAGTTGAGAGGTAAGGCCTGGAGCTGAGACTCAACCCCTTTGCAACCAAATATTGGTTAGTACATACATACGTACATACATACAAACACATACACAGATAACCTGCACTTAGGAGACTAAAACTTATGAAAAAGTACACTTCCTTACGTACGCATAGGATTACATACGTATAAACATACATACATGTATACATATTTTATTGCACAGGAACTTAATGTCCTTGCACTGTTCCTTGTGTATACACTGAGGAAAATAAGTTTCCATGTGATAACTTGCAAATACCTCTTCTGATTCACTTCAGATATTCATTTAACTGCATTTGCAACTCATGCTGCACCCTGCATTATTGTTGTCGCATGCATTCATATACTGGTGACTGAGGGAATGCAACACAGGGATACATTTCTGGGATTGAGACACAGTAGAAATGCATCTAGTTGTTCCTTGATTCTCCTATTATACCCGTGTTGGCCAATATATTTGTCCTGTGGATGTCCTAACGCGGTAATGCACTTAACCTTCATTAACTAGGGTACTGCCTGAACCATGTCGTATCTTCTGCTGCTCACCTTGTCCATAGCTCTCTCCTTATATATAATACTTTAAGATGGCTACTTCTCACGTCCACACAATTTTACCCAAGTAACACACGAAGTTCTAAAATTTACACCATCTTTTGTATGTTGTTGTATAATATGTACATTTTATTTAACACATCGGCCGTCTCCCACCAAGGTACGGTGGTCCTAAAAAGAAAAAAAAATCATTCACTCCATCACTGTTTTGCCAGAGGCGTGCTTACACTACAGTTATATAACTGCAACATTAACACCCCTCCTTCAGATTGCAGGCACTGCATTTCCCATCTCCAGGACTCAAGTCCGGCCTGCCGGTTTCTCTGAATCACTTCATAAATGTTACTTAGCTTACGCTCCAACAGCACATCAAGTCCTAAAAACCAGTTGTCTCCATTCGCTCCTATCTAACATGTTCACACATGCTTGCTGAAAGTCCAAGCCCTTCGCACACAAAACCTCCTTTACCCCCTCCTACCAGCCTTTCCTAGGCCGACCCCTACCCCGTGTTCGTTCCACTACACTCTCGAAGCTATTCAGTTTTGTTCCAGCCTCTCTACATGTTCGAACCTTCTCAACAAACCCTCCTCAGCCCTCTGGATAATAGTTTTGATAATCCTGCACCTCCTCCTTATTTCCAAACTACGAATTCTCTACATTATATTCACACCACACATTGCCCTCAGACATGACATCTCCTCTGCCTCCAGCCTTCTCCTTGTTCCAACATTCACCACCCATGCTTCACACTCATATAAGAGCGTTGGTATAACTGTACTCTCATACATTCCTCTCTTTGCTTCCTTGGCCAAAGTTCTTTGATTCCACAGACTCCCCTCCCTCATCAGTTTTATGATTTACCTCATCTTTCATAGACCCATTTATTGACACATCCACTCCAAAATATCTGAATACATTCAACTCCTCCACTATCCCCTCCCTCCAATCTGATATCCAATCTTTCGTTACCTATTTTTTTTGTTATCCTCATCACCTTACTCTTTCCTATATTTACTTTTAATTTTCTTCGTTTACATACCCTACGAAACTCATCAACCAACATCTGCAACTTCCCTTTAGAATTTCCCAGAAGCACAGTGTCATCAGCAAAGAGCAACTGTGACGACTTCCTCTTTGTGTTAGATTCTTTATCTTTCAACCCCACACCTCTTTCCAACACCCGAGCATTCACTTCTCTTACAACTCCGTCTATAAATATATTGAACAACCATGCTGACATCACACATCCTTGTCTAATGCCTACTTTTTACATAGTCCAACCTGAGCCTCACTCTCCTCATAAAAGCTCTTCACTGCTTTCATTGTTTTACAGTCACAAAACAGTTAACATATTGCATCACCAACTTGCAATAAACATTACCTCAAAACATTGACGAGAATCTTTTACAGAATTGTCTACAAGTACATAAATAACTTAATAATAATTGTTCCAGAAATAAAGTTAAATAAATTAGATAGCCTTGTTTAACATGCATACTTTAGATAAAACGTAATTATAAAATATTTCTTGTTACTGACAGGTCACAGTGATGGACCATTACAGCAGCGTCGGAATTAAGAGCTCTGCACCACTCTTGTAACATTATTCTCTGATCCTCTCTCAAGAATATTCTTTCCGCACCACCTGAATTAATGGGTTCTGTAAGCAAAGAGTTTTATTGATATGTTCATTGGCTTACGCTCTTTGTCCTTATATACATTCACGTCAAAAATTCTGACTTAATTTCTACTTTAAGACTTTTTTTTTTTACAGAGTTATTCTCTGTTGTGAACTATGTAAACATTGAGATTAGAAGTTACGAATGTTATTAATCGACACTGCCCACTCTCTCTCTCTCTCTCTCTCTCTCTCTCTCTTTACACAGGGTTTGACAAGGTTAGGTTAAGGATCCCTAGCTTTATTGACAAGCTATTTACAGGTTAAGGATTCCTAACTTTATTGGCAAACTAAGAACTGTTACCTACATCAGCTCATTTGAAAGCATTTTTATTGTTATGAGACATACAAGTATGGACCAGGATGAAGTTGGAGCCATCTGTGGGCCAACATTTTCATTTGACCAACTGTACGAATGTGTTCCATACTCGAGTCATCCTGGGTATATATGATCTCAGATGGAGTGATGTTTTGGAGAAGGGTACAGCCAGAGTGAAGTTGCTGCTTTCTGCCCATCTTGTGGCATAAAAGCTTGTTTCTAGCTGTCCTCGAAGTGGATCCAAGTGTGGTACTTTGACAATATTGGCCTTGTACATAACAGTAAGGCCACCCACATCCCTCCTGTGTTTAAGGCTCTGCTGAAATGACAGGTCTATCCAGGATGGGTCCAGGCAAGAGATGAGACGTCTTGCTCTGTTCTCTACTCTGTCAAGCAGTCGCACATGAGAGGGGGGGGGGCAGGCAAACCAAGAAAGTGGAGCATACTCAAGGTGTGAGCGTACTTGTGCCTCGTACAAAATCTTGCAACACCTACTGTCAAGCAGATGCGAGATACGGCGAAGTGCTGTAAGCTTCCTGGCTGCCTTGTTTGCAAGATTTACAACATGGTTCTTCATGGTTAGTTTGGAGTCAGATTTCACTCCAAGGATATCAACTTCTTCTCCAGGTGCCAACACCCTCCCATTCATCCTTACTACTGCACCAGCATTACCATCATGGTGCCTAGAGACCATCATCATTTGCGTTTTCTCAGGTGCAAATGTTACTTGCCATCTATTTCCCCAAGCTGATATAGCTCTTAGCTGGTGATTGATGTAGTTTAGAGCAGCTGGCATTTCTTCTCTTGGATAATTGAATGTCAGTGTACAGTCGTCTGCATATGCATGGGATTCTGGGATGAGATGAGGAAGGTCGTTGAAGTAGACATTCCATAACAGTGGTCCCAGCGCACTTCCTTGTGGAACACTTGCCCCAATAGGATGTCTTGCTGATTCCGTTCCATTGAGAACTACACTTAGAGATCTACCATGAAGGTAATCACTGAGGAGACATAGCGTAGAGCCTGCAATTCCCAGTGCTTGAAGTTTTGCTAAGAGGCCCTGGTGCTACACCCGGTCGAAAGCACCAGCAATGTCCAGTAATACCACACAGCTGACTTTGGATTCATACAGTTACTGGTGCCACTTAGTGGAGAGGTTTAACAACAGATCAGCAGCAGAGTAACCTTTCCTGAAGCCATATTGACGATCACAAAGTAGTGAGTGGTAGTCAAAAAACTCTGTCATTTGTCTTGAGATTATTGTCTCAAGGATCTTACAAGTGATTGACAGGAGTGACACTGGTCTGTAGTTGCTGATTTCTGCTCTGCTCTTCTTTTTGTGAACAGGGACTACATTTGCCTCTTTACACAGAGAAGGCCATTTACACTGTACTAGGCAGTGCTGAAAGATGCGAGTTAGAGGTGCTGCTAGCTGGTCAGCACATCTTCTCAGCAATCTTGGGCTCAACTTCTCTGGGCCCACAGCTTTTTCTTGGTCAAGCGATTTAAGAAGGAAATGCACCTCCTCCTGCCTTATTGTCACCACTGACAGTTTTGACACAGTTCTTGCAGCTAGCTAAGGAGGGTCCCTTGCTAGATCAGGAACTTGCATTTTGGTAGCAAAGTGTTCGGCAAAGAGGTCCGCTTTCTCTTGACTACTAGTAGAGGTGGTCCCATCCTGTCGATTTAGAGGTGGAATGAGTTCATCAGGCAGATAACCTCTGTCTGTCTGTCTGTCTGTCTGTCTGTCTGTCTGTCTGTCTCTCTCTCTCTCTCTCTCTCTCTCTCTCTCTCTCTCTCTCTCTCTCTCTGTACTCTGCCCACTGTCTATTCCCTTTCCAGTCTGTGTTTCTTCTGCCTACTCTGCCCTTGACTCCCCCCTCTCTCTCTCTCTCTCTCTCTCTCTCTCTTTCTCTTTCTCTCGAGGCTACCATCTTTGCAGACAATCTGTGATCTCTGTAGCCCTCCCACTGTTTCTGTAGCCCTCCCACTGTTTCTGTAGCCTGCCCAGTGTTTCTGTAGCGTCTCTACTGTCTGGGTAAGATGCCACTACTGTAGCTTGCCTGCTACCTCTTTACTCTGCTCAGTACCTCTATAGCGTGCCCACTTCTTTTATAGATGGTTTACATGATTAAGTAAGTTTATTCAGGTATACACAAATACAGTTACATAGATTATCATACATAGCAGCATATGTGTAGAGAACCTGGTATAACCCAAAAAAGTCAGAGTGACTTATTTCCATTGGGGTCTTTTATTTCCACTAAATCGTAATGACACAATTGCAAACAAACCATACCACGGGAGGGGATAGAAATCGCGTTAGCCAGCTGGCCCAGTGGCTAACGCGTCGGTCTAGAGTTTTATGACTCTCTGTCCGCGGGTTCTGTCACTTCCCGTGGTATGGTTTGACTCACTGGATCTGTTAAGTGCCCACAACCTCTGTTGCCTGCCCACTCCTGCTGCTAAAACACCCACTACTTCACTACGATGTACGATAAATCTTCAGCCTATATCTGCCTACATCTTATCACCAGTTTACATGCGGCCTTATTGACCCTCGTGAAGTCGACAACCCTTAAACCCAGTTAACTATTAACCATCCCTTAAACAGGATCATGTACAGTTGTACGTGTACACAGAGAGGGACATGTTGAGAGTTCTCAAAATACAACATGTCTCAGGCTTGCTTCCAGTGTCTCACGTACACTGCCAGTGTCTCACGTACACTGCCAGTGTCTCACGTACACTGCCAGTGTCTCACGTACACTGCCAGTGTCTCACGTACACTGCCAGTGTCTCACGTACACTGCCAGTGTCTCACGTACACTGCCAGTGTCTCACGTACAGTGCCAGTGTCTCACGTACACTGCCAGTTTCGTACGTACACTGCCAGTGTCTCACGTGCACTGCCAGTGTCGTACGTACACTGCCTATGTGTCATACTCACAGTTCGTTGTGCCCACATTTCGCGTTTCACTACCATAGCCTATGTCTCGTGCCTGCTGCCAATGTCTCATTTACACTGCCTATGTTTTATTCACACTGCCTATGTCTCATTCACACTGCCTATTTATTTCACACTGCCTATTTCATTCGCACTGCCTATGTCACATTCACACTGCCTATGTCTCATTCACACTATGTCTCATTCACAATACCTATTTCAGTCGCACTGCCTGTGTCTCACACTGCCAATGTCCCATTCACACTGCGTATGTCTCACTCACACTGCCTGTGTCTCACACTACCTATGTCTCATGAAGACTCTGTGCAATATGTCTGTGTCCTGGCCACTGCATATCTTGTACACCACCTGTGTATCTTTTACACAACCTGAGTATCTTACCCACCACCTGTGTACCTTTCCCACCACCTGTGCATCTTACCCACCACCTGTGTATCTTACCCACCACCTGTGTATCTTACCCACCACCTGTGTATCTTACCCACCTCCTGAGTATCTTACCCACCACCTGTGTATCTTACCCACCACCTGTGTATCCTACCCACCACCTGTGTATCTTACCCACCACCTGTGTATCTTACCCACCACCTGTGTGTCTTACCCACCACCTGTGTATCTTACCTACCTCCTGAGTATCTTACCCACCACCTTTGTATCCTACTCACCACCTGTGTATCTTACCCACCACCTGTGTATCTTACCCACCTCCTGAGTATCTTACCCACCACCTGTGTATTCTACTCACCGACTATGTATCCTACTCACAACCTGTGTATCTTACCCACCACCTGTGTATCCTACTCACCACCTGTGTATCCTGCTCACCACCTGTGTATCCTACTCACCACCTGTGTATCTTACTCACCACCTGTGTATCTTAGCCACCACGGGAGTATCTTACCCACCACCTGAGTATCTTACCTACCACCTGTGTATCCTACTCACCACCTGTGTATCTTACCCACCACCTGTGTATCATACTCACCACCTGTGTATCTTAGCCACCACCTGAGTATCTTACCCACCACCTGAGTATCTTACCTACCACCTGTGTATCCTACTCACCACCTGTTTATCTTACCCACCACCTGTGTATCCTACTCACCACCTGTGTATCCTACTCACCACCTGTGTATCATACTCACCACCTGTGTATCTTACCCACCACCTAAGTATCTTACCCACCACCTGTGTATCCTGCTCACCACCTGTTTACCCTACTCACCACCTGTGTATCTTACCCACCACCTGTGTATCTTACCCACCACCTGTGTATCTTACCTACCACCTGTGTATCTTACCTACCACCTGTGTATCTTACCTACCACCTGTGTATCTTACCCACCACTTGTGTATCTTACCCACCACCTGTGTATCTTACCTACCACCTGTGTATCTTACCCACCACCTGTGTATCTTACCTACCACCTGTGTATCTTACCCACCACCTGTGTATCTTACCTACCACCTGTGAATCTTACCCACCACTTGTGTATCTTACCCACCACCTGTGTATCTTACCTACCACCTGTGTATCTTACCTACCACCTGTGTATCTTACCTACCACCTGTGAATCTTACCCACCACTTGTGTATCTTACCCACCACCTGTGTATCTTACCCACCACCTGTGTATCTTACCTACCACCTGTGTATCTTACCCACCACTTGTGTATCTTACCCACCACTTGTGTATCTTACCTACCACCTGTGTATCTTACCTACCACCTGTGTATCTTACCCACCACTTGTGTATCTTACCCACCACTTGTGTATCTTACCCACCACTTGTGTATCTTACCCACCACCTGTGTATCTTACCTACCACCTGTGTATCTTACCTACCACCTGTGTATCTTACCTACCACCTGTGAATCTTACCCACCACCTGTGTATCTTACCCACCACCTGTGTATCTTACCTACCACCTGTGTATCTTACCCACCACTTGTGTATCTTACCCACCACCTGTGTATCTTACCTACCACCTGTGTATCTTACCCACCACTTGTGTATCTTACCCACCACTTGTGTATCTTACCTACCACCTGTGTATCTTACCCACCACTTGTGTATCTTACCCACCCCTTGTGTATCTTACCTACCACCTGTGTATCTTACCTACCACCTGTGTATCTTACCCACCACTTGTGTATCTTACCCACCACTTGTGTATCTTACCCACCACTTGTGTATCTTACCCACCACTTGTGTATCTTACCTACCACCTGTGAATCTTACCCACCACTTGTGTATCTTACCCACCACCTGTGTATCTTACCTACCACCTGTGTATCTTACCCACCACTTGTGTATCTTACCCACCACCTGTGTATCTTACCTACCACCTGTGTATCTTACCTACCACTTGTGTATCTTACCTACCACCTGTGTATCTTACCTACCACCTGTGTATCTTACCCACCACTTGTGTATCTTACCCACCACTTGTGTATCTTACCCACAAACTTGTGTATCTTACCCACCACTTGTGTATCTTACCTACCACCTGTGAATCTTACCCACCACTTGTGTATCTTACCCACCACCTGTGTATCTTACCTACCACCTGTGTATCTTACCCACCACTTGTGTATCTTACCCACCACCTGTGTATCTTACCTACCACCTGTGTATCTTACCCACCACTTGTGTATCTTACCCACCACTTGTGTATCTTACCTACCACCTGTGTATCTTACCCACCACTTGTGTATCTTACCCACCACTTGTGTATCTTACCTACCACCTGTGTATCTTACCTACCACCTGTGTATCTTACCTACCACCTGTGTATCTTACCTACCACCTGTGTATCTTACCTACCACCTGTGTATCTTACCTACCACCTGTGTATCTTACCTACCACCTGTGTATCTTACCTACCACGTGTGTATCTTACCTACCACCTGTGTATCTTACCTACCACCTGTGTATCTTACCTACCACCTGTGTATCTTACCCACCACTTGTGTATCTTACCCACCTCCTGTGTATCTTACCTACCACCAGTGTATCTTACCCACCACTTGTGTATCTTACCCACCACTTGTGTATCTTACCTACCACCTGTGTATCTTACCTACCACCTGTGTATCTTACCTACCACCTGTGTATCTTACCCACCACTTGTGTATCTTACCCACCACTTGTGTATCTTACCCACCACTTGTGTGTCTTACCTACCACCTGTGAATCTTACCCACCACCTGTGTATCTTACCTACCACCTGTGTATCTTACCTACCACCTGTGTATCTTACCCACCACTTGTGTATCTTACCCACCACTTGTGTATCTTACCCACCACCTGTGTATCTTACCTACCACCTGTGTATCTTACCTACCACCTGTGTATCTTACCCACCACTTGTGTATCTTACCCACCACCTGTGTATCTTACCTACCACCTGTGTATCTTACCTACCACCTGTGAATCTTACCCACCACTTGTGTATCTTACCCACCACCTGTGTATCTTACCTACCACCTGTGTATCTTACCTACTACCTGTGTATCTTACCTACCACCTGTGAATCTTACCCACCACTTGTGTATCTTACCCACCACCTGTGTATCTTACCCACCACCTGTGTATCTTACCTACCACCTGTGAATCGTACCCACCACTTGTGTATCTTACCCACCACCTGTGTATCTTACCCACCACCTGTGTATCTTACCTACCACCTGTGTATCTTACCCACCACTTGTGTATCTTACCCACCACCTGTGTATCTTACCTACCACCTGTGTATCTTACCTACCACCTGTGTATCTTACCTACCACCTGTGTATCTTACCCACCACTTGTGTATCTTACCCACCACCTGTGTATCTTACCTACTACCTGTGTATCTTACCTACCACCTGTGAATCTTACCCACCACTTGTGTATCTTACCCACCACCTGTGTATCTTACCTACCACCTGTGAATCTTACCCACCACTTGTGTATCTTACCCACCACCTGTGTATCTTACCTACCACCTGTGTATCTTACCCACCACCTGTGTATCTTACCTACCACCTGTGTATCTTACCCACCACCTGTGTATCTTACCTACCACCTGTGTATCTTACCTACCACCTGTGTATCTTACCCACCACCTGTGTATCTTACCTGCCACCTGTGTATCATACTCATCACTTGTGTATCTTACCCCCTCTGAGTATCTCCCCCCCCCCCACCGTAACCACCTGAGTATCTTCCCCACCACCTGTGTTTATCACCTATTTCACCATGTATCCCTTTTGTTTACTATTATTTCCGAGTGAATAATGAGATTATCCCTATTACCTTTAACCATCCCCTATATCCATCCCTATTACTTTTAACCATCCCTTATAGCTATCCCATTTACCTTTAATCATCCCCTAATACAGAATCTTGTAATTTTTTCCTTACTTTTAATATTGTATCTATTCGTATTCGTTATCTGACCCTAATAAAGTAGGTATCCCTTTTACTTCTCTTTTTATCTCCCCAGTTACTTATTTCCTCTCTAAGTTTATCTCACATCATATTTAGAATATTTCTTCTCTCTTCCCATTATTCAGGATTTTTTTCCGGTGTATTGTATTGCTGTATTGTTAATGTTGTTATTCCGTGTGCTTGGAGAATGACAGGAAATGAAATATAATGTAAGGAAGGGAAGCGTTGCCGCACTTCCTTGGATCATGAGCCCTTCACAGGTATTAATTTACCATTTAGAGGGATATTATCCGGTGTGGTCTTAGTCCAGTGTTGCAGCGCCAGTGTCTGCAAGAGTTCGCAGTTGTGGGTTGACTGAGAGTTTCGTTGTACGTCATGGAAAGGATATGGTTAATTAGGGTGGGTTGTCTGGTGTGGATTGACTGGGGTGGGTTGACGAAGGTGGGTTCCCTGGGGTTAGGCTGACAGGGTGCATACTGGCTCATATTAGACAGGTTCTTCTAAAATCCAAACCCACAAACAAAAATATTTGCCCCACTCACTGTCATTGCAACTCAAGGAATCTCCACCCATCCCTGATGAGTTGGTTGAGCAGAGACAGCAGCAGCAGGGACGGTGCCGTGGGTTGAGCACAGACAGCAGCAGCAGGGACGGTACCGTGGGTTGAGCAGAGACAGCAGTAGCAGGGACGGTACCGTGAGTTGAGCAGAGACAGCAGCAGCAGGGACGGTACCGTGGGTTGAGCAGAGACAGCAGCAGCAGGGACGGTACCGTGGGTTGAGCAGAGACAGCAGCAGCAGGGACGGTACCGTGGGTTGAGCACAGACAGCAGCAGCAGGGACGGTACCGTGAGCTGAGCAGAGACAGCAGCAGCAGGGAGGGTACCGTGAGCTGAGCAGAGACTGCAGCAGCAGGGAGGGTACCGTGAGCTGAGCAGAGACTGCAGCAGCAGGGAGGGTACCCTGCCCGTCCTTACCTTGTCACAATTTTTTTTTATCTCGATCCAGAAAACTTGTACTGCTGATGAAATGGATGCATTCCTATATGGTTCCATCTTTGATAACCCTTTAAACTCCTATACAAGTCCCACTTCAATGCAACCCCTCTAATGTATTTATCTAACCTATATTTGAAGCTATCCAAGGTTTTAGTTTCAATGGCCCTACTAGGTAATCTGTTCAACTCATCAACTACTCTATTTCCAAACCAGTGTTTTCCTATATCCTTTCTAAATCTAAACTTATCCAATTTGAATCCATTATTTTGAGTTCCTTCTTGAAGGGATATCCTCAGAGGCTTATTTATATCTCCTAAATTTATGCCAGTCTTCCACTTACACACTTCAGTCATGTCTTCCCTCAATCTTTGTCCTCCAAGAGAACGCAGGTTAAAGAATTTCAATCTTTCTTCCTATGGAAGATTTCTTAAGCAATGAATTAACTTAGTCATTCTTTTCTGAATGTTCTCTAACGAATTCATATCCATTCTGTAGAATGGAGACCAAAACTGAGCTGCATCATCTAAACGACGCCTTACTAATGATGTGTAGAGCTGTAGGATAACCTCTGGACTCCTGTTGCTTATACTTCTTGATAAAAATCCCAGTAATCTGTTTGCTTTATTAAGTACGCTTAGGCACTGCTATCTTGCTTCAGATAGCTGCTTCCAATAACTCCCAAATTTGTAGATGAATGGTTCAGAGAACCGACATGTTGATAAATTAGACACATGTGCAACTCTTGGGTATCTTTATTGAGGAAACGTTTCGCCACACAGTGGCTTCATCAGTCCATACATAGGAGAAACTTGAAGAACAGGAGGAGAATGAGGTAATCAGTCCCTCAACCTTGAGTCGATGTGTTCAGTCCATCAATCTTGATACCCAAGAGTTGCACATGTGTCTAATTTATCAACTCCCAAATTGTTTTCGCCTACTGTAATGCCTATTTAGTTACAACGAAGGCAAGAGGCTGGTGTGTATTGTCAGTGTAGCTACACTGAAGTCACCAGACCGGTGTGTATTGTCACCATAACTACACTGAAGGCACCAAGCTGGTGTATATCGTCAGTATAGGTACACTGAAGGCTTAATAAGTGGTTAATAAGTGCTAGGGTTATATACATTACCAAGTTACATGACTTTACATTTATACTAAACAAATATGGGTTGCCTGGGTTAGGTTGTCAGAGTGACTTGAATGGGACAGGTTTCAATACAGTAATGGGCTGAGCATTTGAAGGTCAGGGTGTGGAATTATTTACGAAAATTTCAAAGAATTTTAAATCAATGTCTGACGTTTACCTGGAGTTTACCTGGAGAGAGTTCCGGGGGTCAACGCCCCCGCGGCCCCGTCTAGTGTAACATTATAAAATGTTGAAGTTTGTGAAGTGAATCATGGCTGACAAGTGAGCACCAATCACCTATCTAAAACAGACATATTGGGAAATTATCTTAAATAACCATGCAAGTACGTAAACCATCTTAAAAAAACCATACTACCAGGTAAACCATTTTAAATAACCCATACAAGTAGGTAAACCATCTTAACTAAACCATACTAGTAGGTAAAACATTATAACTAAACCATACTAGTAGGCAAACCATTTTAACTAAACCATAATAGTAGGTAAACCATTTTAACTAAACCATAATAGTAGGTAAACCATTTTAACTAAACCATACTAGTAGGTAAACCATTTTAACTAAACCATACTAGTAGGTAAGCCATTTTAAAAAACCATACTAGTAGGTAAACCATTTTAACTAAACCATACTAGTAGGTAAACCATTTTAACTAAACCATACTAGTAGGTAAACCATTTTAACTAAACCATAATAGTAGGTAAACCATTTTAACTAAACCATAATAGTAGGTAAACCATTTTAACTAAACCATACAAGTAGATAAACCAGCAAAACCATACAAGTAGATAAACCAGCAAAACCATATTAGTAGATAAACCAGCAAAACCATGCAAGTAGATAAACCAGCAAAACCATATTAGTAGATAAATCAGCAAAACCATACAAGTAGATAAACCAGCAAAACCATATTAGTAGATAAACCAGCAAAACCATGCAAGTAGATAAACCAGCAAAACCATATTAGTAGATAAACCAGCAAAACCATATTAGTAGATAAACCAGCAAAACCATATTAGTAGATAAACCAGCAAAACCATAAAAGTAGATAAACCAGCAAAACCATATTAGTAGATAAACCAGCAAAACCATATAAGTACATAAACCAGCAAAACCATATTAGTAGATAAACCAGCAAAACCATACAAGAATGTCAGTATTTAGAACAAGTCTGTGAATGTATAACAACACCTTTGAAAAGTATGAAAAAAAGTATATTGGATATTACATAAAAAATAAACATATAAAACAACTAGGAAAGAATATAGGAAAGCATAATGGAAAGAATTATAAAGAATTTGAGAATATAAAGGTTTGATAAACGAACTCAGGTTTAATAGAACAATCTGTGTGTGATGTCAGTGTAGCTACACTGAAGGCACCAGGATGGTGTGTGATGTCAGTGTAGCTACACTGAAGGCACCAGGATGGTGAGTGATGTCAGTGTAGCTACACTGAAGGCACCAGGATGGTGTGTGATGTCAGTGTAGCTACACTGAAGACACTAGGATGGTGTGTGATGTCAGTGTGGCTACACTGACGGCACCAGGATGGTGTGTGATGTCAGTGTAGCTACACTGAAGGCACCAGGATGGTGTGTGATGTCAGTGTAGCTACACTGAAGGCACCAGGATGGTGTGTGATGTCAGTGTAGCTACACTGAAGGCACCAGGATGGTGTGTGATGTCAGTGTAGCTACACTGAAGGCACCAGGATGGTGTGTGATGTCAGTGTAGCTACACTGAAGGCACCAGGATGGTGTGTGATGTCAGTGTAGCTACACTGAAGGCACCAGGATGGTGTGTGATGTCAGTGTATCTCCACTGAAGGCACCAGGATGGTGTGTGATGGTAGTGTAGCTACACTGAAGGAACCAGGATGGTGTGTGATGTCAGTGTAGCTACACTGAAGGCACCAGGATGATGTGTGATGTCAGTGTAGCTACACTGAAGGCACCAGGATGGTGTGTATAGTCAGTGTATCTCCACTGAAGGCACCAGGATGGTGTGTGATATCAGTGTAGCTACACTGAATGCACCAGGATGGTGTGTGATGTCAGTGTAGCTACACTGAAGGCACCAGGATGGTGTGTGATGTCAGTGAAGCTACACTGAAGGCACCAGGATTGTGTGTGATGTCAGTGTAGCTACACTGAAGGCACCAGGATGGTGTGTGATGTCAGTGTAGCTACACTGATGGCACCGGGGTGGTGTGTTATGTCAGTGTAGCTACACTGAAGGCACCAGGGTCGTGCGTGATGTCAGTGTAGCTACACTGAAGGCACCAGGATGGTGTGCGATGTCTGTGTAGCTACACTGAAGGCAACAGGGTGGTGTGTGATGTCAGTGTAGCTACACTGAAGGCACCAGGGTGGTGTGTGATGTCAGTGTAGCTACACTGAAGGCACCAGGATGGTGTGTGATGTCAGTGTAGCTACACTGAAGGCACCAGGATTGTGTGTGATGTCAATGTAGCTACACTGAAGGCACCAGGATGGTGTGTGATGGCAGTGTAGCTACACTGAAGGCACCAGGATGGTGTGTGATGTCAGTGTAGCTACACTGAAGGCACCAGGATTGTGTGTGATGTCAATGTAGCTACACTGAAGGCACCAGGATGGTGTGTGATGTCAGTGTAGCTACACTGAAGGCACCAGGATTGTGTGTGATGTCAATGTAGCTACACTGAAGGCACCAGGATGGTGTGTGATGGCAGTGTAGCTACACTGAAGGCACCAGGATTGTGTGTGATGTCAGTGTAGCTACACTGAAGGCACCAGGATTGTGTGTGATGTCAATGTAGCTACACTGAAGGCACCAGGATTGTGTGTGATGTCAATGTAGCTACACTGAAGGCACCAGGATGGTGTGTGATGGCAGTGTAGCTACACTGAAGGCACCAGGATTGTGTGTGATGTCAATGTAGCTACACTGAAGGCACCAGGATTGTGAGTATTGTCAATGTAGCTACACTGAAAGCACCAGGCTGGTGTGTATCGTCAGTGTAGCTACACTGAAGGCACCAGGCTTGTGAGTATTGTCAATGTAGCTACACTGAAAGCACCAGGCTGGTGTGTATCGTCAGTGTAGCTACACTGAAGGCACCAGGCTTGTGAGTATTGTCAGTGTATGTTCACTAAAGGCACCGGCTGGTGTGTTTCGTCAGTGTAACTACACTGAAGTCACCAGACCGGTGTGTATTGTCACGGTGGAAATATAAATACAAATGCAGTATAATGTGATCCTTTATTGACAACGTTTCACCCACACAGTGGGCTTTTTCAAGTCACACACGTGACTTGAAAAAGTCCATGTGTGACTTGAAAAAGCCCACTGTGTGGGTGAAACGTTGTCAATAAAGGATCACATTATACTGCATTTGTGTTTATATTTCCATTGTGTCGGTATTTTATACCATTTACTTCCATCGTGTATTGTCACCATAGCTACGTGAAGGCACCAGGCTGGTGTATAACGTCAGTGTAGCTACACTCAAGGGACCAGGCTTGTGAGTATTGTCAGTGTAGCTACACTGAAGGCATAAGGCTGGTGTGTATTGTCAGTGTAGTTACACTGAAGGCACCAGGCAGGTGTGTATCGTCAGTACAGGTACGCTGAAAGCACCAGACTGTACTGTATCAGCAGTGTAGCTACACTCAAGGCACCAGGCTGGTGTGTATCGTCAGTGTAGCTACACTGAAAGCACCAGGCTGCTCTGTCGTTAGTGTAGCCACACTGAAGGCACCATCGTCACTGTTCAGTGTAGTTACACTGAAGGCACCAGGTCGGTGTATATCGTCAGTACAGGTACAATGAAGGCACCAGGCTGGTGTGTATCGTCAGCGTAGCTACACTGAAAGCACCAGACTGCTCTATCCTCAGTGTAACCACACTGAAGACACTATCTTCACTGTAGCTACAAGTTAGGCATCAGACTGATGTGTGTCATCAGTGTAGTTACACTGTACAGTGTACCTACATTGAAAGCGCCAGGCTGGTGTGTATTGTAAACGTAGTTACACTGAAGGCACAAAGGATGGTGTATATCGTCATTATTGGTACATTAAAGGTACCAGGCTGGTATCGTCAGTGTAGCTACACTGAAGGCATAAGGCTGGTGTGTATCGCCAGTGTAGCTACACTGAAGGCACCATCGTCACTGAAGCCACACTTAAGGCACCAGGCTTGTGTGTATTGTCAGTGTAACTACACTGAAGGCACCAGGTTTCTGTGTGTCGTCAGTGTAGCTATACTGAAGGCACAGGGTGGTGTGTATCGTCAGTGTAGCTACACTGAAGACATAAGGCTAGGTGGTCATTGTTGCTGCACTGATGGCAGTTGGCTGAGAAATACAATGCGAGTGTAGCCACACGGAAGGCACCAAACTAGAATATAAAATATGAGTGTAGTAACAGTACACTGTAGCGCGAGGCTGGTGTTTATGATTTACACTTATTTTTAGTGCAGCAGCTTGAGTGCAGGTGAAGGAGAGTGAGAGCTTTGATGAGCATGTGAAGCAATACTGTCACTCTGATGGTTCTCGACGCCAAGTGTTTATTATTTTCCTGAATGTAACAAAAGCCCATCACAGACAGACAGCCACTCACACACACACACACACACACACACACACACACACACACACACACACACACACACACACACACACACACACACACACACACCCAGGTGGCAAATTTTCGGAGAATTGGGTGGTTCACAAAGAAAAGGAATCGGCCTCTCAAAGTAATTTTCAAGGCAGAATCAACCCGAACCATGATCCTGCAGGAGAAAGCACGGCTGAGAGGCAAGCAGGAGTTCCGGAGTGTGTACCTCGATCTAGACAGAACACAGGACGAAAGGAAGACAATGAAAGAGAGAGTTCAAAAACAAAAGGAGAAATGGGAGGAAATGAAAAAGGAGAGCAGAATATCCCAGGATCAAATGGAAGGACAAGAGCACCCCCGAGAAACACCTGCAGAAGGACTCCAGCCACGACACCCCCAAGGCAACTGAACAATCCAAACCAACCATCACACACCGATCCCTCTGTTTCCACCCCCCGCACCACAGTTACAGTATTAGAACAGAAGTTGAAGGTTTGGTACACAAATGCAGATAGATTAACGAATAAACATGAGGAATGGCAAGAAAGAATCAATGAGAAGTCCCCAGACATCATAGCAGTTACAGAAACAAAACTCATGGAGACAATAACAGATGCAATCTTCCCACCAGGATACCAGATCATGAGGAAAGATAGAAGGGGCAGGGGGGGAGGAGGGTTGCTCTGCTCGTAAAAAACAGATGGAAATTCGAGAAAATGGAAGGAATAGATGAGACGGGAGAAAGAGACTACATAGCAGGTATACTTCAGTCTGGGGAACACAAAGTGGTCATTGCAGTGATGTATAATCCACCACAGAACTGCAGGAGGCCAAGAGAGGAATATGAAGAGAGCAACTGAGGTGGCAAGAAGAGCTCTCTCCAGCAGAGCAAAGTTGCTGGTTTTGGGGGATTTCGACCACAGGGAGATTGACTGGGGAAACCTGGAGCCACATGGGGGTCCCGAAACATGGAGAGCCAGGATGTTGGACGTGGTGCTGGAAAACCTCATGCACCAACATGTTAAGGACACTACCAGAGTGAGAGGGGAGGATGAACCAGCAAGATTGGACCTTGTGTTCACCCTGGGCAGCTCAGATATTGAGGACATCAAGTATGAGAGTCCCCTAGGAGCTAGCGACCACGTGGTTCTGTGCTTTGAATACATAGTAGAGCTGCAAGTGGAGAGAATAACAGGAGTTGAATGGGAAAAGCCTGACTATAAAAGAGGGGACTACATAGGGTTGAAGAACTTCCTGCGGGAGGTCCAGTGGGACAGAGAACTGGCAGGAAAGCCAGTAAATGAAATGATGGAATATGTAACAACAAAATGCAAGGAGGCAGTGGAAAGGTTTATTCCCAAGGGCAACAGTAACAACGGGAAGACCAGAACGAGCCCCTGGTTTACCCGACGGTGTAAGGAGGCAAAAACAAAGTGCAATAGAGAATGGAAAAAGTACAGAAAGCAGACAACACAGGAAAATAGGGAGATGAGTCGCAGAGCCAGGAATGAGTACGCACAGGTAAGGAGGGAGGCCCAGCGACACTATGAAAATGACATAGCATCGAGAATCAAGACTGACCCGAAACTATTGTATAGCCACATCAGGAGGAAGACAACAGTCAAAGACCAGGTGATCAGATTAAGGAGAGAAGGTGGAGAACTCACAAGAAATGATCAGGAGGTATGTGAGGAGCTGAACAGGAGATTTAAGGAAGTTTTTACAGTAGAGACAGGAAGGGCTGTGGGAAGACAGCACAGAAGGGAACATCAAGAGGGAATATACCAACAAGTGTTGGATGGCATACGAACAACTGAGGAGGAGGTGAAGAAGCTCTTAAGTGACCTTGACACCTCAAAGGCGATGGGACCGGACAACATCTCCCCATGGGTCCTTAGAGAAGGAGCAGAGATGCTGTGCGTGCCTCTAACCACAATCTTCAACACATCCCTTGAAACTGGGCAACTACCTGAGAAATGGAAGACAGCTAATGTAGTCCCCATATTTAAGAAAGGAAACAGAAACGAGGCACTAAACTACAGACCTGTGTCTCTGACATGTATTGTGTGCAAAGTCATGGAGAAGATTATCAGGAGGAGAGTGGTCGAACACCTGGAAAGGAACAAGATTATAAATGAAAACCAGCATGGGTTCATGGAAGGCAAATCTTGTATCACAAACCTCCTGGAGTTTTATGACAAGGTAACAGAAGTAAGACACGAGAGAGAGGGGTGGGTAGATTGCGTTTTCCTAGACTGCAGGAAGGCCTTTGACACAGTTCCCCACAAGAGATTAGTGCAGAAGCTGGAGGATCAGGTGCACGTAAAAGGGAGGGCACTGCAATGGATAAGGGAATACCTGACAGGGAGGCAGCAACGAGTCATGGTACGTGAAGAGGTATCACAGTGGGCGCCTGTTACGAGCGGGGTCCCACAGGGGTCAGTTCTAGGACCAGTGCTATTTTTGATATATGCGAACGACATGATGGAAGGAATAGACTCTGAAGTGTCCCTGTTCGCAGATGACGTGAAGTTGATGAGAAGAATTAAATCGGAAGAGGATGAGGCAGGACTGCAAAGAGACCTGGACAGGCTGGACATGTGGTCCAGCAACTGGCTTCTCGAATTCAATCCAGCTAAATGCAAAGTCATGAAGATTGGGGAGGGGCAAAGAAGACCGCAGACAGAGTATAGGCTAGGTGGACAAAGACTACAGACCTCACTCAGGGAGAAAGACCTTGGGGTGACCATAACACCGAGCACATCACCGGAGGCACACATCAACCAAATAACCGCTGCAGCATACGGGCGCCTGGCAAACCTGAGAATAGCGTTCCGATACCTTAATAAGGAATCGTTCAAGACACTGTACACTGTGTATGTTAGGCCCATACTGGAGTATGCAGCACCAGTCTGGAACCCACACCTGGTCAAGCACGTCAAGAAGTTAGAGAAAGTACAAAGGTTTGCAACAAGGCTAGTCCCAGAGCTCAAGGGAATGTCGTACGAGGAAAGGTTAAGGGAAATCGGACTGACGACACTGGAGGACAGAAGGGTCAGGGGAGACATGATAACGACATACAAGATACTGCGGGGAATAGACAAGGTGGACAGAGATAGGATGTTCCAGAGAGGGGACACAGGGACAAGGGGTCTCAACTGGAAGCTGAAGACTCAGACGAGTCACAGGGACGTTAGGAAGTATTTCTTCAGTCATAGAGTTGTCAGCAAGTGGAATAGCCTAGCAAGTGTAGTGGAGGCAGGAACCATACATAGTTTTAAGAAGAGGTATGACAAAGCTCAGGAAGCAGAGAGAGAGAGGATCCAGTAGCGATCAGGGAAGAGGCGGGGCCAGGAGCTGAGTCTCGACCCCTGCAACCACAATTAGGTGAGTACACACAGGACTACAAAGAGATATGGACAGGCTACAAGCCTGGTCCAGCAACTGGCTCCTTGAATTTAACCCTGCCAAATGCAAAGTCATAAACGTCGGGGAAGGGCAAAGAAGACCGCAGCCAAAGTATAGTCTAGGTGGCCAAAGATTGCAAACTTCACTCAAGGAAAAAGATGTTGGGGTGAGTATAATACCGAGCGTATCTCCTGAGGCGCACATCAATCAGATAACTGCTGCAGCATACGGGCGCCTGGCAAACCTAAGGATAGCGTTCCTATACCTCAGTAAGGAATCGTTCAAGACTCTGTACACCATATACGTCAGGCCTATACTGGAGTATGTAATACCAGTTTGGAACTCACACCTGGTCAAGCACATCAAGAAATTAGAGAAATGTGCAAAGGTTTACAACAAGACTAGTCCTAGAGCTAAGGGTATTGTCCAACGAAGAAAGGTTAACGGAAATTGGCCTGACAACAGTGGAGGTCAGGAGGGTCAGGGGAGACATGATAACGGCATATAAAATACTGCGAGGAATAGACAAGGTGGACAAAGACAGGATGTTCCAGAGATGGGACACAGAAACAAGAGGTCACAAATAGAAACTGAAGATTCAGATGAGTCAAAGGGACGTTAAAAAGTATTTCTTCAATCATAGAGTCGTCAGGAAGTGGAATAGCCTAGCAAGTGACGTAGTGGAGGCAGGAACCATACATAGTTTTAAGACGAGGTTTGATAAGCTCATGGAGCAGGGAGAGAGAGAGAGAGAGGACCTAGTAGCAATCAGTGAAGAGGCGGGGCCAGGAGCTATGAAACGACCCTTGCAACCACAAATAGGTGAGCGCACACACACACACACACACACCTTGGGGTGACCATAACACCGAGCAGATCACCGGAGGCACACATCAACCAAATATCCGCTGCAGCATACGGGCGCCTGGCAAACCTGAGAATAGCGCTCCGATACCTTAATAAGGAATCGTTCAAGACACTGTACACTGTGTATGTTAGGCCCATACTGGAGTATGCAGCACCAGTCTGGAACCCACACCTGGTCAAGCACGTAAAGAAGTTAGAGAAAGTACAAAGGTTTGCAACAAGGCTAGTCTCAGAGCTCAAGGGAATGTCGTACGAGGAAAGGTTAAGGGAAATCGGACTGACGACACTGGAGGACAGAAGGGTCAGGGGAGACATGATAACGACATACAAGATACTGCGGGGAATAGACAAGGTGGACAGAGATAGGATGTTCCAGAGAGGGGACACAGGGACAAGGGGTCACAACTGGAAGCTGAAGACTCAGACGAGTCACAGGGACGTTAGGAAGTATTTCTTCAGTCATAGAGTTGTCAGCAAGTGGAATAGCCTAGCAAGTGAAGTAGTGGAGGCAGGAACCATACATAGTTTTAAGAAGAGGTATGACAAAGCTCAGGAAGCAGAGAGAGAGAGAGAGGACCCAGTAGCGATCAGTGAAGAGGCGGGGCCAGGAGCTGAGTCTCGACCCCTGCAACCACAATTAGGTGAGTACAATTAGGTGAGTATACACACACACACACACACACACACACACACACACACACACACACACACACACACACACACACACACACATGACAACGCTCTTGAATCCGGAAGAGGGTGCACCTATTAGCGGTCAGCGAAGGGGCAGGGCCAGGAGCTGCGACTCGACGCCTGCAACCTCATATAGGTGAGTACATATTGGAGAGTACACACACACACACACACCCACAAGACAGAAATTATTATACAAATATCAGAAGATAGGGAAAAAAGGAAACCAAAGAATAAATAGCGGCAAGAGGAAGGTAGAGCCAAATATGGTCTTCAAGTTTATAAATAGTCAATTAAACGAGAAAGATTAAATGAAGAAAATAAATAACAACAACAAAACCAGTGAAATTGAGAAGCAAATGTGTGAAGAACTAAAAACAACTTTCAGAATATATTGAAGAAAATATATTAAAATTTTTTGAATCCCAAACAGATAGTTGAAATGAAATTCCTTAAATAACTGAAGAAATAATGATATTACTTAAGAAAACTGACATAAAAAACAGCAATAAAAACAGAGGATGTGTCACCATAGGTTGTTAAAGAATGTGCAGAAGTGTTATTTTTATTTCACTGTGTTATTTTCATTTCACTGGGTTATTTTCATTTCACTGTTATTTTCATTTCACTGTTATTTTCATTTCACTGTTATTTTCATTTCACTGTTATTTTCATTTCACTGTTATTTTCATTTCACTGTTATTTTCATTTCACTGTTATTTTCATTTCACTGTTATTTTCATTTCATTGTGTTATTTTCATTTCACTGCATGAACGTAAAGTGGCAGAGATGGAAACTGTTGCTCAGTGTAGGAATATTTATTAAAAAAGACTGGAAAATCCTTTACACTGCAAGGAATTTTTGCTGACAAGTTGTGTCATGCAAAGAGTACATAACCTTTATTCGGCGCATGTACACACCCTCATTGAAAGGCTATCTCGCCAACCAGCGAACCAGTACTAGGGTCGAACGATGGGGCCTCATTGTTCGATCAGTACCCAGGTTCAGCCAATGAGAAGGTGGTTCTGGCAATCGTAGAGGTGTTGTGGTCACCACTCACCTGTCCACCCTTGTCATTTCCATTCTAGAGCTGGTTGAGCACGGTTGTCCATTCTGTCTCCAGGCTGTGTCTTTGCCTTGTCTAAACCGTGTTGTACACATACATTTCCAACTGTATATAGTGTACATACGTGTAAATACTTGCTATCGGTCTTGGCGAAGGGAAATATATTTCAAAGTCATTCAGCTGTGTTTGTTTTGGTCCTTGCTCCCCTTTACACCCAGGATAACAGGCTTTATTGTGCCTGGGTTGTAATACAAGTGTTGTTGCCTAACTGATGAGAAATCCATAAGAGGAAGGAGAATAATATACTTGATTCTGTCGCAATAGCTTAGATTTGCAATATCTATATTTCAGATCTAAGCTATTGCGACAGAATCATGGAAATTACTCAAGAAATAAATGATGGGCGGAATTTATTTATCTACGTATTTAAAAATGAATGATGGAGACGAATAAAATAGTTAAATAAAATTCGTTAAATGTAAATTACGGGTGAAAGATACATGTGAGAGAGAGAGTTCTGGTTGCACAAGAACACACACACACACACACACACACACACACACACACACACACACACACACACACACACACACACACACACACACACACACAAACACACACACCAGTGTGTGTGTGTGTGTGTGTGTGTGAAGAGTCGGGGCCAGGAGCTTGGACTCGACCCCTGCAACCTCAACTAGGTGAGTACATGGTGAACTCAATCTTTCATATCACATTTCAAATTCTATTTAGTTACGACAATACTTGACTTTTTTATATATTTTAAGGATTTTTGTCACGATGAGTTCTAAGGTTCCCGAATGGCAGCTGAAATGGATACCACCGAAGCTACGAAAAACAAGACGGGTATTTCCGTATCTTTACATTTACTGTATAGAATATCGAGAAGTGACTAGGATAATTTAAGATGTTCACTTCCGTAGTCCGAAAACTTTCTGTCAGTGCTAAGCGACTGATCATTTCACCTTTACTCTTCCACTTCTACTGTGTAAATGTTGTCTCTGAGGCTAAAAAGAAGCCTGCTGAGGAGAAACGTCTCACCAATAACCGAGGAGAAACATCTCATCAATTACGATACACTGAGTCACAAATTCGTTTCACTATCCTCGTATCCCACTAATCCCAGGCCACAATAACTCAGTTTGAGATGAAATGATATAAAATACTAACTTGATGTACAACAGTTACTTATCTTCATTGTTAAAACGTTTCGCCTAAACAGTAGGCTTCTTCAGTCAAATACAGAGGCAGCAGGTGCAGTAGTGAAATGCAGATGATGTAATCAGTCCATCAACCCTGGAGATATAGTATTTGAGGTGGTCTGTATTTCAACCTGGAGAAGAGTTCAGCTCCATGGAGCATAATAGTTGAAGCTCCAAATCTTCTGTGAAAGAGCAGCTGCAGCTGAACTTCCATAAGTGACTTATGAACTATAGTTCAACCCGCTTTAGAGGTCCAGGAGAAATGCTTCAGTACTTTGAAGATTTCCAAGAGTTGTAGTTCAACGCAAGAAGTCTAGCACATATATGTTAACATCATCAAATTGACCCAGGAGCTATAGATTAACTTATCTAGAAGAACCAAGAGCTGTAATAATACGAAACTTTCTCTAAGTAACTGGAGAGCACTGAAAGTTTGACGCTGAGCAGTATTATGAACACAGGTAACCTGTTTGTAAGAAATTTTTTGGACCAAAACAAATTCAGCAGTAATATTTAACTTGCACTCCTTCACCAGATATATATACAAGTATGTACACTATGTACATGAGTTGAATATAAGTGTACCACGGTGACAAAGAATGGCAAACAGAAGCCAGAAAGACAAAGCACCGTAATCAACCAGATGCTAGGCAAGTCTGATAAATGCTGATCACGAGTGATACCACGTCGCCTCAGCACTTGGCGGGCTCGCCTATAATTAGTCAGTGAACCAAGGGTGCCCTAATAAATCGTTAAACCCTTAGAACCCGCTTCGCTGGTTGGAAGGCAGCCTATATGGGAGTGTGTACATACGCCAAATAAAATGTAACATGCTCTTAGTATGCTACAAGTAGTACAACCATTGAAAAGCTTTTGTATGGTAACAAATATAACAATTTCTTCAACAAAAGTGACAAAATGGAAGTAACAGAGCCAAGACCAATCCAGAGTCTTCCTTTATGTAAGATAAATCTGCTTTAAACGTTTGAATCATATTTGAGGAAGTGTTCTTCAATTATACAGAGGTTCATGTAACAATTTATTTAATATAACTGGCAAATCGGAGCTTAAAGCCATTGTGCAATCTTCCTCTTATCAAAATACGACATTTTTCACATGGAAAAAGAAGGTTGGAACATACTCCAAAACCAACCTAACCTCCTAAGTAAAATACACTTGTGTTTATGACATGAACTTGCTCAGGAGAGGTATTCTTATGAGATTCTACGAGTCTCTGCCCTATTTGCCCGTATAAAACTGACGTTAGTACCTACACAACCCACTAATAATTCAAACCATTCTGTAAGACACAACATTGCTAAGAGATTGAAACTTGGCTGGGTACGACATTCTTGAGAATTGTGTGGTCCCGTGGACAAGAGGGTCATGTGTCTCGCTCACGATGAGGCGGGCCAAAGCAGCATAGGTTCGACTCAGGTAGTCGCAGTGTTGTCATTAATATATATATATATATATATATATATATATATATATATATATATATATATATATATATATATATATATATATATATCAATAACAACATTGCGACTGGCCGAGGATTCGAACCCATGTCGTTTTGGCCCTGCCTTGTGGTGAGCGAAAATCACACAACGCCTTAGCCCACAGGGCCACACATTCCTACAAGAACCAAGCACCCAGCCAAGCTTGGTGTATTACTCTTGGTCCGAGGACTTACGGTGGTGTGGGTGACTCTTGGCGGAAGGGGTGGTGAAGACTACCCCTTCTATTGAGCAGATGAGCTGGAAATGAGTGATGGACTTCAAGGAAAAGTGTGATGTCTTAGTGAAGGTTGGAAATCAGGCCAAATTCAGCTTTTTGGGTGAATAATATTTTTTAACATATAAAAAGAAATACCTTTTGGTGAAAACTGGTAAAACTGTCACTTGTTCACAGGCAATATAATTATAAAAGTCGTATACATCACTTGGGAATTTCAGGTTAACCTTTATGATATATGGATGAAGGTACATAAATGACACGCCTGGCAAGGAATGTCAGGAGGGCAGAACAACGGTTTAGATTCCCCAACAAGGGATTCGATTCTTCAACAATGGATTAGATTCCCCAACAACAGATTAGACTCCCGAACAACGGATTAGATTCCCCAACAACGGATTAGATTCTTCAACAATGGATTAGATTCCCCAACAACAGATTAGATTCCCGAACAACGGATTAGATTCCCCAACAACGGATTAGATTCTCCAACAGCGGATTAGATTCCCCAGCAACAGATTAGATCCCCCAACAGCGGATTAGATTCCCAACAACGGATTAGATTCCCAAACAGTAGATTAGATCCCCAACAGTGGATTAGATTCCCCAACAACAGATTAAATTCCACAATAGCGGATTGGATTCTCCAAGAACAGATTAGATTCCCCAACAGCAGATTAGATTCCCCATCTCTTCTTAATATTGCTAATTAAAATATATTCTGAAGTATAAATCGATCCTATGAACCTCATATTTTAAAAAATAAGATATATATAATTATAACTATTAACACCGAAGTTATATACGTATTACGTATTTGTATCACCCTTAAGTAGGTGGAAAAAAATTAGTGTGCTGATTTGCTTATGAAGACTTTAAATCGAATCAGTAAAGTCGATTCTAGAATTGAGAAATAGAGACTAAAATCATTGATTCTAATATTATTAGAAGACTGAAGGAGAAGTTATATGATATTTATCTTCACGTTTAGAAGAAATCATAAGAAATGGGCTGGATAAGAGAATATTATTTTACGTCGAGAAAGAAGTTTAAAGTAAATATTGCAGGAAGTATCGCTGCATCTTTATAAAAAACATTAACGATGATAGAGTTGGCTCCAGCAGGAGTCGGTCTGGAGTGCAAAATCTACAGACACGTACGGTAATAATTATGACACATTAATAACGATGAACTAAAATGAATTATGATAAGTATGATGTATAAGACCTTCAGTTACGTTACCTGGGTTTTGATAAAGAAACTCTCCGAAAATGACATATAAATGAAATTCATATATATATATATATATTTTATATATATATATATATATATATATATATATATATATATATATATATATATATATATATATATATATATATATATATATATATATATATATATATAAAATATCGGCAGCTTCCCACCCAGGTAGGGTGGGCAGAAAAAGAAAAACTTCCACCATCATTCGAGTATCTGAGAGAGTTAGCTAGAGAAGGGTGTAGCAATAATGTTGAATGATCAGTTATGGAGAGAGAAGAAGGAATATAAATGTATAAATTCAAGGATTATACGAATTAAAATAAGGGTTGGATGTGAAAAGTGGGTCATAATAAGTGTGTACGCACCTGGAGAGGAGAGAAGTGCAGAGGAGAGAGATAGATATTGAAAGATGTTAAGCGAGTGTGTAGGAAGTTTTGAACTAAGTGAGAGACTGTGGTAGGGGACCTAAATGCTTAAGTTGGAGAAACATTTAAAGAGGGTGTTGTAAGGTAAGTTTGGGGTGCCAGGTGTAAATGATAATGGGGGCCCTTTGATGGAACTTTGTATAGAAAAGGGATTGGTTATAGGTAATACATATTTTAAGAAAAAGAGGATAAATAAGTATATATGATATTACATAGGCCGTAATGACAGTAGTTTGTTGAGCTACGTATTGGTAGATAAAAAACTTTTGGGTAGAGTTCAAGATGTACATGTTTATAGAGGGGCCACAGATATATCAGATCACTTTTTAGTTGTAGCTACAGTGAGAGTAAAAGGTAGATGGGATACAAGGAAAATGGAAGCAGCAGGTAGTAGGGAGGTGAAGGTTTATAAGCTAAAGGAGGAGGCAGTTAGGGTAAGATGTATACAACTATTGGAGGATAGATGGGCAAGTGAGAGTATAGGCAATGGGGTTGAAGATGTATGGGGTAGGTTTAAAAATGTAGTGTTAGAGTGTTCAGCGGAAGTGTGAGGTTACAGAAAGTGGGTGCGGGAGGGAAGAAGAAAGATTGGTGGAATGATGATGTAATGAGAGCAGTAAGAGAGAAAAATTTAGCGTATGAGAGGTTTTTACGAAGTAGAAGTGATGCCAGGAGAGAAGAGTATATGGAGAGGAAAAGAGAGGTTAAGAGGGTGGTGAAGCAATATAACGAGAGAGTGGGTGAGACGTTATCAACAAATATTGTTGAAAATAAGAAAAAGTTTAGGAGTGAGATTAATAAGTAGAGAAAACCTAGGGAACAAACGGATCAGAATGCTAGAAATTGGAGAGGAGAGTTATTGAATGGAGAGTTAGAGGTGTCGGGAAGATGGAGGGACTATTTGAGGAACTGTTACATGTTGATGAAGATAGGGAAGCTGTGATTTCGTGTATAGGGCAAGGAAGAATAACATCTTATAGGAGTGAGGAGGAGCGAGCTGTGAGTGTGGGGGAAGTTCGTGAAGCAGTGGGTAGAATGAAAGGGGGTAAGGCAGCTGGGATTAGTGAGATAAAAATAGAAATGTTAAAAGCAGGTGGGGATATAGTTTTGGAGTGGTTGGTGCTGTTATTTAATAAATGTATGGAAGAGGGTAAGGTACCTAGGGATTGGCAGAGAGCATGCATAGTTCCTTTGTATAAAGGCAAAGGGGACAAAAGAGAGTGCAAAAATTATAGGGGGATAAGTTTGTTGAGTATAACTGGTAAAGTGTATGGTAGAGTTATTATTGAAAGAATTAAGAGTAAGACGGAGAGTAGGATAGCAGATGAACAAGGAGGCTTTAGGAAGAATAGAGGGTGTGTAGACCAAGTGTTTATAGTGAAACATAGGTGAACAATATTTAGACATTTATGGAATTGGAAAAGGTGAATGACAGTCCGGACAGGATAGGACCGCCTTTACTGGGAACGTTATTTGCTGGACACCCTCCTTTTTTCTTCAATTTTGCAAGCTCCTGATGATGTGTTGACAGCAACACAAGAGGCCTAGAGCTATCATTCTACTCCCCCCGTGGTTGTTTTGCTTTGCATCCTGTATCGCTTGGTTTGCAATATTTGCTTAAATATATATATATTTTTCCTTGAAGCCTTTTTATCCACTTCTCCGAGGCTATGAGTCCCACAATTTACACCAGAGGTGGACCCCCATCCTATATATATTAATATATATATATATATATATATATATAGATATATAGATATATATATATATATATATATATATATGATGACTTTAACAATATTAATATAACTTAATTATTCTAAACAGTGTGTGGTGGAGCTCAGCATGCAAGCTGACGCTAATATCAAGTGAACTCTGACTTTCCAGGCACATAGGGCCTTCACCGTCTGCCCATGAGGAATAGCAGCAACTCACGGAGTGCTGCTAAACCAGTCAAGTTGTCCAGAGGACAGAGTGCTAATACTATACTTTAAATCATTTGTCAAATTACAAATGCTACTGTTTATATTATGCGACAGAAGGGTAGACGAGGGGCTCGAACTACTGTAGATGGTAGACATTCATGAAGACTGCCGATTTACTGAGCGCTGCTCAACCTCGTTCTCCACCATAACACGACGTGTATAATGTATTTACTGTCTTGCGTGTAAGCTGTTTTAAACATATTTGATCAGATTGGCTAACGTCAGTCAGAAAACCACAGGAGTCGAATATAATTACAATAACCAGAAAATTATGATAACTAGATAAATATGATAACCAGATACTTATGATAACCCAATAATATGATAACCCAATAATATGAAAACCAGATAACTGTGACAAACAGATAGCATTAAAAGACTTAGAATAATCATCTGGAGTTTATCTGGAGAGAGTTCCGGGGGTCAACGCCCCCGCGGCCCGGTCTGTGACCAGGCCTCCTTAGGTCAGTGTCCCAGGATGCGACCCACACCAGTCGACTAACACCCAGGTACCCATTTTACTGATGGGGAACATAGACAACAGGTGGAAAGAAACACGTCCAATGTTTCTACTCTGGCTGGGAATCGAACCCAGGCCCTCACCGTGTGAAGCGAGAGCGTTAACCACCAGGCCACCAGAGCCACATGATTAATTAATGAAGACAAAATTTCACAAGCAGGACGAATTTACCTATTAGCCTCTCTCTTTCTTTCTCTCTCTTTCTTTCTCTCTCTTTCTTTCTCTCTCTCTCTCTCTCACTCATAACACTCACAAATATACACACACAAACATACACACACAAACACACACACACACCTGTCATAAATGTCCAAGTTTATAAGAGCAGAGTTGGTTAAAACAAAGATTCCTGTTGTGTAAGGAAGAAGTTGTCACAATACCACTTGAGTAACTGACTCTGTATATTAACAAGAAGAGATGGTAGGAAAAACAGGACATGTGTTCCATATTATGAAAAAATCCTTATACCTAATTATAGAGGAATAAATCTGTTGAGTATACCTGGTAAAGTGTATGACAGAGTTATTAATGAAAGAGAAAGACAGAGAGCAGGATCACAGATGAACAGGGAGGTTTTAGGAAGGGTAGGGAGTGTGTAGACCAAGTCTTTACAATGAAGCATATAAGTGAGCAATATTTTAAGGGTAAGGAAGTTTTCGTTGCATTTATGGATTTAGAAAAGACATATGATAGGGTGGATAGGGAAGCAATGTTGCAGAATAGGTGGTAGGTTACTTATAGCAGTTAAGAATTTTTATGAAGATAGTGAGGCTCAGGTTAAGGTATGATGGAGAGAGAGAGATTATATTCTAGTAAAAGTAGGCTATAGATAGGGATGCATGATGTCACCATAATTCTTTGACAAATTTCTAGATGATGATGTAAGAGAAGTGATGGTGATGAGAGGAGGTTTGGTTTTGGCAAGTAAAGAATCTAACACAGGGTGGTAATTTTCACTGTTGCTTTTTGCCGATGACACTGTGCTTTTACTACATTCTGAAGAAAAGCTGCAAAAGTTGGTAGACGAATTTGGGAGGGTATGTAAGAGAAATGAATTATAAGTGATCATAAGAAATAGCAAGGTGATGAGAGTAACAAAAAAATTGGGTAAGGAAAAACTGGATATCAGATTGGAGGGAGGGAGTAATGAGAAACGGAATGTGTTCAGATATTTGGGGGTGAACGTGTCTGCAGATGGGTCTATGAAGGACGAGGTGAACCACAGAACTGAAGAGGGAAAAATGTGTGTGGTGCGTTGAGGCATCTGTGGAGACAAAGAACATTATCAACCATGATATAAAGAGGAATATATGAGAGTATTGTAGTGCCAACGCTTCTTATATGGGTGTGAACATGGATTGGTGTTGTGGAAATGTTGTTCCTGAGGGCACTGTGTGGTGTGAATAATATACAGAGAATTTAAAGATGAGTAGATGCATGGTTACTAATAGCATTATCCAGAGTGCTCAGAAGGGGTTATTGAGGCGATTTGGACATTCAAAGATAAAATTAGGATGACTAGACAGAGTGACGGGGAAAGTATTTCTTCCTTTTCGGGTCTCCCTACTTCGGTGGGAGATGGCCGGTATGCTGAAAAAAAAAACATGATTTAGATTTATGGTTTTGATGGTGGTGGTGTAGTGATGGTGGTGGTGGTGTTGGTAATGCAGGTTGTGCAGCTGGTGGTGATTGTGGTTTTGATGGACACGTATGCAAATGTATGCATAAACATGTATATATATATATATATATATATATATATATATATATATATATATATATATATATATATATATTCATACAACAATATTACAAACACAGGTGGCAAATCGAAGGCCAGTATCACCTGGCCGTAAACTGAGTCAGCAAAATAAGGCAGTGAATAAGGCAGGACAAGGGCAAGACAAACTAAACAGAGGTAGATTTCTTTACCTATGTATTCTTTCACCACGTGTTTAAAACATGTACAATGTTAATAGATTAAGTTAGCAGAATACGTAATGTTACAGTCAACAGCAACTCAATGGTGACGAGTGGAAGCTACGACTGTTAGCGGAAGTCTGCCTTCCAGCCAGGTGGGCCGGTATGACGTTACCTTAACTAGGGAAGCTGTCTTCCTCGTGATTAATGGGTTAAACTAGCAAATTAGCGCACCAGTTGAGCTAGCCAATAAGCGCACCAGTTGAGTTAGCCAATAAGCGCACCAGTTGAACTAGCCAATAAGCGCACCAGTTAAATTAGCCAATAAGCTCATCAGTGGGGCCCCAGAACTGCTACAATCTAAACTGCCAATTTACTGGTCGAGAGGACATACCAAATGGTTGTGTGACTAACGTCGAATAAAATGTAACATACTTAGCGCACGCCACAAACACAAACATACACACTTACTGTATACATACAAACACCTAAATATGCATAAGTGTATGTATATGTAAACATATCCATATACATATACACATGCATATATGTATTATTGTAACCACGGACGAGTGGTATTGATCAATAACAACACTGCGCTAGCCAAGGACTCGAACCCATGTTGTACTGACCTGCCTCATAGTGAGCCAGAACCACATGACGCTTTAACCCACAGGACCACCAAATCCTACGTTACGTGGGTTCGAGTCCTTGGCTAGCGCAGTGTTGTTATTGATACACACATGTATAGGCAAGTGTAGAAAAATATATGGCATTAATAAAATTGCATATTCATACATCTGCACACGCATACAACACTTACATATTCACAGGTATACACTTACATATACACATATAAGTACATTACCACAAGTACTTATACATATATATAGATGTGAATCTGAACACATATACATATAAATAAACATATGTAAATACACTTACGCATACACACTTATTTTATTACATACAATTAATACACACACACATAACCTGGAGGTTACCTGGAGATTATTCCGGGGATCAACGCCCCCGCGGCCCGGTCCATGATCAGGCCTGATCAGGGCCTGATCAGCTAGGCTGTTACTGCTGGCCGCACGCAGTCCAACGTACGAGCCACAGCCCGGCTGATCCGGCACTGACTTTAGGTATCTGTCCAGCTCTCTCTTGAAGGCAGCCAGGGGTTTATTGGCAATTCCCCTAATGCTTGATGGGAGGCTGTTGAACAGTCTTGGGCCCCGGACACTTATGGTGTTTTCCCTTAGTGTACCAATGGCGCCCCTACTCGTCTGCCCAGTCTTTTACTTTCGTAGGGAGTGATTTCTGTGTGCAGATTTGGGACCATTCCTTCCAGAATTTTCCAAGTGTAGATTATGATATATCTCTCCCTCCTGCGTTCCAACGAGTACAAGTCAAGTGCTTCCAAGCGTTCCCAGTAGTTAAGGTGCTTGACAGAACTTATACGTGCAATAAAGGATCTCTGTACACTCTCTAGATCTGCGATTTCACCTGCTTTGAATGGAGATATTAATGTACAGCAGTATTCCAGCCTAGAGAGAACAAGTGATTTGAAAAGGATCATCACTGACTTGGCATCTCTCGTTTTGAACGTCTCATTATCCATCCTATCATTTTCTTTGCACAGAAATTCACGCACACGAACATACACACATAGACATACAGTTTATGACCACTCTCCGATATTCCTTTTGCGTGCACTGAGGTAGAGGAGGCAGAGCTTAGGGAATAGAGAGATTCCTTTCTCTGATCTCGCAACGACGAGATACATTTAGTTTTTTTCTACTATATATAAGATCACGAAAATCAGGAACGGAAGACAATATCAGAAAACGCTTTGGAAAGATTAACTGCAAATTACAGATGTGAAAGTCCAGGGAGTAAGCATATCACTGGAGATGCTCTGAAAAGAAGCAAAAATTGTACTAAGCATGTGCCTGAAAGCTCACCCGTGAGCGACTTTCAATCTTGAGAACAATATTCATAAAATTAAACATTCAGGAGCCTTTTCCTGGATGAATATTAGACACGTCATAGAGTAATCAGAACAACATTAGCGATACACCTGATCGGCAACTAGAGAAATAATATTTAACGTCAACTTCTGCCATATCATTTATAAACCTTTACTCAAAAATGTCAAAAACACTAGAGAATCTCAGACATTTTTAAGATTTTATTGAATTCAGGAAGTCCATGTTCAGGATGCACTGGAATACAGTGTTCAATTGCTTTAAGTGGAGTCTGTGCAATCACTTTAGGTGCTGTCAGGGTTGCACTTAAACACTAACTACTGAAGACTCCATTGGTAGCTTTGAGTATTAAGATACCTCAGCAATAATTGATACACAACCCACTCCATCACTTTCTCTATTATTTGGATAGTTATTTTCACTGTTGTTTGAAAAGCCTCGCGCCCAACAACAGTTTTCTTATGTGAATATTACTTACGTGAATATTACTCATTAACTTGTCCTCGTATCTGCATCGTTCCTTTTATTCTAAATGACCTCAAGCAGATGTCTCTGCATACGCTTTTAGGGGAGGTTTGTCATGGTCAAGTTACAATCTTAACGAATTACAACATATATGTATACCAGTCAGTGCAATAACATACAGATGAGATGGTTTGTCGCGTGAACTGAGGCTGAGAGTTGAAGAATGAGGCATTTATACAACACTTGGGTAACTTTAATTATGGTAACGTTTCGCCAGCCAGAAGCTTCATAAAATCAAAACACAAGAGAACGGTGGAAGATAAGTAATTTGAAATAATCCGTCCCACAATAAAGATATATAAATATTGCACAGGTGTCATATTTATCAATGTGTTGACACTAAACAGTTTATATAAGAGTCAGCTACCGTGACCTCTTTATCAACGATCCTTTTCCAAACAGTTAGGCACTGTGCCTAATTGTCCTTTAAGATTTATTAAATCTTTCAAGAAGCTGAAGAATGATAAATATGATTTAATTGTCATTTTGAACAATAATTACTATATTAAAACGGAAGTACTGATGTATTTGTAGATGAACGGTTCAGAGAACCGACATGTTGATAAATTAGACACATGTGCAACTCTTGGGTATCTTTATTGAGGAAACGTTTCGCCACACAGTGGCTGTTCGCCACTGTGTGGCGAAACGTTTCCTCAATAAAGATACCCAAGAGTTGCACATGTGACTGATGTACTGTTGAGTAAGAAACTTCTTGATCAGGTTTATCGTTCTTTTATGAATAAATTGAAAGATATTCTAAAAGGGATTATTATCATTATTATTATTATAATCAAGGGGGAAGCGCTAAACCCGGAGGATTATACAGCGCCTGGGGGGGGGGGATGTGGAAGGCAATCAGGCTTAATTCGGGGAACTGGAGCACAGATCCAATTCCCTAAATCAAGAGCCCCTCACCAACATCAAGAAACCTTCCTTGAGGGGATTCTAAAAGGGAATGATAGTTTAAACAAGCATCGTTCTTCCAGAAATGTATCTCATCCTTATTAACCTGGTCTGATTATACATAAAGTTGGCCATCCAGTAAGACCAGTCGTAAGTTCTGTAAGTTCTGCAACTTACTGATTATCTAAATGGTTAGTAAAAATATAAACTTCAATTGTGGGTACCTTATTTTCTACTCACGTTAAAAATAAGGTTAATACGTCTAATGATTTCAGACTTATTATTTATGATGTTACCTCAGTGTTTACTAAGGTAACAGTAGATGACCTGTGGAATTTTCTTGCAGAAGACATTCCAAAATATGGTGTTCCCTTAAACACATTTGATTACAAATTATTGATTTGATTAATTAATGCATTTTGGAATGTAAATTTGTGTTCAGTAACAAATTCTATTTACAGAAATTTGGCATTGATATGAGTAATTCTTTGTTTCTGTGTTGAGTAATTTGTGTATGGAGTATTTTGAGACCAAAACACCCAAAAACATCCTCCAAATACCAAATGGTTGAGGTATGTGAGTGATGTGTTCTGTCTGTGGCCTTATGACTAGAGTCCTGGTGACTTTCTACCTAGATTAAACTCACTAGTTTCTTCCATTAAGTTCACTATGGAATGTGAGGTAAACGGAATAATTTAATTTCTGGATGTACATATTCATAGATATGATAGAACTTAAGTTCAGTTTTTATTGCAAGCCAAATACCATATGTTCATGGTAATATAAACACAAATGCAGTATAATGTGATCCTTTATTGACTACGTTTCGTCCACACAGTGGGCTTTTTCAAGTCACAAACAGAACTACCTGGGGTGACTTGAAAAAGCCCACTGTGTGGGCGAAACGTAGTCAATAAAGGATCACATTATACTGCATTTGTGTTTATATTACCATTGTGTCGGTATTTTATACCATTTATTTCCACCATATGTTCATACATATATTATTATTCGAATCACCAAACACATGTTAAAAAGAGTATATTTATTTCTATGTTTTTGAGAGCCCATAAGATATGTAGCCCTGAATTCTGTGATGGGGAAATTAGAAAAGTCTATGAAATTTCCTCTGGCTTACAATATCCACGTATGTTTATTGATGAAGCTGATCATAAAAGCAAGAAAAAAAATCTACAAGCCAGAGCCTATCACCGAGCATAGGCTTGAGAATTTGTTGGTTTTGCAATATGATTTTTGCAAGATTTGAAATACCCAAGAAACGTAATTGATAAAGCTTTTAAAACTGCTAGAAATACTTTTTACAATCTAAAAAGGGACAACCAGCCTTATTCAACTAAAAATATGTTGGTTCTCCCTTACCATGAAAACTTGGTTGATATGCCTTCTCTTCTTAAGACTTTTAATATCAACGTTGTATTTAAAAATCTTGATACAGTAAAAAAAACTTTTGATAAAGAATTCCCCCCCAAAATGCTGACGGATGTGTCTATAAGATTCCTTGTAAAAGTTTATTACGGTCAAACTGGTAAAAGTCTCGAACTAAGATTAAAACAACATAAATATAGCATTAGAACTGGACAAGATTCCAATGCTCTATTTATTCATGTGAGAGATTTTAACCATCCAATTGATTTTCAAAAAGTTGAGAAAGTTGTGTCAAGCAAGTCCATGGTCGACAGGAATATAATTGAATCTTGTTTCATAAAAAGCAGTTTTGACAATAATATGAATATTTCCTTTGGTTTATATAAATTAGATCCATTTATAATTAATAGAATTTGGGAAGAATTTAATAATACATTGGACAAATAATAAATTTTAAAATTCTTAATTCTTGGGTAGAATAGTTTGTTCGCGGGTAGTGTGATGGACCTGTCTAGTTGGGCCAGCGGGCCTGCTGCAGTGTTCCCTTTCTTATGAATTGCACGTCAGGTGTTGCTTTGCTGTGGGATGTGATAGTGAGGTGTGGTCTAGACCCTTTATATGCCTTCCTTTGATGCATTACTTTTATTGTTCCTTGATAATGTGAGTAGTCACGAAAGCTCTTGGAATTTCTCTATTCTTTCACAGTGTTTTTTTTTATATTCTGAAATCACCTGTTTACTGTCATCTTATTGCGCATATATATATATATATATATATATATATATATATATATATATATATATATATATATATATATATATATATATATATATATATATATATGTCGTGCCGAATAGGCAGAACTTGCGATCTTGGCTTAAATAGCAACGCTCATCTTGCCATATAGGACAAGTGAAAATTTGTGTACGCAATAATTTCGCCAAAATCATTCTGAACCTAACGAAAAAAATATATTTCACTGTGTTTGTTTAATATTAAATTATTGCAAACAAATCTAAAATATATTTAGTTGGGTTAGGCTAAAATAAATTGCTCTTGTTATAATAAGGTTAGGTAAGTTTTCTAAGATTCTTTTGGTGCAAAATTAAAATTTTTTACATTAACATTAATGAAAAAAATATATCTTTAAACGTATAAGAGAAAATTTCAGAAAGGAATTAATTTTAAATGAGTTCTTGCTAATTGACCAGTTTTACATATTCGGCACTACATATATATATATATATATATATATATATATATATATATATATATATATATATATATATATATATATATATATATATATATATATATGGAAATGCACAACAACTACAGGGGGAAGAATGAAGTTTTTGTGTGCTTTTTGCACTATAGACGTTACTTGAGGAGCATTGCATGGAAAGAAGTAGACATGTCATAGTCGAGACTCAGACGTGTGTGCTGGAACTTACTCTCGCTTAGAATGACCGTCCAGAAGTGGCATCCTTCCCTTCACTCTATATAGAAAAATCGTCAATAAATGATTAAAAAAAGCAAGAAATGAATGTAAAAGCCAATAAGCCTCTTGGAAACTATGTTACTCAACGATAATCATTAATCGTGCACCGTTTGTGTTTTATTTCGATTAAAGACTTTGTAATCGTCATAATTGCATATGTGACAACCTGCTGAAAATACCGATTTATTGTGAACTGTCAAAGAATAAAAAATTCACTATCATTCAGTCGCTGTCTTCCCAGAAGGGCGCCAACAATACAGTTCAGATGACCTTCCATACCGTAACAGTCACGCCTCCTTCAAATTTCAGGCACCATATTCCCCACCTCCAGGACTCTTAAATGTTACGTTATTTAACTCCACCAGCTCGTCAAATCATAAAAAAATCTTCTTTCCACTCTTATGAAATACACCGATACAAGCCTTCTGCATGTCGAAGCTCCTAGCTCTCAAATCCTTCCATATATCGTTCCTCCAGCATTTTCTAGGTTGACCCCTACCCATCCTCCACTTTCTCTCAGATTCATGCACCTTTGAGTCTTCCAGTTTTTCTTTACATTCTCTAAATGTTCAAACAACCCCTCTTTAGCCCTCTGATTAATACATTTCATGGCCACACCTCTTAATCTCCTCACTCTGAAATCTCTGCATAATATTCACACAACACATTATCCTCAAACACAACATTTCTACAGCGTCCGGCCACCTCGCTACAACATTCAAAACCTGCTTATGTTAATAAATTCCTTTGTCTTGACAGATGCCTCATTACACCTCGTACCTTATTACTTCCGTCATTTCTGTTGTTCACCTTGTCTCTTACAGTGCCATCTGCCGACAAGTTCACACATTTACTTCCTCCTTCCAGTCTGATATATAGTAGCTCTTGCCTATATCATTTTGAAACGCTCATCACCTTGCACTTTTCTAAGTTTGTTTTTAATTTACTTCTTTTACATACCCTCCCAGATTTGTTTACTGACGTTTGCAGCTTCTACTCCGAATCTCCCAAGAATACCGTGTCATCGGCAAAAAGCAACTGTGAGAACTCCCATTCCGTACCAGATTCACTATAAATCAGCCCCACACATCTCCTTAGCATCCGACCGCTCATGATCTTTACATCCCTATCTACAAATATGTTAAACAAACATGGTGACAGTATACATCCCTGTTTAAGACCAACTTTACTGGAAAATAATCTACGTCCGTCTTACACATACCTGCGTCTTGCCATAAACAAACAGGCTCTCTTCTGCTTTAAATATTCTACCATCTATTCCATATATTTGCGTCATCTTCCACACTGCTCCCATGTCTACCGTGTCATATGCCTTTTCTAAATCCATATATGGAATGAGAAGTTCTTAACCCTTATCTAAATACTGTTTATGTATGTGCTTCAACGTAAACATTTGGCCTATACATCCCCTACTCTTCATAAAACCTTATTGTTCATCTGCAATCCTGCTCTCTGTCTTATCCTTAATTCTTTCAATAACAACTCTACTATGCATTTTACCCAGTAAAAATAACCGGCTTATTTCTCTATAGTTCTTACAATCTCTTTTAGCCCTTACCTTATGCGACGGAGCTATGCACGCTCTCTGACAACCTCTAGGTACTTCCTTCCCCCCCTTTCATACATATATTAAACAAATGCATCAGTCACTCCGAAATCATATCACCCCGACTGTACACTCCCCCCTCACTCATACAATCCCGACTGTACTCCCTCCCCACTCATAGTACCATGATTGTGCTTTCTCCTCTCTCATAGTTCTACGACTGTCCTCCCTCACCACCCATAGTACCACAACTGTGCTCCTTCCCCACTCATACATCCCACGACTGTGCTCCCCACTCAGTACCTCGACTGTGCTCCCTCCCTACATACATTTCTCTGGCTGCCTGGGTTGCCTGGGATGTTTAGAAACTTCTGTAAATGTTTGTACAGCAACCATGCAGAAGGTCGCATGACTTTAGGGAAAAAATGTAAGAAGCTTCAAAAACATTCTTGCATGAATTATCATTTTACTTCTTGCAAATATAAACAGCCTAAAACTCTAAGACAAGAGGTCTTAGTAAACAACGGAAAGGCTCTCTTGTGAGATGCCTTCCCTCACTAAGCTATAAGAAGGTACCTGGGTGTTAGCCAACTGTTATGGGTGGTATCTTGGTAGATGGTAGAATAATTTAATATTTAGTACTGGACTTTGAAATGACTAAGTCATGATAACAAGTCTTAGCTCATAAATTCAATAAGAGATCCTTCAATTAATAATAATTCTCTATATTTATATCGATCCTTGTGAATTGGGAAGCGTTCCAAGCGTTGTAATTAAAATCTCCAGCACCTTTATTCATATTTTATTAATTACTACGAGAGAGAAAGAGAGAGGAGGGTAGGGAGGGAGACAGTAATATGTAAGACTAATACCAACAATTGTCTGGACCATAAAGTTTACCAGGATACAGGGCAGGGGATATTTTTACCCAACAGTACCTTTAATAACTAACCCACAGAATGAAGACCGACTTAGATAACGTTTCTATCTGTCCTGCAGCTACTGTAATTTATTTTTGTATTGTACCATTGACAGTGTTGTGATTAATACTAAACCTGGCAGTGTGATATATATCATCATATACGGTAGTGTAGATAAATTAGACACATGTGCAACTCTTGGGTATCTTTATTGAGGAAACGTTTCGCCACACAGTGGCTTCATCAGTCCATACAAAGGAGAATCTTGAAGAACAGGAGGAGAATGAGGTAATCAGTCCCTCAACCTTGAGTCGATGTGGTCAGTCCATCAGTCCATCAATTCTATTCAAGATTGATGGACTGACCACATCGACTCAAGGTTGAGGGACTGATTACCTCATTCTCCTCCTGTTCTTCAAGATTCTCCTTTGTATGGACTGATGAAGCCACTGTGTGGCGAAACGTTTCCTCAATAAAGATACCCAAGAGTTGCACATGTGTCTAATTTATCAACATTTCGGTTCTCTGAACCATTCATCTACGGTAGTGTAGTTTGCACCATACACTGTATCGTAAATATTACTAGACACGGTAATGTGGCTTACACAATACAGGGTATTGTGAATAATACAATAGATGGTAGTGTGGTTTTTCACCAGACACGGTTTTATGAGATTTATTCTTCCAGTGTCCGGTCTCAGATTGATCAGATTTATCTTGCGTTAAATTATCTTGTAAATTCACATTTAATTCTTGAAGGGATGAATAAATTCACATAATTTGAACGCATAATTATATAGCATTTTAGCCTCATGATTAAAGGACGAAGTATCGAGCCTTCACGACTTCCTGTGCCGAATGACACATAAACTATATCTTCCGAACTGCATTTAAATGATTTACTTATAAATTTCTCTTCGTTATCATTATCAGTGGTCGCTGGACACTGCATACTTCCTGAAATATGAATTCTTTGACATGCCTGTGGCCGTTGTAGAGTCCTTCAACTATTTAAGCCCAGTTCGAGACTAAGCTTTTTTCCTGACAACCAATTAATACCGATTGTTACTGCCAGCAGCAGGCAGGTAGTGGTCCAGTATCCTCTTCAATTTTTTTATTATTGTTCCGACAATTTCTTACCTCTACTGCTAACAGGTTGAAGGGATGTGAACCAGGAATGTTGACACAGTGTTTGCTGGTAGTAGACTGTAGAGTCTGGAGCCACGACTGTTGATCCTGAAGTGTTTGTTGTGTAGGGCGACGGATGGTGGCACAGTGACTTCATGTAGCAGGCTGAACAATCTTAGAAGACGGTAATCCATTACAGGGAACACGCAGTGTAAGTGTGAGCCGTACAAAGAACATACAGTACAAGACCTACAGGGGACATACAGTGTAAGACGTAGAGGCAACATACAATATAAGACGTACACCGAACATGCAGTGTAAGACGTATAGGAAGATATTTATATTTCCGTAAATCTTGTATCATCTTAACCTGTTTAGTAAATACTTAAAAAATAAACATCAGTGAAGACAGCGAATCTATCAGGGTACCAATATTGCAGACCGACAGCTGCAGACACTAACAGCCATTATTTGCAACTGCCTGAGGCTCTAGGAGTCACGATAAGTTGAGCTATTAGCAAAACTGTTGCCAGTTAAATTACATTTATAAGATTCACTATACCCAATCACTGGAAAAATATCAATCATGATTACACTCTGTCTTCAGTGTAACAATGGGATTAAGAGAACAGTGAGTGGAGTGCACTGCTTTGTGTCATGAGTGGTGCTGTGTCATGCGTTGACATCGCCATCTTCGGCAATACTGGATCTACATAACAGTCAATGGATTGTGGAAGAGTAAGATGTAAACAGTAACAGGCAAAGAAAACCCCTTCCTGGTGATGTAATCAGATTGATAAAAGAGTAGGAAAAATGAAGGAAAGAAAGAGGTACTGGATGGTGCGCAGGGAGCATCAGAAACACAAACACAGAACATGACAAGCAGAAAAGAAACACACGAAGCATTTCACAGATGTGCCAGGAAAGAGGTACTGGATGGTGCGTAGGGAGCATCAGAAACACAAACACAGAACATGACAAGCAGAAAAGAAACACACGAAGCATTTCACAGATGTGCCAGGAATATAACTGCTGAGTAACATATAAGAAAGAAATACTAGCGCAGAACATCACAATGCAGGACAGACACAGAGATGCAATATAGTGCTTCAGCTGGTGCTCTTTTTTTTAGCACGGTGCTGGTAAAGATCTAGAAATTCGAAAAAGTTTTACAGCAGGCATTGCTGGATCTAGTGTTTCTGAAGGAGCGAAAACACATTATGATATGCAAAATACTGCATCAACTGTTATTGGTTAAGGTGCTGCTTCTGAAATAAGTGCTGATATAATTTTAGAAACAGCTGGTGGTGTTGGTTTTGCAGTTGGGAACCCAGCCTCCACAAATATCAGCCAACAGAAAGCAGAAATGTGCAAATTCTATGCTTGGGGTGTCTGTAAGCAAGGAATGTCTGGAAAACGAATAAAAATTGCAAATTTCATACTTTCCTTCCTTCCCCTTCTCCCCCCTCCCCCCCAAAAAAAAATCGTGATCTGACAAAAGGCGAGTGTTACTCTACCTCCTGCATACTATTGCACCCATAAATGCCTTATATATAGGAATATGGAAGAAATGCTATAGTACAAAATGCTCTGCATACATTTTAACAAGGGAACTGGAGGTAGAAACTAAGGGAAACTAGTTGTGGTTGTTACAGCTCATTCTGAATAAATTTTGTAGTGTCAGGGTGCAGAAAAAATGGCAAGAAATGACAAAAATATTCCTCCACCTTGGAGTCTTATTGGCCTGGAGGCTCAGTCAAGGGGCCGGAGAGGTTAATAACTAGGAAAAAATAAATAGTCCAATTTCAATAGTTTTATATGATAAGTTAAGAAGGTGGTCCCAAGTTCCATAAAGTTTCTCTGAAAATTAGGAGAGTGGAAAAATAAAACAATGATATTTGTAGTTGTCTCTAATAGAACGATCGACGCCATGCCCAGCCCTTCTAGGGTAGGGTAGGTGCCTGAGCCAGAGCTTGCAGCTCACAAGACTGCCATTTCCATTAGCCCCCTTGGGGCGGGGATGGCAGACCAGAGAGGCCTAGCTTATGGCTAGGCCTGGGGACAGTTGGTCCCAAAGATGAGGGGGTACTTGTGCCTCCTCCCATGGGAGACTTAGGTCTCAGACACTCCCTAGAGAGGGAGCCAAGGCCGGGCCACCACTTGGGAAAGGCCCGGGCCAGGAGAATACCGGCGAACCTTTAATAATAATAAATAAAATCTAATGGGTTGATAAAGCTCCTGGAGAGCGAAACGTTGCCACAATAAATGTCACATTAGTTACACTTGTGTCCTTTTACTTTACATATTGTCGGTAATTCTACCAACTTTATTACAAAATCTAATAGAACCATTTAAGGCTAATGACGCATTCTATAGAAGGAATTGATCGACACTTCATTATATTGTGTCAAAAAATTGATTTTAATAGTAACACATATATAGTATTGGGTGTTACAATTCCCGAATTTAGGTTTGTAAATCCTTGACTCGTGAACAAGATGTGTACAAACAGTAAGAATATTTTCGAAAATAATGAAGAAAATTTTGTTAATAGGAGAATAACTTAACATTGACAAAAGTCACAAAATAAAACTTATGGTCATGAAATGTCAGTACTGACTCTCCAACAACGTTAGTACTGACTCTCCAACAATGTTAGTACTGACTCTCCAACAATGTTAGTACTGACTCTCCAACAATGTTAGTACTGACTCTCCAACAATGTTAGTACTGACTCTCCAGCAATGTTAGTACCGACTCTCCAACAATGTTAGTACTGGTTCTCCAACAATGTTAGTACTGACTCTCCAACAATGTTAGTACCGACTCTCCAACAATCTTAGTACTGACTCTCCAACAATGTTAGTACCGACTCTCCAACAATGTTAGTATAGATTCTCCAACAATGTTAGTACTGACTCTCCAACAATGCTAGTACTGACTCTCCAACAATGTTAGTATCGACTCTCCAACAATGTTGGTATAGATTCTCCAACAATGTTAGTACTGACTCTCAAACAATGTTAGTACTGACTCTCCAACAATGTCAGTATAGATTATCCAACAATGTTAGTATTGACTCTCCAACAATGCCAGTATTGACTCCAACAATGTCAGTATAGATTCTCCAACAATGTTAGTATTAACTCTCCAACAATGCCAGCATTGACTCTCCAACAATGTCAGTATTGGTTCTCCAACGATGTTAGTATTGGCTCTCCAACAATGTCAGTATTGACTCTCCAACAATGTCAGTATTGACTCCAACAATGTCAGTATTGACTCTCCAACTCTCCAACAATGTCAGTATTGACTCTCCAACAATGTCAGTATTGACTCTCCAACTCTCCAACAATGTCAGTATTGACTCTCCAACAATGTCAGTATTGACTCTCCAACAATGCCAGTATTGACTCTCCAACAATGTCAGTATTGACTCTCCAACAATGTCAGTATTGACTCTCCAACAATGCCAGTATTGACTCTCCAACAATGTCAGTATTGAGTCTCCAACAATGTCAGTATTGACTCTCCAACAATGTCAGTATTGACTCTCCAACAATGTCAGTATTGGCTCTCCAACAATGTTAGCATTGACTCTCCGACAATGTTAGTACTGATTCTCCAACAATGTCAGTATTGATTCTCCAACACTGTTAGTATTGACTCTCCAACAATGTCAGTATAGACTCTCCTACAACGTTAGTATTGACTCTCCAACAATGCCAGTATTGACTCTCCAACAATGTCAGTATAGATTCTCCAACAATGTTAGTATTGACTCTCCAACAATGTCAGTATTGACTCCAACAATGTCAGTATTGACTCTCCAATAATGTCAGTATTGACTCTCCAACAATGTCAGTATTGACTCTCCAACAATGTCAGTATTGACTCTGCAACAATGCCAGTATTGACTCTCCAACAATGTCAATATTGACTCTCCAACAATGTCAGTATTGACTCTCCAACAATGTCAGTATTGACTCTCCAACAATGCCAGTATTGACTCTCCAACAATGTCAGTATTGACTATCCAACAATGCCAGTATTGACTATCCAACAATGTCAGTATTGGCTCTCCAACAATGTCAGTATTGACTCTCCAACAATGTCAGTATTGACTCTCCAACAATGTCAGTATTGACTATCCAACAATGCCAGTATTGACTATCCAACAATGTCAGTATTGGCTCTCCAACAATGTTAGTATTGACTCTCAAAAATGTTAGTACTGATTCTCCAACAATGTCAGTATTGATTCTCCAACAATGTTAGTATTGACTCTCCAACAATGTCAGTATAGACTCTTCAACAACGTTAGTATTGACTCTCCAACAATGCCAGTATTGGCTCTCCAACAATATCAGTATAGATTCTCCAACAATGTTAGTATTGACTCTCCAACAATGCCAGTATTGACTCTCCAACAATGTCAGTATTGGTTCTCCAACGATGTTAGTATTGACTCTCCAACAATGTCAGTATTGACTCTCAAACAATGTCAGTATTGACTCCAACAATGTCAGTATTGATTCTCCAACAATGTCAGTATTGACTCTCCAACAATGTCAGTATTGACTCTCCAACAATGCCAATATTGACTCTCCAACAATGTCAGTATTGACTCTCCAACAAAGTCAGTATTGGCTTTCCAACAATGTTAGTATTGACTCTCCTACAATGTTAGTACCGATTCTCCAACAATGTCAGTATTGATTCTCCAACAATGTTAGTATTGACTCTCCAACAATGTCAGTATAGACTCTCCAACAATGTTAGTATTGACTTCAATAATGTCAGTATTGACTCTCCAACAATGTCAGTATTGACTCTCCAACAATGTCAGCATTGACTCTCCAACAATGTCGCTATTGACTATCCAACAATGTCAGCATTGACTCTCCAACAACGACAGCATTGACTCTCCAAAACTGTCAGTATTGACTCTCCAACAATGTTAGTATTGACTCTCAAACAATGTCAGTATTGACTCTCCAACAACGACTATAGTGGCTGTCCAACAATGTCAGTATTGACTCTCCAACAATGTTAGTATTGACTCTCCAACACTGTCAGTATTGACTCTCCAACAATGTCAGTATTGACTCTCCACCAATGTCAGTATTGACTCTCCAACAATGTCAGTATTGACTCTCCAACACTGTCAGTATTGACTCTCCAACAATGTCAGTATTGACTCTCCAACAATGTCAGTATTGACTCTCCAACACTGTCAGTATTGACTCTCCAACAATGTCAGTATTGGCTCTCAAACAATAAGAACATAAGAAAGAAGTAACACTGCAACAGGCCTATTGACCCATGCGGAGCAGGTCCGTGTCCCCAACCCCCGGATTAGCCCAATGACCCACCCAGTCTGGCCACCTCCACTCAAAGAAGGAGCACGGCACCAGACCCAGCAGCACAAGCTAGTCAGGTTCAACTCACACCCACCCACACCCACTCATGTATTTATCTAACCTATTTTTAAAACTACACAATGTTTTAGCCTCAATAACTGTACTCAGGAGTTTGTTCCACTCATCCACGACTCTATTACCAAACCAGTGCTTTCCTATATCCTTCCTGAATCTGAATTTTTTCCGACTTGAAACCATTGCTGCGAGTCCTGTCTTGGCTGGAAATTTTCAGCACGCTATTTACATCCCCTTTATTTATTCCTGTTTTCCATTTATACACCTCGATCATATCCTCCTTAATTCTACGCCTTTCGAGAGAGTACAGATTCAGGGCCCTCAGTCTGTCCTCATTGGGAAGATTTCTGATACATGGGATCATCTTCGTCATCCCCTTCTGTACGTTTTCCAGAGCATTTAGAGGATGACGAAGATGATCCCATGTATCAGAAATCTTGTCAGTATTGGCTCTCCAACAATGTCAGTATTAACTCTCCACCAACGTCAGCATTAGCTCACCAACAATGTCAGCATTGACTCTCCAACAATGTCAGTATTGACTCTCCAACAACGTCAGTATTGACTCTCCAACAATGTCAGTATTGACTCTCCAACAATGTCAGTATTTACTATCCAACAATGTCAGTATTGACTCTCCAACAACGTCAGTATTGACTCTCCAACAATGTCAATATTGACTCTCCAACAATGTCAGTATTGACTATCCAACAATGTCAATATTGACTCTCCAACAATGTCAGTATTGACTCTCCAACAATGACAGTATTGACTCTCCAACGATGTCAGTATTGACTCTCCAACAATGTCAGTATTGAGTCTCCAACAATGTCAGTATTGGCTCTCCAACAATGTCAGTATTGACTTTTCAACAATATCAGTATTGACTCTCCAACAATGTCAGTATTGACTCTCTAACATTGTTAGTGTTAAATTAGACACATGTGCAACTCTTGGGTATCTTTATTGAGGAAACGTTTCGCCCACAGTGGCTTCATCAGTCCATGCAAAGGATAAACATGAAGAACAGGAGGAGAATGAGGTAATCAGTCCCTCAGCCTTGAGTCGATGTGGTCAGTCCATCAATCTTCAATAGAATACGGAACAGGAGCGGAGAAGCAGCTTATAAACCGTATGGCCAATATACTTTGTATGGACTGATGAAGCCACTGTGCGGCGAAACGTTTCCTCAATAGAGATACCCAATAGTTGCACATGTGTCTAATTTAACATGTCGGTTCTTTGAACCATTCATCTACAATCCTGTCAGACACTGCAACTTCTTGGGATCTTAATACTTGGGAATTCTTCGCTTGCCTAACCCTTGGGCACGACCTACTTCCATATTGGACAAATGTGACACCACCTACGACTGCTGCACCTCTCCTGCCATACGGTTTATAAGCTGCTTCTCCGCTCCTGTGCCGTATTCTATTCAAGATTGATGGACTGACCACATCGACTCAAGGTTGAGGGACTGATTACCTCATTCTCCTCCTGTTCTTCAAGTTTATCCTTTGTATGGACTGATGAAGCCACTGTGTGGCGAAACGTTTTCTCAATAAAGATACCCAAGAGTTGCACATGTGTCTAATTTAACAACAAGTCGCTTCTTTGAACCATTTATCTACAACAATGTTAGTATTGACTCTCCAACAATGTCAGTATTGACTCTCCAACAAGGTGAGTTTTGACTCTCCAACAATATCAGTATTAGCTCTCCAACAGTCATTATGTACAGAGTCTGATGTACATTCATCATATACAGTGACTGACGTACAGACATCATATACAGTGACTGACGTACAGACATCATATACAGTGACTGACGTACAGGCATCATATACAGTGACTGACGTACAGACATCATATACAGTGACTGACGTACAGGCATCATATACAGTGACTGACGTACAGGCATCATATACAGTGACTGACGTACAGGCATCATATACAGTGACTGAAGTACAGGCATCATATACAGTGACTGACGTACAGGCATCATATACAGTGGCTGACGTACAGGCATCATATACAGTGATTGACGTACAGGCATCATATACAGTGTCTGAAGTACAGTCATCATATACAGTGACTGACGTACAGGCATCATATACAGTGACTGACGTACAGGCATCATATACAGTGACTGACGTACAGGCATCATATACAGTGACTGACGTACAGACATCATATACAGTGACTGACGTACAGACATCATATACAGTGACTGACGTACAGGCATCATATACAGTGACTCACGTACAGGCATCATATACAGTGACTCACGTACAGGCATCATATACAGTGACTGACGTACAGGCATCATATACAGTGACTGACGTACAGACATCATATACAGTGACTGACGTACAGGCATCATATACAGTGACTGACGTACAGGCATCATATACAGTGACTCACGTACAGGCATCATATACAGTGACTGACGTACAGGCATCATATACAGTGACTGACGTACAGGCATCATATACAGTGACTGACGTACAGGCATCATATACAGTAACTGACGTACAGGCATCATATACAGAGACTGACTTACAGGCATCATATACAGTGACTGACGTACAGGCATCATATACAGTAACTGACGTACAGGCATCATATACAGTGACTGACGTACAGGCATCATATACAGTGACTGAAGTACAGGCATCATATACAGTGTCTGAAGTACAGTCATCATATACAGTAACTGACGTACAGGCATCATATACAGTGACTGACGTACAGGCATCATATACAGTGACTGACGTACAGGCATCATATACAGTGTCTGAAGTACAGTCATCATATACAGTAACTGACGTACAGGCATCATATACAGTGTCTGAAGTACAGGCATCATATACAGTAACTGACGTACAGGCATCATATACAGTGTCTGAAGTAGTCATCATATACAGTGACTGACGTACAGGCATCATATACAGTGACTGACGTACAGGCATCATATACAGTGACTGACGTACAGGCATCATATACAGTGACTGACGTACATGCATCATATACAGTGACTGACGTACAGGCATCATATAGTGACTGACGTACAGGCATCATATACAGTGACTGACGTACAGGCATCATATACAGTGACTGACGTACAGGCATCATGTACAGTGACTGACGTACAGGCATCATATACAGTGACTGACGTACAGGCATCATATACATTGACTGACGTACAAGTATCATATACAGTGACTGACGTACAGGCAACATATACATTGACTGACGTACAGGCAACATATACATTGACTGACGTACAAGTATCATATACAGTGACTGACGTACAGGCATCATATACAGTGACTGACGTACAGGCATCATATACATTGACTGACGTACAAGTATCATATACAGTGACTGACGTACAGGCATCATATACATTGACTGACGTACAAGTATCATATATAGTGACTGACGTACAGGCATCATATACAGTGACTGACGTACAGGCATCATATACAGTGACTGACGTACAGGCATCATATACATTGACTGACGTACAAGTATCATATACAGTGACTGACGTACAGGCATCATATACAGTGACTGACGTACATGCATCATATACATTGACTGACGTACAAGTATCATATACAGTGACTGACGTACAGGCAACATATACAGTGACTGACGTACAGGCAACATATACAGTGACTGACGTACAGGCAACATATACAGTGACTGACGTACAGGCAACATATACAGTGACTGACGTACAGGCAACATATACAGTGACTGACGTACAGGCAACATATACAGTGACTGACGTACAGGCAAAATATACAGTGACTGACGTACAGGCAACATATACAGTGACTGACGTACAGGCAACATATACAGTGACTGACGTACAGGCAACATATGCAGTATAAACATCTTCTCAGGGGGAAACTAAAACTCCATAAATAAGACTATTTATTATTTGACAATTTCCAAACACTTCTGCTCACTTGCATAGTACACTGCCCCAACACACTGCCCCAACACACTGCCCCAACACACTGCCCCAACAAACTGCCCCAACACACTGCCCCAACACACTGCCCCAACACACTGCCCCAACACACTGCCCCAACACACTGCCCCAACAAACTGCCCCAACACACTGCCCCAGCACACTGCCCCAACACACTGCCCCAACACACTGCCCCAACACACTGCCCCTACACACTGCCCCAACACACTGCCCCAGCACACTGCCCCAACACACTGCCCCAACACACTGCCCCAACAAACTGCCCCAACACACTGCCCCAGCACACTGCCCCAACACACTGCCCCAACACACTGCCCCAACACACTGCCCCTACACACTGCCCCAACACACTGCCCCAGCACACTGCCCCAACACACTGCCCCAACACACTGCCCCAACACACTGCCCAACACACTGCCCCAGCACACTGCCCCAACACACTGCCCCAACACACTGCCCCAACACACTGCCCCTACACACTGTCCCAACACACTGCCCCAGCACACTGCCTCAACACACTGCCCCAACACACTGCCCCAACACACTGCCCCAACACACTGCCCCAACACACTGCCCCAACACACTGCCCCAACACACTGCCCCTACACACTGCCCCAACACACTGCCCCAACACACTGCCCCAACTTACTGCCCTAACACACTGCCCCAACACACTGCCCCAACACACTGTCCCTACACACTGCCCCAACACACTGCCCCAACACACTGCCCCAACACACTGCCCCAACACACTGCCCCAACACACTGCCCCAACTTACTGCCCTAACACACTGCCCCAACACACTGCCCCAACACACTACCCCAACACTGCCCCTACACACTGCCCCAACACACTGCCCCAACTTACTGCCCTAACACACTGCCCCAACACACTGCCCCAGCACACTGCCCCAACACACTGCGCCAACTTACTGCCCTAACACACTGCCCCAACACACTGCCCCAACTTACTGCCCTAACATACTGCCCCAACACACTGCCCCAACACACTACCCCAACTTACTGCCCTAACACACTGCCCCAACACACTGCCCCAACACACTGCCCAACACACTGCCCCTACAAACTGCCCCAACACACTGTCCCAACACACTGCCCCAACACACTGCCCCTACTTACTGCCCTAACACACTGCCCCAACACACTGCCCCAACACACTGCCCCAACACACTGCCCCTACACACTGCCCCAACACACTGCCCCAACACACTGCCCCAACACACTGCCCCAACACACTGCCCCAACACACTGCCCCAACACACTGCCCCTACACACTGCCCCAACACACTGCCCCAACACACTGCCCCAACACACTGCCCCAACACACTGCCCCAACACACTACCCCAGAATATTGCTGCACTACACTTCCCTAAAGCACTGCCCTAGAATACTGTCTCGGCATACTGCCCCAGTGCCCTGCCTTAGCGCCCTACCCCACCGCCCTACTCCAGCACACTGCCCCAGCACACTGCCCAACATACTGCCTAAGCACACTGACCCAGCACACTGCTCTGGCACACCGCCCCAACAAACGATTAAGCACATTGACCCAGCAGCCTTTCCCTTCACGTTGTTCAAGCACACTGCCCCAGCACACTGCCCCAGCACACTGCCCCAGCACACTGCCCTAGCACACTGCCCCAGCACACTGCCCCAGCACACTGCCCCAGCACACTGCCCCAGCACACTGCCCCAGCACACTGCCCCAACACACTGCCCCAGCACACTGCCCCAGCACACTGCCCCAGCACACTGCCCCAACACACTGCCCCAACACACTGCCCCAACACACTGCCCCAACACACTGCCCCAACACACTGCCCCAACACACTGCCCCAACACACTGCCCCGAAAAAACCATACCCCCGGCCGGGATTGAACCCGCGGTCAGAGAGTCTCAAAACTCCAGACCGTCGCGTTAGCCACTAGACCAGCTAGCCACAATAAGATTCATCCAACTAGGTATATTTCTACACCATAGGAAGGTTAGCACAGGCACCTCTGTGGCCACAAATGCAAGTTTTTACAGACGAATCTCCAGCTAGCGTGGCCGTGACGAACTCTAGCTCAAGTCCCTTCACTGCCGTCAACATGACTCAAGAAATCGTATGGTTTATTTGCAATCGTGTCATTACGATTTCTTGAGTCACTGCCCCGACACACTGCCCCAACACACTGCCCCAACACACTGCCCCAACACACCGCCCCAACTTACTGCCCTAACACACTGTCCCAACACACTGCCCCAGCACACTGTCCCAACACACTGCCCCAACTTACTGCCCTAACACACTGCCCCAACACACTGCCCCAACTTACTGCCCTAACACACTGCCCCAACACACTGCCCCAACACACTGCCCCAACTTACTGCCCTAACACACTGCCCCAACACACTGCCCCAACACACTGCCCCAACACACTGCCCCTACACACTGCCCAACACACTGCCTCAACACACTGCCCCAACTTACTGCCCTAACACACTGCCCCAACACACTGCCCCAACACACTGCCCCAACACACTGCCCCAACACACTACCCCAACACACTGCCCCAACACACTACCCCAACACACTGCCCCAACACACTGCCCCAACACACTGCCCCAACACACTACCCCAGAATATTGCTGCACTACACTTCCCCAAAGCACTGCCCTAGAATACTGTCTCGGCATACTGCCCCAGTGCCCTGCCTTAGCGCCCTACCCCACCGCCCTACTCCAACACACTGCCCCAACACACTGCCCCAGCACACTGCCCAACACACTGCCTAAGCACACTGACCCAGCACACTGCTCTGGCACACCGCCCCAACAAACGATTAAGCACATTGACCCAGCAGCCTTTCCCTTCACGTTGTTCAAGCACACTGCCCCAGCACACTGCCCCAGCACACTGCCCCAGCACACTGCCCCAACACACTGCCCCAACTTACTGCCCTAACACACTGCCCCAACGCACTGCCCCAACACACTGCCCCAACACACTGCCCCTACACACTGCCCCAACACACTGCCCCAACACACTGCCCCAACACACTGCCCCAACACACTGCCCCAACACACTACCCCAGAATATTGCTGCACTACACTTCCCTAAAGCACTGCCCTAGAATACTGTCTCGGCATACTGCCCCAGTGCCCTGCCTTAGCGCCCTACCCCACCGCCCTACTCCAGCACACTGCCCCAGCACACTGCCCAACACACTGCCTAAGCACACTGACCCAGCACACTGCTCTGGCACACCGCCCCAACAAACGATTAAGCACATTGACCCAGCAGCCTTTCCCTTCACGTTGTTCAAGCACACTGCCCCAGCACACTGCCCCAGCACACTGCCCCAGCACACTGCCCTAGCACACTGTCCCAGCACAGTCCCAGCACACTGTCCCAGCACACTGTCCCAACACACTGCACCAGCATACTGCCCCAGCACAGTCCCAGCACACTGTCCCAGCACACTGCACCAGCATACTGCCCCAGCACACTGCCCCAGCAAACTGCCCCAGCACACTGCCCCAGCACAGTCCCAGCACACTGTCCCAGCACACTGCACCAGCATACTGCCCCAGCACACTGCCCCAGCACACTGCCCCAGCACACTGCCCCAGCACACTGTCCCAGCACACTGCCCCAGCACAGTCCCAGCACACTGTCCCAGCACACTGCACCAGCATACTGCCCCAGCACACTGCCCCAGCACACTGCCCCAGCACACTGCCCCAGCACACTGTCCCAGCACACTGCACCAGCATACTGCTCCAGCACACTGCCCCAGCACACTGCCCCAGCACACTGCCCCAGCACAGTCCCAGCACACTGTCCCAGCACACTGCACCAGCATACTGCCCCATCATACTGCCCCAGCACACTGCCCCAGCACACTGCCCCAGCACAGTCCCAGCACACTGTCCCAGCACACTGTCCCAGCACACTGCACCAGCGTACTGCCCCAGCACACTGTCCCAGCACACTGCACCAGCACACTGCACCAGCATACTGCCCCAGCACAGTCCCAGCACACAGTCCCAGCACAGTCCCAGCACACTGTCCCAGCACACTGCACCAGCATACTGCCCCAGCATGTCAATAACAAAAGTGATCGAAACTAATTAATCACCTAATCAATCAAAATTTGTTCTTATACCGTACCTAGTTTAACAGTGGACAAAACCTTTCATGACATGGCTGTAGAAATGATCTCAGTATACTTACCTGGGTGTAGACTGGTGAATCTGGGTGTATTTCTTAACGTGGCTTCCACATTACGATGAGACTCACAGTCGGCCCTCAGATAACAAAAGTAAGGCCTGAGTGTTCTAATAATCGCGCAATTTCTATCACCGTACAGGTAATGGTGACTTACCTCGAGTACTCATGTGTGAAATTTGGAGATTCCTGGGACGTAAGAGGGTGAAGGATTTTTACAACTTCTTTTAAGAATGAACGAGCCACTGGGTCTGCGCCAAGACTTAGGATCTCGTAATTTGTGCCGAAAATATCGAGCACCTTTTTTCATACTCGGTTATATGCAGCTGACCAAGAGATGTGATGTGTGTGCCCAATGGTGCCAGGGATATCAGCATCGGGCCTCCTGGACCTTCGTTGCTAAGCTGTAGACCTATGAACACACGTCATAACTACCTCCCTTCTCTCAGCTCTTCTTCCACTTGTTATCGTTTTTTACCTTTGTCTATATGGAAGACTTTAGTTTCTTCACAATGGGAAGGGAGGGGGCTGTTTGACCTAGTCAAACTTGCTAACCATTCTCTGGCTACCACTATCCGGCACTGAGGCCGTGAAACGGCCTAAACCATTTTCCTCAGCATACCAGCCCAAGCATATTACTACCAGAAACAACAAAGTCAGATAAATAAAATTTTATATCTTACCTCAACGCTGCTGAATTTGCATTCCATGTTGCCCTAGTCATTTCCTTGTTTGCCTTCTCATAAAATACCTTGTAATAATCCTCTGTTGTCAAGGTCCTTTGAAGGTTATCTACATAAAACTTCTTAATCAAAACATTCTTAAGAGGGGTTGATGACTTCCTCAAATGAGTGGTCAGTGTGACTTCAAGTATGCAGGGCGATGACATAGCACGATTAATTTTAAAAGCTCAGTATGTGATAATGGGGATTTTCTGGCCACAGAAAGCGAGTATGATCTCTATCAGCCTCTTGCAAGCTCACTCTTAGGAAAGCTTTCAAGATGTCAGCTGTGAAGGCTGAAGGAGAGGTCCCGTCATCAGGCAATCATTAAGACTAGTCACGTCCCTAGACACACTACGTTGCATTTTTACATGATTCAGAATTCCCCCTTGACCCTATGGTGCGGGAGATAGTGACCTGTAGATAGCTTATCATTAATCATTTCCCCCATGAAACGGCTATCTAGCTGCTCCCGTACGATCATCTTACACACCATCAGCAGTTCTGGACTCTTCTCTATCTATTGAATCTGAACTCTCATCTGGACGAAAGCCATGCGATAATTAGTGGGTAAATGTGGCTTGTTTAACTTTCATGATAACCTGACCCAGTACTGTCCATCCTGGTACTCGAGAGTGACCAGGTAATCGTTGTGTCTCAGCCTCCTCGGGACTGCCTTTGTTGAAATCGATATTTATATTATCCAGGTTCCATATCTTATTCACAGGCTCTGTTTTCTCCTGCATAAGAAACTTCTTTTGAAGCACATGGTTAAACACTTTCTACCGCGCCAGACTCGTGCCTGCTATCTGCCTGACAATCAGTGAGTAGCCCAAACATTATGTGCCCACCTACCGTTGTCAGTAGAGAAAAATCATTTGTTGCTATCATTCCCTGCTTAAACCTGCCTAAAAATAACTGCCAATGAGCAGATATATGGGACCGACTCTGTCTGACTGGATATCAGGAACAATCAGTTTAGTGGCCTTCCTTAAGGTACAACCTTTTCGGTAATTGATTCATCATTACCACTTCAACCGTCACATGTTGGTGGTCTAGACAAATTGTTAATTTTGCTAGATCATTTGATTGTTTGCTAGAACTTTGAAAAAAGCTAACTGTGTCGAGTAGTACTTTACAGTGATGTAGGTGTGCCACCTAGCTAAGTCAGTGTGCCTCTACATAAAAAGAATCTCTGGGAGCTTTGGTCAAATAGCATAGTAGCCATGGTTATGTGATGCCCGCGTAAGACACGTTGCTGGTAACAACGCTACGTGGGGCTGTGGGTCAAGCGTTGTTGTGCTACCATAAGGTTCTGCCCTAAGGCAAGAGCGTTGATATTCTTTTGTTCTCATTTTCTGCGGCATAGAGATTAGAGATTGGAGCACTATGCCTTTTTATGTTGTCACAGTGATAAGTGCTTCCTCACTTCCAGAGTGATTACCTAAGCATTTACGACATATCTTTAACTGTTGCGCCCATTCCTCTCAGGAGGCTACTGTTGTGTAGGCAGCACAACCTGATACCTAGAAATGCTATGCATAACTATGGGCTTTCTGCACGCACAAATGTTTACACTGTAGCATACAAGCGAGCAGTATTTAGATAAGGGTAAAGAGTTTTTTGTCGCATTTATGGATTTAGAAAAGGCATATGATATGGTGGATAGGGGAGCAATGTGGCAGATGATGCAAGTGTATGAAATAGGTGATAGGTTACTGAAAGCAGCTAAGAGTTTTTACAAGGATAGTAAGACCCAGGTTTGAATATGTAGGACAGAGGGAGCTTATTTCCCAGTAAAAGTAAGCATTAGACAGGGATGAGTGATGTCACCATGATTGTTCAATATATTTACAGCACGGGTTGTAAGAGAAGTGAATACTCGGGTGTTGGGAAGAGGTATGGGATTGAAAGATAAGAAATCTAAAATAAAGTGGGAATTTTCATAGTTACTTTTTGCTGATGACACTGTGCTGTTGGGCGATTCTGAAGAGAAGTTGGCGAGGTTGGTGGACTAATTTGGAGTGTGTGTAAAAGAAAGAAATTGAAAGTGAACATGGGAAAGAGCAGGGTGATGGGGATAAAAAAAATTAGGTAATAAAAGACTGGATATTAGATTGGAGGGAGGGAGTATGGAGGAAGTGAATGTGTTCAGATATTTGAGAGTGGATTTGTCAGCAGATTGGTCTATGAAAGACGAGGTAAACCATAGAATTAAGATCATAAAAACACATGAAAGAAGAAACACTACAGCAGACCTACTGGCCCATGCGAGGCAGGTCCACGTCACCCCTCGACTTAGGCCAATGACCCACCTAGTAAGGCCTAGTCAGACAAAGATTGGAATGTATGAGAGTATAGAGGTCCCAATGCTATTACGTGAGTGTGAAACATGGGTGGTGAATGTTGCAACATCGAGAAGGCTGGAGGCATTGGAGATGTCGTGTCTGAGGGCAATGTACGGTGTAAATATTATGCAGAGAACCTGTAGTTTGGAGATTAGGAGGTGTGGGGTTTCTAAAAGGGCTGAGGAAGTTTTGTTGAGGTGGTTCGGATTTTTAGAGAGGGTGGAAAACGTAGAATGACTTGGAGGGCATATAAATCTGTAGTATACGGAAGGCAAAGTAGAGTTCGTCCTAGGAAAGGTTGGAGGGAGGAGTAAAGGAGGTTTTGTGTGTGAGGGGCTTGGACTGTCAGCAAGCATGCGTGAGCGTGTTAGAAGTGAGTGGAGGCAAATGGTTTTCAAGACTTGACGTGCTGTTGGAGTGTGAGCAAAGTAACCGGTTTGCCTGACTTGAGTCCTTAAGGTGAGAAGTACAGTGCCCGCAGTGTGAAGGAGGAGTGTTGATATGTTCCAGTTTTTTTTAACTGTAGTGTTGGTGCACCTCTGACAAGACAGTGATAGAGTAAATGATGATGAAAGTGTTTCTTCTTTTTTGGGCTATCCTACTTTGGTGGGAAACGGCCAGTGTGTTAATAAAAATTATTATTATTATTATTATTATTATTATTATTATTATTATTATTATTATTTTAACAAGCCGGCCGTCTCCCACCGAGGCAGGGTGACCCAAAAAGAAAGAAAATCCCCAAAAAGAAAATACTTTCATCATCATTCAACACTTTCACCTCACTCACACATAATCACTGTTTTTGCAGAGGTGCTCAGAACACAACAGTTTAGAAGTATATAGGTATAAAGATACACAACATATCCCTCCAAACTGCCAATATCCCAAACCCCTCCTTTAAAGTGCAGGCATTGTGCTTCCCATTTCCAGGACTCAAGTCCGGCTATGTAAAATAACCGGTTTCCCGGAATCCCTTCACTAAATATTACCCTGATCACACTCCAACAGCTCGTCAGGTCCCAAATACCATTCGTCTCCATTCACTCCTAAGACGCTCATGCACGCTTGCTGGAAGTCCAAGCCCCTGGCCCACAAAATCTCCTTTAGACCCTCCCTCCAACCCTTTCTAGGACAACCCCTACTCCGCCTTCCTTCCCCTACAGATTTATACACTGTCCATGTCATTCTACTTTGATTCGTTCTCTCTAAATGACCAAACCACCTCAACAACCCCTCTTCAACCCTTTGAGTTATACTTTTATTAACTCCACACCTTCTCCTAATTTCCACACTCCGAATTTTTGGCGTAATATTTACACCACACATTGCCCTTAGACAGACCATCTCCACTGCCTCCAACCGCCTCCTCGCTGCAGCATTTACAACCCAAGCTTCACACCCATGTAAGAGTGTTGGTACTACTATACTTTCATACATTACCTTCTTTGCCTCCATAGATAACGTTCTTTGTCTCCACATATACCTCAATGCACCACTCACCTTTTTTCCCTCATCAATTCTATGATTAACCTCATACTTCATAAATCCATCCTCTGATACATCAACTCCCAAATATCTGAAAACATTCACTTCTTCCATACTTCTCCTCCCAAATTTGATATCCAATTTTTCTTTATCTATGTCATTTGATACTCTCATCACCTTATCCTTTTCTATGTTCACTTTCAACTTTCTACCTTTACACACACTCCCAAATTCGTCCACTAACCTCTGCAGTTTTTCTTTAGAATCACCCATAAGCACAGTATCATCAGCAGAAAGTAACTGTGTCACTTCCCATTTTGTATTTAATTCCCCATAATTTAATCCCACCCCTGTCCCGAACACCCTAGCATTTACTTCTTTTACAACCCCATCTATAAATATATTAAACAACCATGGTGACATAGCACATCCTTGTCTAAGACCTACTTTTACCGGGAAGTAGTCTCCCTCTCTTCTACACACCCTAGCCTGAGCCTCACTGTCCTCATAAAAACTCTTTACAGCATTTAGTAAGTTACCACCTATTCCATATACTTGCAACATCTGCTACATTGCTCCCCTATCCATTCTGTCATATGCATTTTCTAAATCCATAAATGCAATAAAAACTTCCCTTCCTTTATCTAAATACTGTTCACATATATGCTTCAACGTAAACAGCTGATCTACACATCCCCTACCCACTCTGAAACCTCCTTGCTCATCCGCAGTCCTAGATTCTGTCTTACCTCTAATTCTTTCAATAATAACCCTACCGTACACTTTTCCTGGTATACTCAGTAAACTAATTCCTCTATAATTTTTACAATCTCTTTTGTTCCCCGTCCCTTTATATAAAGGGACTATACATGCTCTCTGCCAATCCCTAGGTACCTTCTCCTCTTTCATACATTTATTGAACAAAAATACCAACCACTCCAACACTATATCCCCCCCTGTTTTTAACATTTCTGTTATGATCCCTTCAGCTCCAGCTGCTTTACCCCCTTTCATTCTACGTAATGCCTCACGCACCTCCCCCACACTTACGTCCTGCTCTTCTTCATTCCTAAAAGATGGTATACCTCCCTGGCCAGTGCTTGAAATTACCGCCTCCCTTTCTTCGTCGACATTTAAAAATTCCTCGAAGTATTCTCGCCATCTACCTAATACCTCCTTCTCCCCATCTACTAACTCTCGTACTCTGTTTTTAACTGACAAATCCATACTTTCCCTAGGCTTTCTTAACTTGTTTAACTCACTCCAAAATTTTTTCTTATTTTCATTAAAATTTCTTGACAGTGCCCCTCCCACTCTATTATCTGCTCTCCTTTTGCACTCTCTCACCACTCTCTTCACCTTTCTTTTACTCTCCATATACTCTACTCTTCTTATAACACTTCTGCTTTGTAAAAACCTCTCAAAAGCTACCTTTTTCTCTTTTATTACACCCTTTATTTCATCATTCCACCAATCACTCCTCTTTCCTCCTGCACCCACCCTCATATAACCACAAACTTCTGCCCCACTTTCTAATAATGCATTTTTAAAACTATTCCAACCCTCTTCAACCCCTCCCCACTACTCATACTTGCACCAGCCCACCTTTCTGCAAATAGTTCCTTATATCTCACCCGAACATCCTCCTCCCTTAGTTTATACACTTTCACCTCCCTCTTACTTGTTGTTGCCATTTTCCTCTTGTCCCATCTACCACTCACTCTAACTGTAGCTACAGCTAGATAATGATCCGATATATCAGTTGCCCCTCTATAAACGTGTACATCCCGAAGCCTACCCATCGACCTTTTATCCACCAATACATAATCCAACAAACTACTTGCATTACATGCTATATCATACCTTGTATATTTATCCTCTTTTTCATAAAATATGTATTACTTATTACCAAACCTCTTTCTACACATAGCTCAATTAAAGGCTTCCCATTTTCATTTTCCCCTGGCACCCCAAATTTACCTACTAATCCCTCCACAACATTTTTACTCACTTTAGCATTGAAATCCCCAACCACAAGTACTCTCACACTTGGTTCAAAACTCCCCACGCATTCACTCAACATTTCCCAAAATCTCTCTCTCTCCTCTACACTGCTCTCTTCTGCAGGTGCATATATTCTTACTATAACCCACTTTTCACATCCAACCAGTTTCTACAAAGTAGAAGTGATGCAAGGAGGGAACAATATATGGAGAAAAAGAGAGAGGTTAAGAGAGTGGTGAAGCAATGTAAAAAGAGAGCAAATGAGTGAGTGGGCGAGATGTTATCAACAAATTTTGTTGAAAATAAGAAAAAGTTTTGGAGTGAGATTAATAAGTTAAGGAATCCTAGAGAACAAATGGATTTGTCAATTAAAAATAGGAGAGGAGAGTTATTAAATGGAGAGTTAGAGGTACTGGGAAGATGGAGGGAATATTTTGAGGAATTGTTAAATGTTGATGAAGATAGGGAAGCTGTGATTTCGTGTATAAGGCAAGGAGGAATAACATCTTGTAGGAGTGAGGAAGTGCCAGTTGTGAGTGTGGGGGAAGTTTGTGAGGCAGTAGGTAAAATGAAAGGGGGTAAGGCAGCTGGGATTGACGGGATAAAGATAGAAATGTTAAAAGCAGGTGGGGATACAATTTTGGAGTGGTTGGTGCTATTATCTAATAAATGTATGGAAGAGGGCAAGGTACCTAGGGACTGGCAGAGAGCATGCATAATTCCTTTGTATAAAGGGAAAGGGGACAAAAGAGAGCGCAAAAATTATAGGGGGATAAGTCTGTTGAGTATACGTGGTAAAGTGTATGTTAGAGTTATTATTGAAAGAATTAAGAGTAAGACGGAGAATAGGATAGCAGATGAACAAGGAGGCTTTAGGAAAGGTAGGGGGTGTGTGGACCAGGTGTTTACAGTGAAACATTTAAGTGAACAGTATTTAGATAAGGCTAAAGAGGCTTTTGTGGCATTTGTGGATTTGAAAAAGGCGTAGGACAAAGTGGATATGGGAGCAACGTGGCAGATGTTGCAGGTATATGGTATAGGAGGTAGTTTACTGAAAGCAGTGAAGATTTTTTACGAGGATAGTGAGGCTCAAGTTAGAGTATGTAGGAAAGAGGGATATTATTTCCCAGTAAAAGTAGGCCTTAGACAAGGATGTGTGATGTCACCGTGGTCGTTTAATATATTTATAGATGGGGTTGTAAGAGAAGTAAATGCGAGGGTCTTGGCAAGAGGCGTGGAGTTAAAAGATAAAGAATCACACAAAGTGGGAGTTGTCACAGTTGCTCTTTGCTGATGACACTGTGCTCTTGGGAGATTCTGAAGAGAAGTTGCAGAGGTTGGTGGATGAATTTGGTAGGATATGTAAAAGAAGAAAATTAAAAGTGAATACATGAAAGAGTAAGGTTATGAGGATAACAAAAAATTAGGTGATGAAAGATTGGATATCAGATTGGAGGGAGAGAATATGGAGGAGATGAATGTATTCAGATATTTGGGAGTGGACGTGTCAGAGGATGGGTCTGTGAAAGATGAGGTGAATCATAGAATTGATGAGGGGAAAAGGGTGAGTGGTGCACTTAGGAGTCTGTGGAGACAAAGAACTTTGTCCTTTGAGGCAAAGAGGGAAATGTATAAGAGTATAGTTTTACCAACGCTCTTTTATGGGTGTGAAGCATGGGTGATGAATGTTGCAGCGAGGAGAAGGCTGGAGGCAGTGGAGATGTCATGTCTGAGGGCAATGTGTGGTGTGAATATAATGCAGAGAATTCGTAGTTTGGAAGTTAGGAGGAGGTGCGGGATTGCCAAAACTGTTGTCCAGAGGGCTGAGGAAGGGTTGTTGAGGTGGTTCGGACATGTAGAGAGAATGGAGCGAAACAGAATGACTTCAAGAGTGTATCAGTCTGTAGTGGAAGGAAGGCGGGGTAGGGGTCGGCCTAGGAAAGGTTGGAGGGAGGGGGTAAAGGAGATTTTGTGTGCGAGGGGCTTGGACTTCCAGCAGGCATGCGTGAGCGTGTTTGATAGGAGTGAATGGAGACAAATGGTTTTTAATACTTGACGTGCTGTTGGAGTGTGAGCAAAGTAACATTTATGAAGGGGTTCAGGGAAACCGGCAGGCCGGACTTGAGTCCTGGAGATGGGAAGTACAGTGCCTGCACTCTGAAGGAGGGGTGTTAATGTTGCAGTTTAAAAACTGTAGTGTAAAGCACCCTTCTGGCAAGACAGTGATGGAGTGAATGATGGTGAAAGTTTTTCTTTTTCGGGCCACCCTGCCTTGGTGAGAATCGGCCAGTGTGTTAATAAAAAAATATAAAATATTGGCCCGAACACATGGACACTGTCTGAATAACTTTCATAAGATGACAGTGACCTGTGGCTGTTGTCAATAGTTACTCTTAACGTTTGCAACTCTTGTAAGCAAAGGGAGGGTGGGTACAGATCCACTAACGTATGAACTTTTGGCTGTAATTTCATTCTGTAACAATAATCAGACTCCAGGACTTGTATAACATGCTTGTAATTAACACCAATTATGTGGGGTCTCTTGAACAGTCATTAGCTTTTTCCTTTGAGCCGAGTCGTCAGATAATTGAATTTAGGTCATCACTGTTCACCCAACTGTAAATGAGGAACCGAAAACTACCGAGGACCTCCTCAGAATCCTTCTCATCACATGATGTCAGCGTTAATTGGGGCAGGCGCAACAACAACGGAGACAGTGAGTTATTGACTAATGGCCCAGGCAGAGCGTGTTGCACTGCGCTAGCCTGCCTTGGGTTTGACCTCCGTGTCAGTACCTTCTTATATCTGCAACAAGAGTAGAGTACGTGATCTTGTCTTTCATCAAACCGATCTTGGACTTCCCTAAGCTCTGCATCATCCTCAAGCTCCATCAACAATCTCTCCTGATGTTCATAAGCTACAGTGCACGCTCGTTGCCTAATTTTCAGTAATTCTATAGTAGCCTCTAACGCTATATATTCCACTGGATTATCTTAGATTTGTGTCCTATAAATATCGATCAGTGCTGTTGAACAGAGGGATGTTTGAGCACCACTATTGCGCACATTAAGTAACAAACAGACAGACAGATTGCCAGCTGTCATCTTTGTTAACACTCAGCTGTACTTCTTCGGTCACAACACTAAATACAATATACGCCTGTAACAACGCACGAGTGGCACGCTGTTTGCAAGCTATGCTTATATTCCCACAGCTGAGTTCAGCACACGAGCAAAGTCAAGAACGAGCCCTGGTTCAGTCTCCTGGCCTGCTGAGCGAAGCGTATGTTTACAAACAACTTTTGCCAGGCTGCACAGCAAGTCAGCTGGGAGGGTGTGGCTGCGTTGTGAGATAGCTCTAACATTCCTGCTCTTCTCGTTATTCCCAGAGGGAGTTACATCGCTCCTTGGTTTCAAAAGGCGGCCATTTTGAACTCCAAACAAAGTTGTTAGCGCACAAATTACCTCACTAGTTCTAACTAATGCTGGCACGCTAGAGAGTACAGCACGCTACTTTCACTGCACAAAGAAGTTATAATGAGTGTTTTATGCGTGATTAATGATTAGTATTGAAGGATCAATATTAAGTTGTGATTGCTAGTCACTGGTTCTAACTTAAGATCCCTAGAGATCTCTAAGTTCTGAAGGACCAAACAGTCGATAAGAAAGTCTTCATCTGACAAACTAATCACATAGTCAGTCAAAATCTACGTTAATATCGGCCATCCCGTACCTAGTTTAACAGTGGACAAAACATTTTAACGACAAGGCTGTAGAAATGATTTCGGTATACTTACCAGGGTTTAGACTGGTGAATCTGGGTGTACTTCTTAAAGTGGCTCCCACACTGCGATGAAACATACAGTCAGCCTCAGACAACACCAGTAAGGTCTGAGTGTTCTGATAACTGCGCAGTTTGTAAATTCGTATAGGTAATGCTGACTTACCTGGAGTACTCAAGTGTGAAAAGGGCTGAGCTAAGGTCTGGGTTACTGAAATGTTCACGATGAGGTTGATGATGCGCAGATTCCTTGGACATAAGAGAGGTGGTGAAGAATTATTACAACTTGAAGATTGAGACGAGCCGCTGAGTCTGCACCAAGACTTGGAATCCTGTAATTTGTGGCGAAAGTATAGCACTCATTCATTCGCACTCGACTATATACATGCAGTTGGCCCAGAACACAACTGATATGTAACTAACTGTGCCAGGAATTCCAAACTCTGGCCTGCTGGCACCTTCGTTGCTATGTTGTAGACCTATAGAGATACGACAATGTCTGTATTTATAATAATAATAATAATAATAATAATAATAATAATAATAATAATAATAATAATAATAATATCTTTATGTCTACAAGTACATTTCCAAAGCATACAGGTCTAGATGACATCAATGACATACTACTCTATAGAAAACCGCTTATGCTGAACGTATAGGGCAAATTAGGTCCGTTTGATCCCAGGATGCGACCCACACCAGTCGACTAACACCCAGGTACCCGCTTTATACAGATGGATGAAAAGGGACAGCAGGTATCTTATGGATACGTCCCTAATATTTTTTCCAGCCTTACCGGAGATTCGAACTCCGGACCTCAGTGTGTAAACTGAGTGTAAGTTACTAACAACTATGTTCCTAGCCTAACTTATCTCTCTAAACTACAATAGTACACTAGGCTCTAGCTTACTAACAGCTTATTCCTAATTAGTATTCCAATAAGAGTTTTAGGTAGAGGTGAGTCATAAAAGCCACACCTCAACAGGTCTTTGTGAGGAGCGCCTATTCTCTCTCTCAACCCTCTCAATTGCTGTCATCTTTTAGCTTCGTCTATATGGAAAACAAGTTTTTCCACACAGTACACTGCTCCAGCACACTGCCCCAATACGCTCATCCATAACCTCATCTAGCAAATTGTCCCAGCACACTGCCCCGCCACACTGCCACAACACACTCTGCCAGAGCACTGCCCATTGCTCACCAACTGAGCTCACAGTCTCAAAATACTGCCCAACACACTATCCCAGCACACAATGTCCACACACTGCCTCATCACACTGCCTTATCACACTGCCTCATCACACTGCCTTATCACACTGCCTCATCACACTGCCTCATCACACTGCCTCATCACACTGCCTCATCACACTGCCTTATCACACTGCCTCATCACACTGCCTCATCACACTGCCTCACACTGCCTCATCACACTGCCTCATCACACTGCCTCATCACACTGCCTTATCACACTGCCTTATCACACTGCCTCATCACACTGCCTCATCACACTGCCTTATCACACTGCCTCATCACACTGCCTTATCACACTGCCTTATCACACTGCCTCATCACACTGCCTCATCACACTGCCTCATCACACTGCCTCATCACACTGCCTCATCACACTGCCTTATCACACTGCCTCATCACACTGCCTTATCACACTGCCTCATCACACTGCCTCATCACACTGCCTCATCACACTGCCTCATCACACTGCCTCATCACACTGCCTCATCACACTGCCTCATCACACAGCCTTCTTGCATGATTTGATACTAAAACTCAAAGAAGTTTTTTCTGCCGACTTCTCTTTGGTGTAATTATTAGAGTTCGTTGACTACCTATATGGCGCTGGTTTTGTCAGTGTTAATTTTTATAATAATATGCAAATGTAATATATTTTTTTGATATTTACTACTTTACTGGTTTTTTAAAGAAATTTTATTTTAGAGTTATGGCTACTAGTAGTGTATGTAGACTTTGTCTACATACACTACTGAGAGCAATGTCTCCAGCAATGGCTTCCTGTAGTACGTGTAGACTGACTCTAGACTTAAGGTAATATGTGCTAACTGTTTGCAGTCTAATGTCAACCAATTTTACATTGGTTCTAGACAGACAGTTATGCCTGCCAGTAGCGTGTATAGAATATCTGTTGATTTATTCTCTTATGTTTGCAGAAACATCATTGGTCTTAGATCAAACAAAAAATTATCCTTTACATTATATATTTTGCAACGCATATGAAGCTTAATTTGGAATGCCTTTTTTGACCAAGACAGATCATAGTCAGCTCACGTTTGCTGCGGTATCTGTCGCTCAGTATTATAGCCATTTTTAAAGGGGTAAACCGGTAAGTCAGGGAAGGTCTCCGCCAGAAGACCAAAAGCCTTAGTTGCGGGTCTTCATATTACTAAGACCGGCGTCAGGAATCACTTGTCCTGTTTCCTGACAAACCTACGTAACCTAACCTAATCAGGAGGATGTTTTAGTGTCTGTTCAATGATTCGTAGCCGGTCGGTTCACTGATTATTATTGTTTAACGTCAGTTGATAAAAATCAGCGAGTCAAGAGAATAATTTTTTTTAGGAGCAAAAATTAATTTGTCTTAGAAATATACCTTTTAATATATTTTCATGATTCAACAACAGCTGTTTAAAAAGTACCCATTTTTTGCCTTTAGTTCATATTCTTTTACTGTTTCTTTTCAACAATGTCTGTAAAAAAAGGAAATTTTTTGAAATTAATATACGCACGTTTTCTGTCTTATCTAAGTACTCTAATGCCTCGATTTTTGTACGTAAGAACAGTGAAAATTTTATATTTAACGCTTAAGTGGCCACAAATAATACGATAATATCCATAACTTTCTCACTCAGTTATGGAAACGGTTTAGTTAAGTTTACACGAACCACCTGAGTTCCACTGAATCGGACTCCAATGGAATTTTTTCACTGTTCAACAGTTCAATGAGATCTTAATTTATCATATCACTATAGTCACTGCAATCCAGGTAGAGACGAAATGGATCCTGTGTTCATTTCTATTCAACGTCACGACCTCCCAGCAAGAATGGATTAATTTGGGCAAATTCTCTCTTACTTCTGTCCCACCGAAAACTTCGTCAGAAAAGGAAAATTAACAAAAAAAAAAAAAAAAAAAAAACTCATCGCATGTCATCCAATTTATAAGTTTGTGGACGAAGGAAGAATATTTTTCAACTTGCCGTGATCATGTTCATCTCTGCTCCTCGCATACAAATGTTCAGTTTGTTCATGTGTGTAAACGTACCCGGTATAAACGCCAGACACGAGTCCATATATATGATCCACTTGTCCACTGTCTTTGTTTCAAAGAAATTGTATCATTTCTTCAATCTTTGTTGATACGATGAAGTGACGGGAGAGCCACCTTACTTCTGATGAAGTTCACTGCGCTCACACCAGCAGACGTGACCTGTGATGAAGTTCACTGCGCTCACACCAGCAGACGTGACCTGTGATGACATTCACTGCGCTCACACCAGCAGACGTGACCTGTGATGAAGTTCACTGCGCTCACACCAGCAGACATGACCTGTGATGAAGTTCACTGCGCTCACACCAGCAGACGTGACCTGTGATGAAGTTCACTGCGCTCACACCAGCAGACGTGACCTGTGATGAAGTTCACTGCGCTCACACCAGCAGACGTGACCTGTGATGAAGTTCACTGCGCTCACAACAACAGACACGACCTATGATAAAGTTCACTGCGCTCACAACAACAGACACGACCTCTGATGAAGTTCACTGCGCTCACAACAACAGACACGACCTATGATAAAGTTCACTGCGCTCACAACAACAGACACGACCTCTGATGAAGTTCACTGCGCTCACAACAACAGACACGACCTCTGATGAAGTTCACTGCGCTCACAACAACAGACACGACCTCTGATGAAGTTCACCGCGCTCACAACAACAGACACGACCTCTGATGAAGTTCACCGCGCTCACAACAACAGACACGACCTATGATAAAGTTCACTGCGCTCACAACAACAGACACGACCTATGATAAAGTTCACTGCGCTCACAACAACAGACACGACCTATGATAAAGTTCACTGTGCTCACAACAACAGACAAAGCATCCTTCACTTTTGCCGACACTGTCTTTTGTAATAAATGCATAACGATACTGCAGGCAATAAAAGACCGTGATATGATCTACTTCTTTTCATCATAAAAATGAATCTTTATTTGTTTCCCAACATACTGAGGCGCGAACATTGAGAACATTGAGAACATTGAGAACATTGAGAACACTGAGAACATTGAGAACATTGAGAACATTGAGAACATTGAGAACATTGAGAACATTGAGAACACTGAGAACATTGAGAACACATCCAGTTACAATAAGCGTTATCCATGCTTCGAAAAGTAGTCTTTCACAATATTGTAAACAGATTTTTCTCGTAGATTTCAGCAGTTCACAAACTAAGAATTAATCTTTTCTTTCTCTCTTTCTCTCTTTCTCTCTCACACTAACATCTGACTGCAGCCATTTACACTGGTTCAGTTTTGACACGGATTTGATATCTGCAAATATTTGTTGCAAGAAATACCGGTTTATGTCATGTATTCTAGAACTGCTGACGTCGCTCAACAACAATAAAAAAAAAAGGTGTTGAAGGTTATTCAGTGCCTTTGGTGCCAGTAGTGTTTGTGTCACCATTGCTCGAGATTTCAACAATTCTTCAGCAATTGTACGGGGCATTTTTTCTTGCCCCTCAAATATTCAATATGACAGGATGCTTGAAGTAAGGGCTTTTCAAAATGAACACACACACACACACACACACACACACACACACACACACACACACACACACACACACAATCGGTTTTGAAAACCGGTTTTGAAAACCGACAACTTGAAGCATTGAGACACTGGTTTTCAAAACCATTCATTATATCTGTCAGACACTGCAACATCATGGGATCTTGGTACAAAGACTTCAACGCTTGTCCAACCTTCGGACTACGACCTACTTACACTAGTGGCAGGTCCCACTGCGATCCCGCCTCCACCTGATGCGACTCACCTGACTGCAGTATATAAGTCACCTCTCTGGCCCTATGCTGCACTTCCTACAAGAGTGATGAACTGAACACATCGATTCCAGGCTGAGAAACTGAGTACCTCAAACTCCTCTCCTTACCCATTTCTACTTTGAATTAGACTGATGAAGCCACTGTGTGGCGAAACGTTTCTACAATAAAGATTTCCATATGTTGGCGCTTGGAATTTCTCTATTCCTTCAGAGTGGTTGTTTTGCATATTCTGAAATCACCTGTTTACTGTGATCTTATTGCATATATATATATATATATATATATATATATATATATATATATATATATATATATATATATATATATATATATATATATATATATATAATTATATATAATTATTAACACATCGGCCGTTTCCCACCAAGGCAGGGTGGCCAGAAAAAGAAAAACTCTCACCATCATTCACTCCATCACTGTCTTGCCAGAAGGGTGCTTTACACTACAGTTTTTAAACTGCAACATTAACACCCCTCCTTCAGAGTGCAGGCACTGTACTTCCCATCTCCAGGACTCAAGTCCGGCCTGCCGGTTTCCCTGAACCCCTTCATAAATGTTACTTTGCTCACACTCCAACAATACCTGAAGTCCTAAAAAAACATTTTTCTTCATTTGCTCCTAACACGCTCACGCAAGCTTGCTGGAAGTCCAAGCCCCTTTTCACCCCTCCCTCCAATCTTTCCTAGGCCAACCCTTACACCGCTTTCCCTCCACTACAGATTTATACACTCTCGAAGTCATTTTATTTCGTTTCAACTGATCTTCATGTCCAAACCATGTCAATAAAGCCTCCTCATCTCTCTGGATAATAGTTTTGGTAATCCCGCACCTTCTCCTAACTTCCAAACTACGAATTCTCTGCATTATATTCACACCACACATTGCCCCAGACATGACATCTCCACTGCCTCCAGCCTTCTTCTTGTTGCAACATTCACCACCCATGCTTCACACCCATATAAGAGCGTTGGTATAACTATACTCTCATTCATTCCCATCTTTGCTTTCATGGATAAAGTGCTTTGTCTGCACAGACTCCTAAGTGCACCACTCACCTGTTTCCCTTCGTCAATGCTATGATTCACGTCCTCTTTCATAGACCCATCTGCTGACAAAGTCCACTCCCAAATATCTGAACTCATTCACCTCCTCCATACTCTCTCCCTCCAATCTGATATCCAGTCTTCCCTTAGATATTTTTATTGTTATCCTCATCACCTTACTCTTTCCTATGTTCACTTCTAATTTTCATCTTTTACATACCCTACCAAACTCATCAACCAACCTCTGCAACTTCTCTTCAGAATTTCCCAAAAGCACAGTGTCATCAGCAAAGAGCAATTGTGACACCTCCCACTTTGTGTTAGATTCTTTATCTTTTAACCCCACACCTCTTGCCAACACCCGAGCATTCACTTCTCTTACAACTCCATCTATAAATATAGTGAACAACCACGGTGACATCACACATCCCTGTCTAAGGCCTACTTTTACTGGGAAATAATCTCCCTCTCGCCTACATACTCTAATCTGAGCCTCACTATCCTCGTAAAGACTTCACTATTTTCAGTAACCTACCTCCTATTCCATACATCTGCAACATCTGCCACATTGCCTCCCTATCCAGCCTGTCATACGCCTTTTCCAAATTCATAAATGCTACAAAAACCTCTTTACCCTTATCTAAATACTGTTCACCTATATGTTTCACTGCAAACACTTGGTCTAAACACCCCCTCCCTCTTCCTAAAGCCTCCTTTTTCTTCTACTATCCTGCTCTCCGTCTTGCTCTTAATTGTTTTCAATAATATATATATATATATATATATATATATATATATATATATATATATATATATATATATATATATGTGTGTGTGTGTGTGTGTGTGTGTGTGTGTGTGTGTGTGTGTGTGTGTGTGTGTGTGTGTGTGTGTGTGTCGCGCCGAATAGGTAAAACTGGTCAATTAGCAAGAACTCATTTAAAATTAAGTCCTTTCTAAAATTTTCTCTTATACGTTTAAAGATATATTTTTTTCATTAATGTTAATGTAAAAATTTTTAATTTTGCACCAAAAGAATCTTAGAAAACTTACCTAACCTTATTATAACAAGAACAATTTATTTTAGCCTAACCCAACTAAATATATTTTACATTTGTTTACAATAATGTAATACTAAACAAACACAGTGAAATATATTTTTTTCGTTAGGTTCAGAATGATTTTCGCGAAGTTATTTCATACACAATTTTTCGCTTGTCCTATATGGCAAGATGAGCGTTGTTATTTAAGTCAAGATCGCAAGTTCTGCCTATTCGGCACGACATATATATATATATATATATATATATATATATATATATATATATATATATATATATATATATATATATATATATATATATATATGGAGCAAGCCGCCCCGAGGAGAAAGCTCGTGGTGGAGCAAGCCGCCCCGAGGAGAAAGCTCGTGGTGGAGCAAGCCGCCCCGAGGAGAAAGCTCGTGGTGGAGCAAGCCGCCCCGAGGAGAAAGCTCGTGGTGGAGCAAGCCTCCCCGAGGAGAAAGCTCGTGGTGGAGCAAGCCGCCCCGAGGAGAAAGCTCGTGGTGGAGCAAGCCTCCCCGAGGAGAAAGCTCGTGGTGGAGCAAGCCTCCCCGAGGAGAAAGCTCGTGGTGGAGCAAGCCGCCCCGAGGAGAAAGCTCGTGGTGGAGCAAGCCGCCCCGAGGAGAAAGCTCGCTACATTACATTCCTCCTAGCAGCAAAATTTTTACCTTTGAAAAAATGATGAAGAGATAACGTCTGTCATTAAGCTAGTTAATATAGTGAAAGAATGTCTTCTTAAAGACAGTGACAGTGAATTATACAGTGGGAATTTTATGAAGAAAATGATAACGAAACATTTTGGAAATTGTATAATCAAGTTCAATAACTTGAAGACCCAGTATTGATACTTTTAAAGCTACAGTTGCAAGACTTCTGAAAGAATATCATAGTAATATATACGAAGATACTGAAGACAAGAGAAGTTCAGTATCAACAGCAGCTGCAATTATGCAAAATGATATCAAGGACACTGCAGTTGATTCTGCCACATACTCTTTGGTGGATATTTGTAAAGTTGAAAGTAGTGTAAATTGCTCTGAGACTTGACAAATGATATTGACTAGACTTGTTACTGGGAAAAGGAGAGGGAAGTAGCTTCACTAGGCCAGGCGATTATACAAACTGTACAGTTTCTTGACTTACCTCCATCATTAAAGTTAGGGTCAGGAGTACAACTACATAATACCACAATTTCAAGATTTCTGGCTGACACTATGCATCATGTGGAAGTCTGACGCTCATATGCAGAGCTACAGTGTTTCCAACATTCCTGACAGTTTTGTTCATGATGAAATCGCAACATAGCCTGTAATATTATCACATTTGATGACCATGGAACATTTGATGAGTATGGCTATAACTACAGCTGTTACACCTGCAGCGTAAACATGAACAGTGATTAAAAACAGTCTGTAGAAGTTGGGATGCTTACCTTTCCAAGATCACACGTCACAGGCTAGTGGGATGCGCTTCTTATTCTGTTTTTCCCAGAACAGTTTTACATGCTAAGAGTTATCCTACCATAGCTTATTTCAAAGCCCAGCCCTGCCTATGATATACTGCTTCCCCCTCCCCCGTGGGATGCGACCCACAATAGTCGAGGTACCTACACCCAGATACCTACTTACGGCTATGTGAACAGGGGAACCTGGGGTAAGGAAGAATTCCGAAAATCGAACCACGGACACTTAGTATGTGAGCTGATTATACTACCAACCGAGCAACGACATTGAACATTTTTAACCCCATTGCAAACTTGGACATCATATGGAACATTTCACGTCTTCCAAGGACATCAGTCCCCAAATGACAGCATATACCAACTATTTCATGAAGGTGAACATCCTGGGATAGCAACAGTCGCCTCCCTTCCAGTAATTGATATGGTTCCCACAAATGAAACCTGCATCTTACCAACATTATATTATGTTGCTGATCTTGCTAACAAATATGATCAAACACCTGTACTCACCTTTGATCAGCCTCTTTTCTTTAAGACTCTCTACTACAACCCAGGATTCCCAAAGGACTATTAACCTGGGTGTAAAGGGAGCAAAGTAAACACAGCAGAAAAACTTTTGACTTGTATTATCCTTCACCAATTTAGAACAGAAGTATGTATACTATATACACTATGTACAATAATAGGTATCAATGCACTCCACGGTAAGCAAGGCAAAATAGAAGCCACTAGAAAGCAAACCGTGCTTCAACCAGCTCTAGAATGGGAATAAGAAGGGCAGGCAGGTGACTGGTACCCACAACACCTCTGCGATTGCCAAAACCATCTTCCCATTAGCTGGAACCTGGGTACTGATTGAACGATGGGGCCCCATCGTCAACCCTAGTATATAAGCCACCTCTCTGGCCCTATGCTGCATTTCCTACAAGAGTGATGGACTGAACACATCGATTCCAGGTTGAGGGACTGATTACCTCAAACTTCTCTCCTTACCCATTTCTACTTTGTATTGGACTGATGAAGCCACTGTGTGGCGAAACGTTTCTTCAATAAAGATTCCCATGTTTTGCATAAGTGTCTCAATTCTTCAAAACTAATTATTATCGAGTGAAGTATTATGGCTCATTGGAAACATAACTTTTGTATAAAAAAAGGTTTATCTAAAGAGATTTTGTATATACAATACCGCTTAACACATTACAAACAAGCAGTCTTTTATACCTCCTTGCAAAGGTAATTTCAATCATAAAAGATTTTTTAACGAGCCAAATTCATGTATTTGTAAAATTATATTGAGTAGATAAACATGAACCCTTACGTCGGCCATGTTGGAATAGCGCTGTTTGACATTGATAAGCATTTTACCATCGTCTGTCTCAGGCTTTCTTATTTTTTAAGACCATTGAACGACAAACCACCTCCTGACTGACCGACAGTCAGGCTTCCGCCAACGCTGCTCGACACAAGCAGCCCTCACTGTCATTCTGAACTACATTCATATCAATAAGGCTCAAGGATGTTCAACAGCCCTGGTTGCTAAGGACGTGAAAAAAGCATTCGACATGGTGTGTCATATAGGGCTCACGTACAAGCTTTGTAACCCTTTTTGACCTTCCTCTGAATGTCAAAAAGTTACTCTGCGATTTCCTTGATGGCCTTGATGACTCCTATATCCTTCATGCAGGAGTATTCCAAGGGTAGAATCGTTCAGGAGCCTGCACCGTGTACGTTAGGCCCATATTGGAGTATGTGGCACCAGTTTGGAACCCACACCTAGCCAAGCACGTAAAGAAACTAGAGAAAGTGCAAAAGTTTGCAACAAGACTAGTCCCAGAGCTAAGGGGTATGTCCTGCGAAGAGAGGTTAAGGGAAATCAACCTGACGGCACTGAAGGACAGGAGAGATAGGGGGGACATGATAACGACATACAAAATACTGAGAGGAATTGACAAGGTCGGCAAAGACAGAATGTTCCAGAGATGGGACACAGCAACAAGGGGACACAGTTGGAAGTTGAAGACACAGATGAATCACAGGGATGTTAGGAAGTGTTTCTTCAGCCACAGAGTAGTCAGGAAGTGGAATAGTTTGGGAAGCGATGTAGTGGAGGCAGGATCAATACATAGCTTTAAGCAGAGGTACGATAAAGCTCACGGTTCAGGGAGAGTGACCTAGTAGCGGCCAGTGAAGAGACGGGGCCAGGAGCTTGGACTCGACCCCTGCAACCACAACTGAGTACAGTGTAACACTTACAGTGAGATACAGTGTAGCATTTGCAGTGAGATACAGTGTAGCACTTACAGTGAGATACCGTGTAGCACTTACAGTGAGATACAGTATAACAATTACAGTGATATATAGTGTAGCACTTACAGTGAGACACAGAGTAGCACTTACAGTGAGATACAGTTTAGCACTTACAGTGAGATACAGTGTGGCACTTACAGTGAGATACAATGTAGCACTTAGTGAGATACAGTGTTGCACTTACAGTGAGATACAGTGTAGCACTTACAGTGCGATACAGTGTAGCACTTACAGTGAGATACAGCGTAGCACTTACAGTGAGATAAAATGTAGCACTTAGTGAGATACAGTGTGGCACTTACAGTGAGATACAGTGTAGCACTTACAGTGAGATACAGTGTAACACTTACAGTGAGATACAGTGTAGCACTTACAGTGAGATACAGTGTAGCACTTAGAGTGAGATACAGTGTAACACTTACAGTGAGATACAGTGTAACACTTACAGTGAGATACAGTGTAGCACTTACAATGAGATACAGTGTAACACTTACAGTGAGATACAGTGTAGCACTTACAGTGAAATACAGTGTAGCACTTACAGTGAAATACAGTGTAGCACTTACAGTGAGATACAGTGTAGCACTTACAGTGAGATACAGTGTAGCACTTACAGTGAGATACAGTGTAGCACTTACAGTGAGATACAGTGTAGCACTTACAGTGAGATACAGTGTAGAACTTACAGTGAGATACAGTGTAACACAGTGAGATACAGTGTAGCACTTACAATAAGATAGAGTGTAGCACTTACAGTGAGATACAGTGTAACACTTACAGTGAGATACAGTGTAGCACTTACAGTGAGATACAGTGTAGCACTTACAGTGAGATACAGTGTAGCACTTACAGTGAGATACAGTGTAGCACTTACAGTGAGATACAGTGTAGCACTTACAGTGAGATACAGTGTAGCACTTACAGTGAGATACAGTGTAACACTTACATAGTGCACAGTGTTGCTCTGAGATGATGTTGGATATCATTTCCGTTATTAAGATTATTTCCATTATTATTACCTAATCCAACATAATAAACAAACATGCGTAATTAACATTTGACTTAGTGACTAAGATGAGATGAGAAGCTAACATGGCTTACTAATTTGTTATGTAATAATTACCTTGATATCACTATGGTTATTACTCCACAAATCGTAATACCGTGATTGCACAAGAAATCGCGAAACAGGAGTTACCTGAGCCCATGGGAAGCAACTTGAACCCATGGTAGGTGACCTGAACCCATGGGAAGCGACTTGAACCTATGGTAGGTGACTTGAACCCATGGGAAGCTAGTTGAACCAATGGTAGGTGACTTGAACCCATGGGAAGCCACTTGAACCTGTGAAAGCTTACTCAGCCCTGTAACAACTTCAGACAGTATTACCCAGGCTGGCTCCTCCTCAGGAAAATTAATGAATAGAAAAAGAAATAATAACAGACAAACATAAACACTTTATTATATAGAAAATATAAAATATAAAACACTTAAATATGAAATATTAATCCTACATTAAAGAAAATGAAAAATGAAAAATATAAATGATAACTGAATTCAACGCTAATTTAAAACTTGGGTGTCTGGTGTTGGTGACACTGTGTTGTTGAAATCGTAGCCGTTGCTGATGATGGGGGGGGGGGGTCGCAGGTGTTGGTTACAACCCACCGGTTCGTTCTTCACAGTATAGCCGTGAGTATTATATCCCGATGACAGGAAAGCAGGTTCTTTACCACTGTAATGATGAGGGGTTACGTCCTGCAATTTCATACGGGTGCAAAGGTAATTAAATCCAAAAAGGGGAAGTCTCAGGACGTTAGTCCATCTCCATCAGTTCTGCTCGTTGATTGGCAGGTGACCCTCTCTGTCATCCAAGCTGGAAAGATAGACAGGTTACCCACTGCTTAAGAAATCACTCTCCATGATAAGTACAATACCTAAAAGATGTGGTGATTATTACAACAGTCAACTTAGAGCAAGACTGAAAGGACTAAGTTTATTATTAGTCAAAAGTGAAGCTTTCAACCAATAAATCCACTAGTATACAAGTCAGGAATGTACTTACAGTAGTGCTGGGAGCTGCGAGTCTAGTGATTACTGTTTGGACAGGAGCCCCACACGTCACCTTTCGGGGGGGGGGGGA